>NC_046635.1:24496121-25096121 GCF_900324485.2 Mastacembelus armatus
AGAGAAAGAAAATAAGCCATGTATAAAACATATAACAGCAAAGGATAGAAGATGCATAGGAAGTCTGTTGTATTGCTGTGTTTCTGTTGCAAATAAATTTTAGACACTAGGAATTGGACATTGTGCTTTTCTGTCACTCCGGATAAAAGTGATAGTGCAGACATCCTAGCTTAGGATGAACATCAGAATATTTGAAAACTATGAGCAATTTGAGACATGGAATATTACCAAAAACTGTTTTCTAATCTTTTGCAGGTTTCCAGTCTTTTCAAAGATGGCACCATTGGGACTGACATAAACATTGTGGTCGTTAGCCTGTTACTACTGGAACAGGACGCGGTGACTGGATTTAGACTTCTGCTAAAATGTTTTGTTTGGCACTGGACACTGGCAATTGATTAAATTACTTAATCTTGTATCTCTATGTCTCTGTCTTCACTTCCAGCTTGGCTTGACCATAAATCACCACGCTGACCAGTCCCTCAACAGTTTCTGTCAGTGGCAGTCAGGTCTGGTGGGGAAAGGTGGTAAACGGCATGACCATGCTGTTCTCCTCACTGGGCTGGACATCTGTTCCTGGAAGAATGAGCCCTGTGACACTCTGGGTAAGATGGTGCTCAGCAAACTCAGCTAAATTGAATTTCAGCAGTTTCTTTTTAGTGGTGAGAAACTCTTGCTTGTACAGAAGTGTTGAAGTGATGGCGAATGTAGACATTGCAACAGTGATTTATCTGACAGGTTAAAGTAGAGGAGATTCTACAGAGATGACAACAGGAAAAATGGCCATAGAGTATGACATGAAACAATGTTCTCACTAAAATGTATCCTGCCATGGTTGGCTGTCAGATCTGTGTGAAAAGCAGCAAATGTGAAAAACACCTGGGTCTGGATAAAAAGGATGACATTGAATCCTGCCCCATTATGTCTGAACTGACCTTGTTTGTACAAGATTGTTTGTGGCAACAAAAAGCAGACACAGCAACAACAACATAGCCAACTAAAGGTGGCTACTTTCACAATACTATTAATTTCTGGTAATCTCTGGGTGCCACTTTATCTCATGACCTACAGGAGGTGAAAAGGTGAAAATTGAAATTAATAGCATTAGAATTAACCTTTAACTGTATGTAGCTTCTGTATTTCTTTAAATAGGGAATAGATAACACAAAACTAGGATGGAAACAGAGGAAGCTTGAGAGAAACAACAATACACAGATACATGACCCAAATTCTGCCAATGTTGTTGAAGTTTAACATCTTGGTCTTTAAGTCACATGCACATTCATCACACATTCACATGTTGATGCTTCCACTGCACACGCTCATATTTGGGGGCCAATTGGGAGAAACTGCTGCCAGAAATACAGGGAAAAACAGTGTCCACTATTGAATATTTTTTATCAGTTGTCAGTTACAGTAAATCCCACATTTAGGATCACTTATCTTTTTAATGCATTTTAAGTCCACTATCAGCAGAACTTCTCTAAACTGACTGGCTATCAAAGTCTCTGATCAGTCTGAAAAGGATAAATGGGTCAGGGATTATGAGGTAGCACTTTGCAGCTGGTGTGAAATTCCCCTTCATGCATGCATGTACGCGAATGTGACAAGCATCTGTTGTCTGCCAAGTCTGTCAGCAGAAAGAATGTGCTCAGTTACACAAAGAAAGAGACAAGAGGTATTTATGTTACAGATGTGAGGTTTGATTTTGTTCACCTCTGGCTGTTTATACGGTCAGTATTTTTAAGTTAATAACAAAGTCTTGCATCCTCACACCTCATCTCTGTCCCTCTTCCTTTCTCTCGGCAGGCTTTGCTCCCATCAGTGGCATGTGTAGTAAGTACAGGAGCTGTACCATCAATGAGGACACAGGACTGGGCTTGGCTTTCACCATTGCTCATGAGTCGGGGCACAAGTATGTTTAGCAGGAATGCATTGAAACAAACTTAATGAATCACATACATTCTTGACACTGTATCTCTTTCTCACTATCACAGTTATAGAGTAGCTTTACAAAATTGATAAAACCATTGACAAAAATTTTACCAGCAGCCTGAAGAAAATATGTCAGACCTCAGTATAATTTTAGAACAGTGCATTAAACTAGTCTCTATACTGGCTTTATGCTCTAAGTGGATGTAATGAATCTATATTAAATTAAATAAACATAGTCTGATTTAAAGAAAAAAACACACTATGAAATAAGATCATTACTTTAGAGCAGTACTTCATCCACTCCATGACACTTTGCTAGAGAATGATGGAAACTGCCCGAGGGTGTACAACTCTGTGTTTGTACGTTTCCATTGCAATAGAAGTTGGTTTATTTGTGATATTGGTAGAATTCATGTTGTGGTAAAACTTCTCTGTCTGTCTGGTGTGCTCTCAACACAAACTGGGAGCAACATGTTTTCCCTTACTTCGTCTAGGTGATAATATGGCTATGAGTTGCAATATCTTTATGAATTTAGCAAGCTAAATAGGATGCTTGCCCAGAAACATGTTGACTCAGGCTGAAAACTATTAATCACTGACAAATTAACAAAGAAGTAATTGCTAAACATATGACACCATGTAGTAATGACATCATGTGACAAGATTTATTTACATTTACATTTTTACTGTAGCACAAAAAGGTGTGTAAACATGATCATCATCAACTTGATCAACTCAAGAGAAACATTCTATAATAATGAATAACTCCATTGATTGTATTGTTTCTTACTGGAAGATTTATCTTTAAATGGGTTTTATGACAATATACTCTTATTAAAACTATGTCTTATTACATGTGGACTTAACGCCCTTTTCTCTCCCTTATTCCCCAGTTTTGGGATGATCCATGATGGGGAGGGCAACCCTTGTCACAAGACAGAAGGTAACATTATGTCTCCTACTCTGGCTGGAAACAACGGGGTCTTCTCCTGGTCTGTCTGCAGTCGTCAGTACCTCAGTCGCTTCCTTGGGTAGGCCTAATACACATACTGTGTTAAATCTGCCAGCCAGTAGTCGTTTCTGTCTTCCTGACTGATATGGGTACTTTGCTGTGTTACCAGAACAGCCCAGGCATCCTGTCTGGTGGATGAGCCCAAGCAGATTGGTCAGTATAAGTACCCTGAACAGCTTCCTGGTCAGCTGTATGATGCAGACACACAGTGCAAGTGGCAGTTTGGTTCCAAGGCCAAACTCTGCAGCCTTGATTTTGTCAAGGTGAGTTAATCTGTTTGTATTTTTTTAGCATGGTTTCAATTCACCCTACTCTGCAGCTGCCCATCCTTCATCTCAGGGTTTTGGTTTTTGGACACATGGCTGTCACTGCTCTCACCAGTGCTGTTTGCAGTTGTTTTCAGTGAAAGCCAGTTCATACTACCAGTCCAGCACCAAACAACAGAGAACTTCAGCTACTAGCTGGTGAACTGGAGCATTTAGCAGCTAAGGCATCAAATGTTTTCTTTTGACACTATTCTTGAGAAAAAGAGAGTCCTGGCCAACATGGCAGGATAATTGTGTTATGACAATATGCAAAGATAATATATGTTGAAGAAGGAAGAGTAAGGACCAGAGGAAAGCGCATTCCTTCCATAGGTGATTTCACTCATCCTGTGTTGTGCAGTTACAGAGAACAGAATCTATACTAGTTGATTAACTCTGGCTTTACATGTGCCCCAACTGAAAAGGTTTGCATTCATGCGTCTCTTTGCACAAACTAAGGAGCACTAGATGACTTCCCAGTAATGAGATGGAACACCCGGATTATACAGAAGCTGGAATTCTCTGATTTACAGTGCTAAACTGGCACTTTATTAATTAGCATGATCTTTACACAACAACTTTAAACCCTAAACATTTGACCTTCTGTTTAAATTGCATTCCATCATTTGAATGAAAACCCCCAGCCACCCTCTGTGCACCCCCCAGAGCCTTTTGGTCTTGGTATAAGCCTTTATGTTAGGTGCATTCAATGATGTCAATTCACATGTAAATGCTGTTGTAATACTATGGGTTTTTCTTCTGCTGTAATCACTGGGAAATGGACTTTGCCAAATTGTACATAGGACAGATTAGTACACATGACACCATTTTTGTCAATTCATGAATTCTCCAAATGATTCCTTAACAGATAGTCAATTACTAAATCTGCATGTCTTATGCTTGTATGCTAGCCAGTGGGTGGTAAATGAAGCTTCATGCTGATTAACAGTGGATTTGAGGCTGTATTTTACACACTCCACCCACCTTGTTTCTTTGTCTCTAACGGGCTCATGTAGAAGCACCTGCTTGGTGTCAGTGAAGTAAGTCAGCATGAGGACAAAGACTCACACACATCTGAGCTGTCTCTCCTCCTCTGGTTTCTTTTTTAGTTGCCAGTTGCAAGCTTGCCGGCAGGTTGCCAGACTCTGACGCCTGTCTGAAGTCCCCCCTCTGTGCTCACTCACCCACTATGTCTGTATTGTTGGGTCAGATGACACATACAATTATAGCCCATTTCATTAAAGAAGTACAGTCATTAGATCTGACACTAAGACTTTGTGGAGAAGCTTATTCCGGGTTAACCAGGGTGGTCGGGACATATCGACTAAGCATGATGGTGGTCCTGGCAAGAAGCAGGCACTCTCAGTTCAGCAGAGATGAAAGAACATGAGACCAAAAGGTGCCAAAGCCAATGATGAACATGTTTGATATATAGCTCATCTTGTGTGTTTGTGTGTGTCTTGATTGACAGGACATCTGCAAGTCTCTGTGGTGTCATCGCGTGGGGCACCGGTGTGAGACCAAGTTCATGCCTGCTGCAGAAGGCACCAGCTGTGGTCTGGACATGGTGAGAAAAGTTCTTCTTCTTCCTGTGAATGGTCACAGCAGCATGTCCCTCATTCTGCTGCTTGACAGTGATACTCAATGAGGCTGCAGTTAGAAACTATACCTACTTTTCAAAGTGTGAGAAATGCACATGAACACATGAACAGTGATACACAACAGAATTCTCACATTCTGTGCAACTTATACAGGCTGAGAAGACAGCAAAAACAAAATGCTTTTATTCTGACATTTACTCGATTAAAAGACAATTACTAATATCGATAAATACTCCATAGCAGTATCAATAGTATCCATCCTTGCTGCTTACACATTCATACAGAAGCATTTTTGTATTGTCTATTCTCCCAGCTGGACACAGAATGGCTGCAGCTCCTCATATATCGTAAGATGATATTTATAAAGGGAGAGAGGTGGTGATGTGTGTGAGTGCAGGGTTTGGCTTGAATCGGCTTGTGTGTGGTGCACAGCATAGTGTGTGTGTGTATATGTGTGTGTGTGTTTTGGCTGTAGCTTCAGGGCTACAGAGTCTCAGTGTCCAGGTGTGGTGCTGGGCATTTATCCAAACCAGGAAACTCAGGCAAGGAGTCGAGTCCAGCGCTCAAGTTCTGATAAGAAAACTATTCCTGTGTGCTTTCTTTAACTTACTGTCTCCTTGTTCTCTTTCTCTTTTCTCCAGTGGTGTCGTAGGGGCCAGTGTGTTAAATATGGGGAGCATGGTCCCAAGGCAGTCCATGGCCAGTGGTCAGCCTGGTCTCAGTGGTCCGACTGCTCCAGAACCTGTGGAGGAGGAGTCATGTACAGAGAGCGGTCCTGTACCAGCCCAAGGTATTGCACATACTGACATATTCTTTTAATCTAATTCATCATGTTCTCACCATGCCTTTGGATAGAATAACTAGATAAGTAGATGACAAATTAATTGATGTTTTTGTTTTACATGTTGTTATGTTGTTTGGTGCTTCCACAATGAAAATCTGTGCTGCACTTTGGGCCAGAGAGTAATTATTGAAGTCCTCATGTCCCCAAATTCCTCTTTTTTGAACACCTGAAAGCATTGTCTGCCAGGTAGCTGTCAGCAAAGACATGCACACACATACAGTACATGCACACACTCATGCGCCCGATAACGGCTCTCATCATTCATGCTGACAGTCCAGACAGACAGACTATCTCTCCCCATGCTCCAGACAAGGAAAACCTCCTAATAGCATGCTCTTTTCTCTGAAAGCTGCCAAGACAGTCAGCAATCGTCCCCTATTGCTGCTCACTCACACAAACGTAATTCTACATAATTCTGCAGACCCAGATCCCACTGTGCATATCTCTTTGTTCGCAAAGGGCTCAATACATTTTATTGCACGCACGTGAGAAATTCTCAATTTTATATTGTTTTTCATTGCAGATTTTCCCTGTTCTCATTCCACAGATTTTTTTTTTAATGTTTTTAGGCCTATACAGAATAGAGAAGGCCTACATAGAAGACAATCAAATAATAGACTGTCTTAGCCTGCAGTTAGTTAGCCAGCTCCACCTTGCCCTTTAATTTTAATAGAGGAATTGTAGGCTACCTGCAATATTTAAAGAAACAAAACTTTTTTATCATTTTACATCATTCATGTCAAGTTTTTTTTTTTTGCATTTGCTGTGTAGTACAATATGTGTAATTCACAGACCAAAGTTACAGAGGTCTGACATTGTGTGGAAATTATATGCAAGGTTTAAACATGTTTTGTTGTTAAGGGTTAGTCTTCTGCTTGAGGAATGTTTATACTAGCAATTTCCTTCATACTGTAACACAGGAACCCTCATTATCGGCACGGTGGAACCAATTAAGAGTGTTTTTTTTTTCACTTGTGGGAGCCACAGCCAATCAAGAAGTAACAAAGCCAACACAGTTTCCTAGAAAGCATCTCTAATGTTTCCCTAGTTGTGCTTCTATATTAGAATTAATTTAGTTTAAAAACATTTAGTTTAAAAAAATGGGGGAAATTGTGATTCAGTAGTATTAATGTGGATTAATGTGTGGCTGTACAACAGTTAAAGAAAACAGCATTGAAACATAGAACTCATACTCATGCAGGAGCACACAAACAATACATAAAGTATAAACAAACATACCACAGTAATTTTCCTGCAGGATCATGACTGGTGGCAAACACCCAAAGGCCTCTGCACTGCTTTAATTGGTGTACAGATCACAAATTTCATCTCAAAGAATCTGCTGATTGGTTTGAACAATTAAAGATTGTAGTCATTTAGGAGGTAGTCATAGCAGTTTAGATCATTGTGGCATGTCACATCCAATCCTAAATGTTTTTTTTTTTGTCATGACAAGGATATAGTTTTATCTCACCAAAGTTAATGGTTGTCAAAGAAAACATAAGAAGCTACACTGATTCACTATAGTATAAAATGCCCAGCACACCTGAACAATATGATGCAATTGAGTAGCCAGTCTCCAGAATGTAGAGTTGAATGACAAGTCATTGCTAATAAAATAACTGCTTACAGTGCAGACATTTGGACTGTCTTTAGTATTTTATCTCAAGTGATATTTTAAATCTTTTAAACACAAATGTTTAGCTGTAAGTGCATGTATATTTTCCACAGAAATTCAGCCTTTTCTGCCTTACCTAGTCTTTTTTTCATTATTTCCACTTCATTAAAGAGTCCATCAGATGTTCACATACTCCCACTATATTGTCTCTTTTACTCCACTGACTTCATTGTGCTTACTTAACAGCAGATACCAATGTGGCTGTTTTGTCCATCACAGCCAACTCGTCTCCTAATCCCTGTCAGGCATCAAAGACGTTTTTACAGGCAGCCCTGCACTCATATGATACACATTATACGCCATGACTGTCAGACCAAAAAGAGTCACAGAACCCTTTAAACCAGGTTACATGTCAAGATCATTTAGCATTCCTGTGGCACTGAAGAGCACTTTGTAGCAGCTGCTGCTGAAAAGAAATAGGTTGATGCTGCTAAATGGTGAGTTATGTGATCAGTGGGACGAAAAAAGATGGTGAGGCCTCAATATGAAATCCAGTAATGCTCCAGTAAAGTCAAAATATGATTATCAAAATAGAGACAATGAGCCAACTAGCTGTCAAATATCTTAGAACTCTTGTTTAAAGACCATAAAATTAACATGAGGTATGTCTTAAAATGACGTTTCGTCATCTCAGTCACCCCTAATTCATCCCTCAATCTCACCACCCATACACACTCATCCCAACTGCAACATCCCTCTGAGTCATGTTTTAATCACTGAGTCATGATTTCAGTCCCTCTCCTGCTCTTAATGTGAGCAAAACAAAAAGGATAAGCATGAATCTGACTGCATATAGCATAGATTCTCATCAAGCTTTCAGTATTTGTACATGGACAGTATGTATAAAAAACATGCATGTGAATTCGTATCTCAAATTTTAAGCGAAATGTTATAATCAGTCCAGATCACAACTTCTTGTATATGTTCTCCTCTGCCCTACTCCTCCATCAGCAGGAGCAGTGTCCATTTTGCACAGCCTCATCCATTTTACAGAGCGAGCCTGTATCTTTTGCTCTGTCTTGTAAAGGAGTTCTATGGGATCAACAGATTAAAGCCTTCTGTTCTAGGAGCTGCGCCAAGACAGAAAATGTATCTTCCCCCCTTCCCTCCGTCCACCTTTCTCCTCCAGTCTATGTAGACCACCTGCCAAATCTAATGGAATCAACTTAATCCTTACCAACAAGCCTGATAGATTAGCTTCACAGTCTAGATCTGGTTATGCAGGTAATGCATTTTGTCACATATTTGATTTAAAGGGAGTGGAGTTGTACGATGAGGAGTCCATGTGGCTGTTCTTCTAAAGGTGTTTTACAGGGGTTAGGACTGTAGCACTGCAGCAGAATGTGAATCTATGTAGGAAGTCATGAGAGGGTAGGGAGCAGGCGACTCACGAAGAAGACAAGACTAGATATGGTGACCTCTGACGTGAAGGACTTCTATCCCAACCGTTGTCACTAGGGGGATCCTGGGACATTTAACATCCTTAAATGCACTGAGGGCTGCATTAGAGTTGGTATGTAGAGAAAATTTACAGTTGCAGTGATACTGGATGGTCTAGGGAAAGAAGACGAAAGAGTGAGTGAGTGAGGAGCATTGTGAAACTCAGAAAGTGCTTTCAACTCCCTTTTCAAGTAAACTGTCTATCTTCTATGCTTCTGATCAGAAGGTCTTCACTGACAAAGTACATGGTGTAGCCCTCCAGTGGCCTGCCATAAGCACATTACCACATGGGCTGCGTTTGTCTTAATAGGATCAGGACTATGAAACCCTGGGCCAAAACCCCACCCCCCCTTACCGAGGGAGGCATGATCTGCACAGAGCAGATTTACACACATACACACACACACCTTCAGTGGAGCTCCATCACTCTTGGCAGCTCAGTCCCTGTTTGATTGAGTCCAGGTCTAAATGGAGAGGATGAGTTGGAGTTAAAGAAAAATGCAGTGAAGCAACATGCAATTTTACTTCTAATTATTTCTGACATTTATTTCATGCAGAAAAGTTTTTTACTGTAGCAGCGAACTCAGAAGAAATATGCTTCTGGTTTGCTTTGTCCTCTTAGTGTTTACTGTTCTTATTAGGCATTTTTTCAGTTCCTTTTCCAAAGTGTTTCATTACATTGTAACACAGAGAACTGTTTTTATTAGGTATGTTTGATCAGCATGGTTCCTCATTCTCTATGTGTGTCCATCTATGTGAGCCAGCCACTTTGGAAACTGGATTAACTCAATTTTCTCTGCTGGTGGTAGTGTTGTAATGCCTCTCATGGCTTTACAAAGCCTGGGAAGTCACACATGGCATCCTAATGTTCCTAAGATATGAAGACTGCTTATACGTTTCTATCAAGTGCTGTTTACGTTTATCTATTTAGTTGGATATTAAAGCTCCATTACCTAAATTCTGTAGTTTATTCCCATGTAGTTAGAACTGTAAAATTTAATTTACACACTGTACCCTTGACCGCACACTGACAAGCTCCCTCCCCAGAAATGTAACTACATGTTTTAGTGGCACAGCTTTTTCCTCAGTCAATTCCATGGGCACACATTATATGCAACTTTCAGTATTTGTTTTATGGTGATAACTTTTATATATTTTGAGTTGGTTCAACTGTTTTACTTAAAAACAATGAGTGCAAAACAAAAAGTCCAGTTCATTAAATACATACGGTCTGAAAACAATACAAAATCTATCTGTCTTCTTCAGGCAGCATTTGGAGCCATTACAGCCTCTTGAACTCAGACTCTTATGGTGATGTCAGTTAGCTGTGACAATATAGATGGAGCTCTTACTGAATTTTTACTAGCAGTCTGATGTTTCAGTGCCTCTGCATGTTGCCACTACCATTTGTTGGTAAAAACAATTAGTGGGGACCACTTTTAAAAACATGGCTCTGTAGAATCATATGAATTTTGTATAGTGTGTATGAGGCACAAGCACATTTTTGCACAGTCCCATGTGAATGTGCCTAATGGGCCTTGTTCCCTGATCATCTAGCTTCACTTTGTCTCTGTAATAAACATTTACATCACAGAACTTGGTTTAGTCCTTTAGCCGTATTGAATTTGCAAAAAAGTGGTAAAACATCATGCAGGGCATTTCTGATCTGTGAACCTTTTCTATTTTGCCTCTCCACTTCCTTCCTTTCTTGTCCTTTACTTAGGCCACAGAACAATGGTAAATTTTGCTCTGGCTCCAGTCGCCTCAACCAGCTGTGCAACACTCGGTCGTGCCCTCACAATACTGTGGACTTTAGGGCTCAACAGTGTGCTGAGTACAATAGCAAACCCTTCAGGGGCTGGTACTACAAGTGGAAGGCCTATACCAAAGTGGACGGTAAGGTGGTTGGTTCAGTTTGGTGTAGTATTTGTGTTGAATGCATTATTTGCTCTAAGGTTTTGTGGATGTATTTTCCTTACATCCTTCTTTGAGAGCTGAAGAATATTTAGAGAGTGTTTGTGAATACTTCTCAAGGTTTAGAAAGACACCATGATTTAAGTTATTCTTGGCACATAATGGATAAGGAAAGAAATCTCATTGTTGAAATAACACTGTGCCACTACATACAAGAATCGCAGGTTGTTGAGGGCATGCTTTTTCTTGTCTGAATTCTGAAGATCTTTTATATTCTGCACACCACTGTACTGTGCTAGTCCAAATCTCTTTTATAAAATGTTTCTGTAATGCCAACCTCTATTTACTGCTGCAGTGATTAGGGCCAAAAAGCTGGAGGAAACTATAATTCCATGTAATTTGCATGGAAGACATGTAGCCACCTGCACCCCCTGACACCGTGGGGATAGATTTAAAAAGGAAGCCTGCGGGCTAGCTTTGTTACATAGAGTGAGGGATAGAGAGTGCAGTGAAAGAGTGTAGTGTCTTTGGCCATCATCCCAGGCCTGTTTAAGCTTTGATGAATGGGAGGTGATGTAGAGAGGAACAGATTGTGAACTGCCTTCTGGGACCTTGGGCCAAGTCACCTTCACCGTCATTTATTTTAATCAAAGACGTCTGTAGAGACTTGTCTGTGATAACTGATCTGAACTACAAAATAAACCTGTTGCCCCGCATCAATACCCCTGGGTGCAGTCATAGTTAGTTCTTGTCTTTTCCAATTCAGTCTGAGCAAGTTTAACAGGTTGCAGTACAGTAGGTAAGCTGGCGTCACATGTACCAGATCATAGTAAAACTTAAATGAATCAGTGAAGTTTTACCCCAGAAAACTGTACATGTTTTTTTATTCTAACTTCTCCACGTGTTCCTGCATGTACCTGTATGTTGTTTGTGCAGATGAAGACATCTGTAAGCTATACTGCATTGCAGAGGACTTTGACTTCTTCTTCGCCATGTCCAGCAAAGTTAAAGATGGCACCTCCTGCTCTGACCACAAGGGAGATGTCTGCATTGATGGAGTGTGTGAGGTACATAGGCTGTTGTGTGTCTCTGTGCGTATGTGTGTATATATAGATAGACAGATACTTTATTCATCCATTTGCATGTTCTCCTGGTGCCCATAGGAGTGAGTGTGAGCATGTGTGATTGCCTGTTTATATGTGGCCCTGTGTTGGACTGGTGACCTGTCTAGGGTGTACCCGTGCCTTTCACACAAAGAGAGCTGGGATAGGCTCCAGCAGATCCCTATGACCTTAAATAGGAATAAGTGTGTATAGATAATGGATGGATGGATGGATAACTTTTTATAAAGCATAAGGAAAATGTGTAGCATCATCTTTTAGGCTGACAAAATGTACCCTGTGTGCCGTAGTGTGAATTTACCTCAGCATAAGTGCTGTAGTGAAAGGTTTGGGATCAGGCTTGAAATACATTTATTTTGTGTATTTTCTGTGATTCTCTGTACCAACCCATACTTAAATATCTCCATTATACTGCAAACTTGGCAACATAGTTTTTGTATGTATGTTGTTATGTATGTTCACATTCTTTTTATTGTAGCACTCTTGACATTGATGTCATATGTGTGTTTGTGTGTGTGTGGGTGTGGGTGTGTAGGAGGTGGGCTGTGACCAGATACTGGGTTCCAAGGCCTCTCTGGATGCCTGTGGAGTCTGTAAGGGAGACAACTCTACTTGCAAGTTCTTCAAGGGCCAATACACCCTTCAACACAGGGCTAATGGTAAACTTGTCTTTGTTTGCAGTATGTCTGCACATGCTGAGTAATTCTGCAAAACAAAGAACACATGCACACTCACACACACACACACACACACACAGGCACATACATCTAATCTCTCTGCCTGATAGACTGATTCATTCATGTGTGGAAACACACACAGAGCAGAGCAAAGTGCATCATGAGGTAAACAGCGGATGATGCCGTATACCCGCATGAATAGCCAGATTATGTGATGAAACACAACATAAGAACAACAAATATCTGAGCATGATTCCTCCTTGACATTCTTTCCTTCTTTTTCCCCAGAGTATTACTCCATGGTGACAGTCCCAGCTGGGGCACGAAGCATTCACATTCAGGAAATGGAGGTTTCCACCAGCTACCTGGCCGTCCGCTCCCTGAAGAGGAAGTACTACTTGACTAGGGACTGGACTGTGGACTGGCCAGGGAAGTTCCACTTTGGTGGGACTGTGTTTGACTACCAGCGCTCTTTCAACAAGCCAGAGAGCCTGTATGCTGCAGGGCCTACTAATGAGACGCTGGTATTTGAAGTAAGCCACCACTAAAGGGTGATATCTGTTAAAGGAAATTGACAGTGACAGGTCTTTTAGGGGTTCAAACAGCCTGTCCTGTGCATTGCTGTCCTCTTTGACTTGCTAGCAGCGTCCTACATACACTGACTGTGTATGTGCAGTGTATAATGAAAAATGGTAATATTGTATTTGGGTTGAACTGATCCTTGAGGAAAATGGATCAAATATCTGAAGTACCTGGGGAGATCTGAGATCAGCCAGGGTCTGAACTGTAATATAAACATACACAGAGATCCAGACTAGGTCTTTGTTAGAAAACACAATGGGATCTCTTGGTTATCCAGAGTAACTGGGACACTTTTTCTGAAAGGACATGTTGCTTTTGAATTTTAAAATCAAGGATGCACTGATACTGATACTGGCTGTCAGGTGCCAGGCCCCTCACTACTCGTTAGTAATTATACTCATAAAACCACTCTATGGCACTCATATGTTGCTTATTCTGCTGATTGTAGTAAACTCCAGTAAACAAGAAGAAAATAAACACTAGTTTTATCTAGTTAATGGTTGAGTCTAATGAAAATTGAATTCTGGTAGACTTAGGGAGTGAGCAGCTCTTCTACAGCAGTATCTGTCCAGCAGAGCGGCTGCTGTTTGTAGCAGCAGGGGAGAGGAGGATGAGACCACAGACAGTAGCCAGTTTAACGGAAGAGCATACAACCTTTAATAATTCAAATTTTCAATTGCTCACTGGAACATTATGCTCTCCTAATTGGCCGTGATGTTGGATGTTGCAATGAGAAGAAGCAGAATGTGCCTGTATTGGCAGACATTTGACCACTGAACTATGCAATTTCTGCTTATTGGCTCCTGTATCAAATGTTATTTGTAACTTGATAGCAATATATGGTAGAGACTAATAATGTGTGTACGAAATGTGCGTGTATATTTGTTTATAAGACAGCCTTATGTGACAGCTTAAAATTGCTGTCAAATATTGAATTTTAAAGGGTAAAGGTGTGTTCAGACCGAATGGGATGCAGTTAATGTATTGACTGTACTGAAATAATACAGATTTTAAACAACGACAGAAATACTACAATTTGTCTAAATCAGCCTTTGTGTCACTTTTCATTAAGCCCATTTTTGATAAGCAATACAGTTTCTTGGTACCACTGGGCCCAGTGTTAAAACAGTCATGTGTTTGTCCATGTAGGCAGCCACTGACCTAAGAGGTGTTTTGTTGCAGCCATGTGATTTGAGGTTACCAGCATGAGTGAAATCCCCAAGTCACCTGCCTTTTAGAAGCAGAGATCAAAAGTAGAAAATCAGATGATTGCATATAGTGAGATGGGATGTTCTTCCCACATAAGTTTGTTAGTGAAAGCATGTATTTTCTCTTGAACTCTGAACCCTAGCTGTGGAAACAGAAGTGGAAACCAGGTGAAGAGTAGACATTTGTTTTTTTTCCCCCTCCACCATGGTAGAAGTGATGGTCATGTAAAAGCTAGTCTCCCCTCAGTCCCTTGGGCTACTGAAATACTGTGGTTAAAGCAGGAATGATTGGCCTGTAAATCCAGGAGGAATACCACTGTGATATTTCCAACATGCTTGGCTGGTCACTTACTTGCCCATCAGGAAATGTCTGAGTGTTTTTGTAGTTATTTTAGAAGAGGCTTCTGTTTGTGGGCAGTTTAGTGGAGTCGCTGCTGTGGTCGGCATTTAGACAACCCACAGTTTTTTGTTTTTTTTTTGTGTGCAACATGCAGGCTAGATTATTTCTTAGCAACCTTTCAAGAATTTCTGTATTCTACAGTCCTCCAATCTTGCTGTCACTGAGAATGATTCAATAATTCAGAGGGATGAATAAGTTGTATATTGTATTTACATCTGGCAACATGGCAGCATCAATAAAATAAAGACAGAAAAAAAGTAGTCAGATAATAGACATTTGAGGATCACGGTAATATTAGACAATTTGTTGTGAATATCAATCACAATTTACAGGCTGACTTCTTGTTTAACCTTTGAACTGTCGATTTGTATACAACCTGTGTGACCACAGTTTTTCTTGCCCTGTTGTTGTAGCAGCATCACAGTGTTCCCATAGCTCACTCTTAGAAAGTAAATACTCAATAGAAACAATGCAAATAAGTTCCAAGTTGTAATAAGCATAACTTCACCTTTATAAAGAAAAGGATTTGCAATGTTTCAATGCTTGTTCTGCTTGTTTGTGTCCCAGTAAACCATCTGTCCAGCAGAGTACTCAGTGGTAGCATGCAGCTGATCTGCAGATGATGTGAGTGTAATCTCTGTGAGATTGTCCTGTAATCTCAAAAAGGAGAAAGAGGTTCATAGAAAGAGAAGGATTGAAACAGTGAGGGGAGGGAGAGTGAGATTAAAAGATTAAGAATTCTGCAATTGAGCTTTTTGGATGTGAGAAGTTAAGGTCAGGACACAGGGACTTTAATTGCAAGAGTGCAAAATGAGTTCTTTCTTTTCTTGCACAGCTGATCCTCATCGTTTTCCACTTAACTGCCTCTATTGCAGAAAAACTGACTGAGTGCATGGGTAGGATATATGCACAGATCACTCTCAGATCCTTTCTCAGCTTGAAACACTCAAAGAAAGCCAAATGTTGAGGAGTGTGAGCATAAACTGTGACAAGGTGTTCACATCTGCACGGCTGCTCAGCTGGTAAGGAGGTAGAGGGAAGGGGGCAGAAATAGCAGACAAGAGGACAAGGGAACAGACATAACATATGGCTGCCTCTGGAGGTCTCAGTGCATAGTAAGTAGGATTATTCCCCTGGAATTGACAATGCTGTGGTATGGTGAGACGAGGTCATGGCAGTTCAGGGCAAAGTATTGTGGGTCCTCAAGTCAGATTGGTATCTGTGTCTGCCACTGTAATCCATCATCATCTCATCTGATTTGATGTGTGGTGTGTGGTGTTGGGTAGTGAAAACCAAGACTGTGGTCTGATGTTGCA
Source organism: Mastacembelus armatus (assembly GCF_900324485.2). Classification (NCBI taxonomy): domain Eukaryota; kingdom Metazoa; phylum Chordata; class Actinopteri; order Synbranchiformes; family Mastacembelidae; genus Mastacembelus; species Mastacembelus armatus. Next base: position 24,512,155 of record NC_046635.1, read on the forward strand.
CTAGAGAAAGACTGACTCAAATCAGTCACACATCTTATACTTGGCAATATATTTTTGCTTCAGTAAATGGGATTTTTGGGGGATTTTGGAAACTCAAAGCCATTCAGGAGATGCAAACATATACCATTAATGAACATTGCTCTGACTTAGATCCAAAGAAAGAATAAAATAATGAAAAAAGCACAAGCAGAAGTCGGACACAGTTTTGACTTCTGGATTTTGTTTCATTATGATGTTAACTGTTAATGCAGAAATTTGCTTAACATAATTGCTTAAAATCTTTTCCATAGCAAATTTGATCACTGAAAAATCAGATTTATCTTCTCAGGTGTATATATGTTAACATATACCTCATTCTTTAAAAAATGTATTAAGTACAAGGAGGATGCATTTAGGCAAGAAACAATTAGAAAGATTTTAATTCCATTGCGTCCATGCTACATGGTGATAGAAAGCTACTGACTATTGTTGTAATTATTCTAATTATATTAAACTCACTGGCTGGGTGACAGAGCTTAGCTCCATCTGCAGCTCTTACTAATAGTAGTTTGTGTTGTCAATCCATAAGGCTCTGTGCTAGCAGAAGACTGTCAGCAGATTTTTATATCTTGTGACTAATATCCAGATGGTATTTTGGTGCTGCTGTTACTTTGACCACCATTAAATCGACAACGCCAGAGTGAGTTTTCTCCATGAGGTGGGAACAAGCATGAAGTCATTGTTAATACTGGGACTGATTGCAGGAGGTTGTGGGTTTTGGGTTAGCAGTGTAGGCAGGTAAGATATTGTTCTTTGTTCTTATTTGGTTTGATTGTTTAATTATCAGTCAGGCTGCAGTTGTCCCAGAATGAACTGGAGAGGAGACAGGGTTGGACATGTTGGAAATTATTGTTTGAAAGTAAATGTCTCTCCTGGTAGACGTGGTTAACGCTGTGGTTGCTTGGATGTATTTAACATTGTGGAGAGCTTAGTAAAGAGAAAGAGAGGTGAGGTATTCAGAAATGTGTAGGTGCTTCATTAAAGGGATTCTAAAAAAAACAGCTGAATGTTGTTTTTATAGCTGCTGGTTCACATCACTGAGCTTGTTTGCCAAAAGGAGCAGGATGTTGGTAAGAGTTAGTTTGCTCTGATAATCATAAAGTCCCAGTGTGGTTAGTAGTGGCAGCTGTTTCATGGCAGCAGGATTGTAAAAGAGGGTGTCAAAGTGTCTCTAGTTCTTATACAGTTTGACTGAAGCCACATTTTGACCATTTTAGGCTTGACATCCTCAAGTTTAGACGAAACAATCTCTTAAAGAGCCTGTGGTTTGACTCGTGGCTAGTGGCCAACACTTGAAATGCACCTGTACCTTTAACCTCACACAGCATCATTGCTTTATGTTTGTCCCACTGAGGAAGCATGCCTCACAGCTTAAAAACCTCTGTATTGGAATAAGATATCCAAGTGACAGTGCCTGCTTTTGCCACATATGTCTCCAAGATGTGGCACTGGTTCATCTTTACATCTGTTCACAAGTCTGCACGCACTGAACCTACATTTACATATGTGTTTTTCCGACATTAGACAACTGCTTCTCTCCAGATAAACAGTTTTCCTTGTGCATTTTTGTCTGGGCCTGGGCCAACCCTACACATGGAACCATTAACAAGCAACACAAGTCAGGGGAAACACCCCAGGACCGTTGAATATGGATTGAACCCAGGAAATGCTTGGCTTTCTAAGTTGGATGGTTGATGGTAGATTCCATTGTACCTTAGGACATATTCTAAAGAAAACACACTTGTCACAGCTCATTATTGCTAATATTGATAGACTGAGATGTTTGTCAGGCATTGGAATGGATGTTGACAGTTTGACGTAATACAGTTTGCCATTTGTGTTGAGGGTTACTACTCACTCAATATGACCTAAACAGAGGAGTTCTGTAAAAGAGACATAGCTATACTGACCATCAGCTGATTATGTAAATGTGCCTCAAACAAAATTCTTTACCATGGCAGTGAATCCTCATGGGGCTTTATTTTAATGATAGCCTGATGCTTCTCTTGTAATGGCTATGTCTGCTTTCACTCATCCATTTGTCTTTGCTTGACTTGAATGTCCAAATAAATCTCATGTAGAGAAAAGTTAACTCAGCTAGAATAAAGGATGTGGTGAAAAAGATCTAAATCTTGAAAGAAAATGGAAATTGTCCCTCTTACGTGCACTGTATTGTCCAAATAAAATGACCTTATAATAGTGTGGTCAGCCAGTTTGGACTAGAGAGGGAACAAAGCTCTCCTTAATGTTTCTAGAGCTTTGTGGATAGTGCGTAGCACAGTTAATGTCTCAGTGGCAAATGAATGGCTGAATCAGGCTGCCACGTTGTCGTCGTTATTATGTTTAGTCTCTTTACAGGGACTGTTACAGAGTTTAAAGATCTTCTTCATTGCACTTCTGCTATGCACCTTTTTGCTTATACAGTATACACCTGCCAAATACAGCTACAACTACATCAAACTGTAGGGGAAGATTTTTTTTTATTGTTTTTTTACTGTGGTCCTTGTTTGATAGAATTTATAGTACACCAATGAGTTTAGAAATTAAGGCATACATGGGTTTAGTGCTGAAAGTATTAGACAGTTGGTTAATAGCAAATACATTTTTTTGTTTTCAGCCTTCCAGATGTGAAGGTTTTATATTTTTCTTAGTTTGACACTATTTAAATCCACAGCGTTTTGTCTAGAATAATCGATCATGGCTTCTGGTGTGTATTGTTATTGATGTATGTATATACAGTATATAGCCAACTGTAGCCCAGAGATACCAGAATGTGCTGGGAAAATGTGGCAGAACACGACGCCCTGCTTAATGTGAAGATTTGGAGACTTAATGTTGGTGTTGTGCTTTCCCTGGATGAAGATTTAATGGATTCATAGTGACACCTTTCAGATTGACTGTGTTCTTGCTTGACAGATCCTTCTACAGGGAAAGAACCCAGGTGTTGTGTGGGAGTACACTCTGCCTCGCACTGAGAGGAAACCTGACTACAACTGGGCTGTGGTGCGTTCGGACTGCTCTGCCCCCTGTGCTGGAGGTGAGATTTTCTGTCTTTGTGTTCAACTGTAGGCCTGCACATGTTAGTTTGCAAGATGAAACTGGAATAAATAAATAAAAAGATATCAAATCTGTGTGATTATGTATAGTGTACTTTAATTTACTGAACCATAGGTTTAGCAACTGTAAGGCACAATAGGCCTGTAAAACGGTTTTCCACTTGTTAAGGTAGTATGCATAGGGCTTTACTAGCGTTCTGAGGATCATGTGTTTTTTTTTTTCTAGCCTCTCCAAATCCAAAAATATAAGTGTAGTGGTGTTAGGGATTGACTTAATTTGCTTATGACATTACTTCCTACAGCAGTACTGTGTTAGCAGCTAAGTAAAGTATAAAATCAGATGATTGTATGTAGCGAGATATACTACATGGTATGATGGGATATATGAGCTAATGGTACATTTTGTCCTACATTTATAATACAGGTAGGTGGTCTTTTTATGGAGATGTTTACTTTCAAGCAACCCCAGCCAACAACCCAAAATGCAGTTACATTTGCCCTATTTCCTATTCAAACAATGCTACATCCAAATGAAAGAAGTTCATTTTCACTTATGATACTTCTTTTGCTTGAATGAATTCTGACTTTTTGCTTTAAGCTGGATTTACACACCACAAGATGCTTGTTGAATAGCTGCAAAACACCATCCTGACAGGGGGATAAAGGGGGTTTGGCAGCCATGACCCTGTCACACATATGCTGTTTATCCTCAGACAACATTTGGTCAGTACTAACCACTGCAGACCAGGAACACCCAATCAGACCTGCATTTAGGTCTTACACAGCACTTTTCTACACACACAAGTGCACTCAAAGCACTTTACACTATTTCCTATTCATCTATTCATACATCAATACTGGCACTGGGGGGAATTTCAGTGTATAGTTCAGGTTCATTTTATGCCTAAGGACACTTTTGACATGTGGACTAGAGAAGACAGGGAGCAAAGCACCAACACTGTGTTTGTGCTCTATCTCCTGAGCTACAGCCACAGTTTGGAAGATGCTCTGTCCCAGTCTTACACTAATGTGGCTGTTCAGGTCACATATTAACATCTCTTATTAACTAATTTCGACAGAGAATAAATCAGCCTTAAGCCTCAGTCTTTTAGTAAAAAGGTATGATGTATATTTATCAAGTGATATTTAATTATCACTATAATTAAATAATATAACTATAATTATATAAAATAATAAATTTATTACAAAAGGGGCCTGCAGAAGTCAGCAGAAACTAACTAGCAACAGCTGACAAAATCAATCAGTGAGAGGTGTCGTTTCAGCTGGTGAAAGTGACAGTCAGCATGCAAACAGCAGAAAGTTTGATATGTGAGTTACAGAATTGAATGAAAGTTGTCAAATTCCCTGAAAGAACTTAATCAACTCTCCCTCTCTCTTTCTGTTTTTGTTTTACCACCAGGTCGTATCTCAACCAAGGCTATTTGTCTGCAGGACCAGAAGACTCAGGTTAACTCCACCATGTGTAATCCCCACACCAAACCAGCACTGGGCTCCCATCTCTGCAACACACAACCATGCCCTGCATAGTAAGTGCTCCAGTCTGTGTGTGTTTAGCACTACATATACTTCTGGTTGAGGGGTGTATGGCATGTTTTTATGTTCCCAAACTTTCAGGGACCTTGGGAGCTGTTTTTATTACATGCGCACATGCATACACACAACCATACACAGCAGTCCAGAGGCTGCCTGTGGTATATTTGTTGTGGCCAATCACCATGCTGCTTAACCTGTATTCTCTGTCCTTCTCTCTTCCCTGCCCACTCTGTAACTTTTCATTTGTTTCCATTTTCCATTTCTGTGCACACACATTAAACCCTCCCTGTTTACTCTGCATTTGAATGAGGCTTTACCTGTTGTATTGCATTGTTTTCTCCTTTTTCATTGGCTTATGAGTATTAATCATGTTGTCGTGACAAAATTGTGTAGTATGTTTGCAATCTTCATCTTTGTTCTTACAGTCTCCTTGTGGATTCCAAGCGGATATTGTTACTAGCCTAACAAATCTTACCCAGTAGTAGAATCCAGACCTAATAGTTTAAAATATGCGAGAATTGCTTTATTGTTGACATCTCTTTTAAGCATGTGTAATTTAAGCACACATCACTTGTTCAAAGTAAATTCAACCACTTATTCCAAGCTCCGGCTTTATCTGAGGTCAGAAAACAGGGCTGTATAGCTGCTACTGAGGTCACCAAGGTCATATTGCTATTTTTAGGCAAACACATAGCTGGCACTCTAGCACTGCCTGTGAGACAACAATCAGACTATGAGAAAGGGAGATAATTGTAGAGAAAATAAAATTGAGCAGTTAGATAAATAAGTAAAATGAGAACTGCCTCAGATGTAGCCTGCTTTGTATTTGGTGTAGCCTAATGTCAGCAAATGTTGACAGAAAAACTAAGAAACAAACACATTAACATAAGCACAAATGTCTTACATGCCCAGGGGCACAGGCATTGATTGTAGATTTCAGAGCTTAAAACTTGACTATAGCTAAACACATTGAGAAATGTAGTTTAGCTGATGGTTAGTCAAACATTTCTTTGGTGGGTGGGGTTCTGTTTTTGATTTTGGACTTCATTTGTACATTCCTGGCTACAGCCCTGTCAGAAACATCTTATTTCAGCCTAACCCCTAGACGTAAGGTTCATCCATTTGACTGTGTTTTGTGTTGACTGTTGTCATAAAGTAAAGTTAGAATAATACAGGATGAAGTTTCCAATTTTGGAATAGACTTTTTAGTTAAGCGAACACTTGAGAGTAAGAAAGAGCGAGACAAATAAAGAAAGACAAGGCTAAAGGGAACGAGAGCAACATCATAGCCAACTTGGAGTAACCGTTGTTTTCTTTGCATATCATCCCTCTCATACAATCTTAGGCCAAAGCTTTCTAACTTTCTCAGTAGCAAAATCATCACCATGGTTTATCTCAGTTGTCTAGACATTCTACTTAATGGCATCAATTTTTAAAGGACACTGCTTTCAGGGACCAGTCCATCAAGCAAAGGAGGAAACCAGGCTAAAATGCATTGGTGTAACAAGTGGAAACAGCACTGAATAAATGGCCGTTCTCATATGTAGGCCTTTGGCTGAGGGAACTGGAGCTAGCTTGATTTACAGCACTGCTCCAAAAAACAGGCAGGGAACCATATCTTGGGTTCAGTGAGAGCACACACACACACACACACACATACACACATACACACATACATACAGTGGCATGTACTTTTAAATTTCACATGCAACACACACATTTTCCAACAGTATGACGTTGAAATAATGTATTTCAGATCCAAAAATAGAAATGCAAGCTGCTTGTGGCTGATGTTAATGATGCTGTCATTCTGTGCACCATCAGCCATGCCGGAACAAGTTCAGACTGAACTTTCTTCTGTGTCAGGGGTTGAACAAGTCAGACAGCTATCGGTTACACCTCCAACATTCAGCCTGTTTTTCCCCGAGTTTCCCACCACATGAGAGGTTATTTCCTGCCCCTGATCTTGGACATGCCACTTCTCTTATCTGTCTTATCTTGGAGAAAGGCATTAAACAGCCTTGTTGCACGTCCTGACCACCTCCTTTTGTTTGAGTGCAGAGAATGGTATAGTACAAAAAACACATCAGTGCAGACTGTTCATTCAGGAAACTAAAGCAGTGTTTGACAGCCATGGATCTTTTTATACAGTAGCTGACACCATTTCTCAGGCGGTTGTGAGTACGAGCCACTTTATGGGTGGTGTGCAGGAAGATGGTTGAGTTGAGTGAGCAGCATGAAAGCTTTAATGACTGCATTAAGACCTCCAGCATTCAGGAGCCCAGCAGAGAAAAGAAAAATTGACAATGAGGTGCTATGCATGTGCACTCTGTGTGTAAGTGTGTGTGTGTCTGACAGGAGGGAGAATGTAAAAGTGCCTGCTTATCTCTGCGATGTGTATCTCGGGTGCTGACAGGCCTATCCATGCTTTATTGTGCAGAGAGGGCAGGATTCCCACAGGACCCAGCCAGTCTAGCCATGCAGAGCCAGTCAGACTCCTCCCACCCTCTCTCCCCTTCATCAACAGTGACCCTCTTTTGTTTTAAACCCCCACTTGGTTGTCAGCGAAAACAAGGATGCTCCACTGTGAAGCAGTTTTTCTGAACATGAAAAGGGCCTGCAAAGAGAATTTTAAGATGCGCAGTCCAATCTTCCAGCCCAGCATGCAGTCAGGATTTGATACACTAAAATATCATATATATATAGTAGAGGCATAGTAGAACTATTGCAAACAAATTGAGTACAGTTGTTGAATTAACACCAAACCACACAAATGTAAAAAAAAAAAAAGCTTTTAGTAAGAGTACTGGTTTATAAAGCAACCTGTTATACAGAGGTTGTCAGTTTAGTATATTATTATGCAGAAAAATTTGAAGAACTTAAGAAAAACCAATGGCCTTTAATCACACTCAATATTGAGTTAAGAATAAATGTTCGTTGGTGGTAATTGGTCTGCAGCCATGAGCATGTGGGTGAGCTCAGAGCCTGCACTCTCTACTTCAAAATATGTCAGTTATTGAAATTGCAACAAATTACAACGTCACTGGTGGTTTGCAACGGAGCAGAGTGGTACTTCAGCCACTTTTCCCCAATGATATATTGTTATTTATAAATGAAGGGAAAAAAAGCAAACAGTTCCCTAGCCAAAAATCCCAAACCGTTGCTTTCAGGGTCCCAACAGTCCACATCTTTCCTATTTCCAAATTGCAGTTTAGTCCTGCTGCGTCATTTGTCTGCGGCGTTTGAAAGAGAATTAAAGGATATTTTTGTCCCCTGGAGCAGGTCGGTGGCATGGAGGAATGGTCTATGTGGTAGCATGTAGTCTCAGAACTGGACTGAGCCATCTGCCCATCTCTCCAGCTCCCGCTTCTAAGCCTGTGGTTGTCAAACCACTCATTTGCTATAATCGCCCCCTTCAGCCCAGATGCCAAGACAGAAGCTATTTTAGAAGGAGCAATAAGCTTTTATCAGCAGTGAAGAAGAATTTCAAAGAAACCTAAAGCGAGGAGAGGACAGAAGAGGCCAATACACTAGAAAACACACTGCAGATTAGAAATAAAAGGAGAGAGGACACAAAAAGAAAAGTGAATAGGATAGAAAAGGAAAAACAAGATTGAAGTGAAGGACCTTTCTGTGGCCTTGTAGTATGTTGTATATGAAGTTGTGGTGTAAAAGACTATTGTCATGTTTTATTCCAGATAGTACAGAAAAAGATGGATAGATATAGATATATATTTTATCCTGTCTTTTATATTCTTTCCTTGACTATGAGTTTGTAGAAATATCGGTATGTGAAAATAGTATTGTAAAAGCAGCAGATGTGGTTTTCTTTAACCTTGACTTTTCAAAAAATGCATGTAAAATCATATGTATCAGTATTTACAGCTTTCAAATATTTCAGCTTTTCTGTGTGCTTATTTGGACACAGAATAAGGGCGTGAGATTAGAGTTAGTACCTGTGGCTGGATGTTCTGTTTGTGTGCTTGATATCCTGATGACAGTTTGTAACAGCTCTATGTGCAAAAAGCCTGCATGAATAAATCAATCACTTACTCCTGCAGGATTTTTATTAATACTGTCCTTCACTGATGACTGATGCAAACCCTTCATGGTTCCCTAAGTCTCCTCACTCACCATCTGTCTCTCAATATTGCTCCACAGTTGGGTGACAGGAGACTGGAGCCCCTGCAGTCGCTCATGTGGAGGAGGTCAGCAGATGAGGACACTGCGCTGCTTGAGGAAGGTGACCTACCAGAGAGAAGAGGTGGTGGCACACTCCCTCTGCCCTGTCATCTCTCCTGCTCAGGTCCAACCCTGCCACACAGAGGCCTGCCCACCTGAGTGGAGCACTGGATCTTGGTCACAGGTGAGTTTGTGGCAGCATTTGAAGTCCTTCTAGCTGCAAAAGCTGCTTGGCTCTTGGGATAGCAATGCTATTTTTTGCTTCATTCCACCATTTTGATCCAGACTGAAATATCTCAGCATATAGGATAGTTCACCATGGAATTTCTTGAATAAATTTTTCTGCTTACATAAATCTAGCTACTGGTGAACAGATATGATACCACAGTAAATCATGGCTGTGATACTTTTTAACCTAATCATACAATCAAACATCTGAAGATTGATTGATCCTTAATTTTATGAAATTTGTCAAATTTGTGCCATATTGTACATAAATAAAACACATAGCAGTTCAGTTCTGGTTGTAAACATGACTTTCATATAAGCTGCATAAGTGAGTTTTCATAGAAATTATTGTCAACCTTACACTAGAACACAATCACTTGTGTGTACCTCTGTTTGACAGAAACATGGCTGTTCCTGAGACAAGACCACACATTTAATATATGCATTGTTTTTTCTATGCAAGCTGTCAGATGTTTCAAGTCAAGCTGAAACAAACACTCTGCTTCCCTCTGTTGGACATGTGGAGAACAGTGAAACCAAAATTACAGAATCTAGCGGTCCACTTGTCTAGACGCAAATGATATTTCACTTTTATCCTGACATCTGCCTGTTACTGATAAACTTTTCTAGTCTTTCATTGCAATCTCAAAGATTTTTCCCCTTCTCCCCTTTTTGTTTAAAATTCAGGGAATTTAATATGAACGATTAAATGAGAGGAAAGTTGGATTTAATAAAAAAAATACAATGCAGCTGCACAAACGTGATCCTAATTCAGTGTCTGGTTTGTTATCAAGCCTTCTTAGGTAGTTAGTACTTTTAAAATGGCAGTTTGCAGGATTGAATTCATTTGCAGTAAGGAAATATGTATTTCCCCCCAAAGCTAACATTTGATTAGGCAATTAAAACCTAGGCTTTTAACCGTAAGTTTGCCTTCAAGGTTTTGGACAGGACTTTAATTTGATTATGCAATATTAGCATCTAGGCAGCAGATCTGACATTTTGATTAGCTGGTGTGACCTGCACAGTCTGGACATTCAGCTGTCACTCAGCTATCAGGACATCCCTGTTGTATGCATGGACTAGTCTGAGTTCATTTGGCGGTCATGAACAGACAAGACTACTCTCCTGGAAACAGATCAATTGGGCATTGCAGTGACAAAAGGACAACCGGTGTGAACGTGCATGGTTGTGTATGTAAATTGTTATGCACAGATGTGTATGTGCTTTTTGTCTAATAAATTAATATGATGTTGTCACATAAACTGCCCTGATGGTTGTGGTCGCCATTCCCAGTGGAGCACTTTGGCTCTGTTGTCCATCTCTCTGCAGTTCACGTGGAGTTTACAGCAGCATTGTCTGCCTTTGGTGGGGACTTTGATGGGTTGGGATCACATTCATCAGCTGAGTTATTTGTTTATTGTATTTAACATCAGGCCATAATGGCCTGTCATCAAACTGGTGACCTTCTGTTTGCTTGTCGACCATGTGATGAATTACAAATATATTTACAGTGTCTGTGCCAAGGATATAACCTCTGTTTATATGACCTAATGCTTAAATGTGATGGAAGCTGAAGGTTAAAACAATCATAAGAAAAGCTTTAGTGTATGTGTTTGCATGTATGATTCAGTCTGTGCACAGTCATTAAACCTTTGATTATTGAATCATAAAACTCCTGATGGTACAGGCATCTGTGTCTTTGACTCTTGTTCCACAATGACTTCTTTTACTTCCTCTTTGCCCACTGACAGTGCTCCAAGACCTGTGGCCGTGGAATGAAGAAGCGGACTGTGTTTTGCAGTAGCACTGATCCTGGGGCCAAAGCGGTTGTGGTGCCCGACAGCATGTGCAGACAGCACCACAGACCCAAAGCCCAAGAGACCTGTGTCCTGCGCCGCTGTCCCAAAAATGAAAAGCTGCAGTGGATCCCCACTCCCTGGGGAGAGGTAGGAAGAAAAAGACTCGGAGCTGAAGGGCCAGTACCAATGGAATTATTATGTGTTGTTTTCAGTTTAATTATTTTGAGGAACAGTTCACCCTAAAGCACTTGAAATTTGTAAAAAGAAATAGGTTTTACATCATTTTTTGGGGGGTGGGTGTCTGTTTTGTTGCTTCAGCGTGTATATGTCTTACTCCAAATGCAGAATGAAAAATCTCACATCATCATCAATCTCACAGTTGATATAGACACAAGGCTTTTTATTTCAGTCTGTCAGAATTAAGAAAAAGATTTCTTTCTAGTGCTCCTGTTTTTTTTTTAAATGTAACAATTATGCAGGGAGGAATTCATTATACAGTCTTATAGCCCTTATCCCTTAAGGCTGGTGATTTACTATGTTTGTGTTATTTTCCACAAATCCCATACAGAGGCTAAAATCAGCAATGAAATTTATCATCAGAATGTCTGGCACTCCAAAACCTGGTTTACCTTATTCACCTGTGCCATAGTCCTCCATTGTTTTCCAAAAACCTTTGAAAACCCATCAGTGAGCCACTTCACTGCATTGGCTGACATGTTTCTTCCTGACAAAACATTTAAAGCCCAGCTTTTTTCAGAAAAAGAGCCAGAACAGCCATCACGTTTTACAATCTCTGAAGTAAGAAAAAGCCATCTGTCTATTTGTGATCTCTGCCTGTTTTATTCTCTTCTAGGTTCTTACATGTCACTTGTCATGTCTCACAGTGTCTAAATGGGACATTTAAAACTTTCACATAAACTAAAGCAGTTAGTGTTAAAACAATCAGTTATCTGTTGTAATTTATTTGTGATACAGTTGAGTGTATTTCTGCTGCCATGACCAAAGAAAACTTCTAGTGAAAAATGTAACATGACAACTTTATGACATGTTCTTACAATTATTAGACATTTTGGATTTTTGTGATGTAACAAGATAAAACTACATTTTATTAACTAGTGATAATGTGGTAGTCAACATAGTCAACCCACGAAATCTATCTCATTAAACAAAACTTTCTACATTACAACCAAAACCAGAATACACTCTGGCATTTATCACACACAATATAAACTACAGTAAATGATTCATCATGGCAATCTCTACTCCCAGGATTACAGGAGGCCCCATACAAACGAATGATGGTGTCAGATAATAAACTCCATCAAGGTTTTGCTTATACTCCTCACTACAAAGCTAATTAACATCCTAAAAACAAACATGTTGCATATATTTTTTTTTAAATATTTTTATAACTGTGAAATGAAATGTATATTTTTATGAGTCTGTACAAGTACTGTATGAGATTCATTAATTATGCTAGAGATTAATTGTCAGAGCAGAGTTTGTGTTCAAAACCAGCGATATGATGGTGTAAAATCCTCTTTGTTCTTAAGTAAAGTGCAGTAGATTGAGGGAGGAGTGGGAGCATTCGGTTACATGCTAAATAGTTCTTGTTGCTGAATATGTAATGTAAAAGGTCTGAATGAGGGTCAGATTTTAGCACAAACTAGCAGTGAAGCCGCCTCCCAGAATATATTGTGCTTTGGCTTTTGAACAGGAGCCAGATACATACATACATACACACACATATATATAAAGTATACACTGCCTGCTTATCAAATACTTAGTATTTTTGGTTCTATTACTACAAAGATAAGTGACCTTGTGGTGTCTGCTGGTATGTGAATCCTCCGCATTAAACACTGAGTTCACTGTATAAAATGATCTCACCTCTCTGCGCTCTGCTTTAGTGCTCCAGGTCTTGTGGATCAGGCATCCAGAAGAGAGAGCTTTGCTGTGGAGAGCGGGACTTGCAGGGAGGGTATGTGCCTTCAACTACTCACCAAGTCATCTGTAATACTTTAATAGCTCTGTATAGATATCGAAGGTCCCAGTGAGTCATCTCTGAGTCAGAATTTCAATGTTTTCAAAATAGGAACTAGGACTCTAGGAACAGTCATTTTGAGCAGACAGTCTGTCCTCTCTTGCTCAGGTATGTGGAGTTCCCCATAAGGAGGTGCAGGAACATCGCCAAACCTTTGGTGGATCTCCAGCAAAGCTGCAACCGAGGTCCGTGTCCAGAGCTCTCTCGGGTTGTCCCTGGCAGAACAACTTCCAGTGCTGTGGTCTTAGGCTGGTATGCCTCTCCCTGGCAACAGGTACATTTCTTTGATCCAGAAACTGTCTGTAGTTCTGCATCTGCATTCCAGCTGAAAGTCTTCCAATTTAGAGTTTTTCTCCCACATGTGACTCAATATGATGACATGTGTGATGTGTTCAAATCATAGTGCCAAAAGCTGCTAAGAATAATAATCCACAACTGTGGACCACATTACATGGATATTTGGTAGAAAATTTGAGCCTGGGACATGTGACACATGACTGGGTGCTAGAATTTGCCTTTGTGGTGATGAAAACACTTAACACATGTTGCAGTGCATGGACATGGACAGGGACAGAAAGTAGAAATTTTATTGGTGTCTGGAAAGATGGTTGAAGTATGTTGAAACTTTTGAGTCTGAACTTTAAGTTTAAAATCTTAACTCACTGTCCATTTACTGCCTTGTTTCTGTGCTTTTAAAACTCATGTAGTAGTCTTCCTAAGATGGTGTTTGCTCAGTTGTCATCATCATGTGACCAAGCTGTAGAACTTCAGTGGCCATGTTTGGAAGATTAAAGGAATTAGATTAGGAGCTAAAATTAGATTAGATTTGATGTAAGATTTTTGTTTTATGGCCAAACTGCTGTTACGAAGGTCAAAAATTACTGCATCTGCTTAATTGTATTAGTATTGAATTTGTTTTTTCCATAGAATGCGTATGAAAAACAATATATACACCAATTCTAACAGCTCTATGCTGCTTCAGCTTCAGTCTGCTTCAGCATTATATCATGTATGAAGCAATCAGCACGTATTTAGGACTCTTGTTTTAAATGTGTCTAAGTCAGCCAGTGACGGAACTTAAGGGAGGCAGGGGTTTGCAGTCCATTGAAAACAGAATTGTAAAAAATTATTCTCATGGTCAGTGAGAGGTTAAATGAGGTGTAGAGTTGGTGGGAAATGGGTATTTTGCTCTGTTGCCAATAGGATCAGTAGTCTTCAAATGTAGCTACTAGCAGAATCGTCCCATTGTGTGATCAGTTGATTTGTTAACAAATCTGTTCCTCAGATTCACAACATTTATTTTTCACCTCAGCATTTCTGACTTCATTGATTTCCGTTTACCTTCTTCTCTGTGAGTCTCCAGCATGAGCGACACAGCACAACATTTAAGCCAAAACTGTGGTGAACACAAGACATGCAGTATGACCATGAGTGATTCCAATACCCCTGTTTCCCCAGAAATCTCAGAGACAGATATAAGAGTGTAGGTAGTGATAGTTATCAGACTTTAGTGCTTAGCCAGCATTGGCTGGCTTTGTGGAGTGAATCTCAGATGCTGTACTTTTAGTGCAGGTGGTGTAGGTCATGTCTTACATAATCTTACATAATCTTTTATTTAAAAAAAAACTCAAACACAGTGCAGGACAGTGTGTTTGTCTGCTTGATGTGAAGATTGAAATCCCTGACAGTGAAGTTCTCCTGATGACTTGCTGGAGGGTGAATGTATGCTGGACGCTGTGTGTTATCTTCTTCCGTTCTTTGTCTCTGCATAGCCTTTCCCTCCATCCTTTCCCCTCCCACCTCTGCTCTTTTTAAGATGGTTTCTTTTTCTCCATATACTTCCACATTTGAGTTCGCATTTCTCTCCTTCTCATTTTGCCTTTCCTTTTATTTTTGTCTCTTTCTCTCACGGCCTTATCTCAGTGTTCTGTGTCCTGTGGTGGAGGGGTCCAGACTCGTTCCATCCAGTGTTTGCGGCAAGGTCGCCCTGCAGCTGGCTGCCTGGCGCACCAGAGGCCTGTCACTTCCAGGGCGTGTAACACGCACTTCTGCGCTGCCGCTCTCCCAGCCCCAGCACAACGTCCCAACCGGGTCACAGTTTCTGGACCCACACTGAAAGGTATTTAGCAATTAGCTTTTTAAAGCTTTTCAAGTGGCTACAGCCTCACACAGTGATGAAGTCAGAAGCTAGGCTGTGTCCAAAAGCACTTACTACACACTAGATTTATTGTGTGTAGTAATTTATTGTGTGTAAATTGTGCTTACCATTTGTAGTGGTGTCTGCATACTGAATGTGTAAATCTATCTACTCTGCAGTGCACTCAAAAATTCCACAATGCGCATTAAAATTGTTCATAGTGTGCACACTCCCTTCTACTTACAATCCCACGGTGCAATGCTCTGCACTTCACATGCGAAAACTACAGTTTCCTTTAACAAAATGATGACAATCATTAAAGTGACTAAGCTCATTTGTCAGCCAACATGAAGATGTCCCTTTGGGTTCTGGGAAATTGTGATGACCTTTACATTATTTTTTGCTTATTTTTCTAAGCAATCAAATTTAATTCACTGCGATTTAATGATAATGTATTTTTGTGTTTTTCTCTGCAGGTGAATACTGCATGGACCATTTCAGCTGGTGCCATTTGGTTCCCCAGCACGGTGTTTGTAACCACAAGTTCTATGGACAGCAGTGCTGCAAGTCCTGCTCCAGCAAGCGGCCGTAGAGCTCTGACACCTCAGATTCTGTGGTTTCTGGCCTCTGAAGTAAACAAGACCACAGAGGCCATTGTGGGGCGATTACTCACAACACACAGAACTGTGCTTCACAATGTGTGTTTTCTTCCTGGAGTACTTGACTAATGAATTTTGTTAAAGAAGGCAACGTGGCTGGTGATGCTTATCTGCTACATACGGTGACATCAAGCCATTAACCATATTGGAACTGGAAAGACAGTGGAAATTATAGAGCATCTGATGTATTATATATTGTCATTTTGTTGAGCATTTTCCTGTTGAAATCTCTGAAACTTCAAGCCATCAAGTGAACAGGAAAGGACAATAGTGTTTTAGCTTGCTCATATGTTGTATATTTAAAGGTGTCTGGATACATACGCCTTTATTTAAGTTATTATGGTTCGTAATATATGATTTACATTTTATCAGGTGTACAGTGGATCTGTGACGTTATTTCTGTTTGGATATTCCATAGGATTGTGCTAGTCACCCTTGGATCCACGTTATGAGATTTTCTATGAGGCATTAATAATCATGGTCAGAGTGTCCTCTGCACTTCTCTTTCACACATTCTCCGCTTGTCATGTTGGCTGCTGCTGAATCATACTAGAACACATTTTCCCCATATTTCACTCATCTAAATGCTACAAAAACATTTTTATCTGTGTATGTATGAAATTTTATTCAGTCATGTTGTAAGTGGTTGTTTTTACCGCTCCTATATCATCATGGTAATACAAGCTGATCATCTATCTGTCTTTCTTCTTTTCCCCGCATTGCCTCTTTTGACCACAGCCACGATGAGAGGAATAACGAACAGTGTTGTCTGCAGGCCTGGGGGAAAGCAGAGTAGGGTCAAGAGGGAGGGAAGAGGATGATTGTAGGGTGAGCGTGGGTGCAGTCTACATAGTAAAAGGTTTTGCATGTTAAGAGTGAACAGTGTAGGTGTGTTCTCCACAGAAGTCTGGTCAAAATGCAGACGTGACAGAGATTTGGCTAGTGGATTTCAGTGAAAGTGTTGACCAGCCACCACTTGAGCAATAAATAGCTGACAAAGCAGCAAAAAAAATTACTTCACTCATAGACACAAATGTGTTTCCTTTGCAGATTTATCAGAAAACCACTCGAGTGAATTTGGCTGAAAATTTCCTGATATTAATATTTCCTGAGTATTTTTCAATGTGAAGCAGGTCTTACCTCTAGATTGTTGTTGAAAAATTATTTTTTTATTCTAAAAATCATATTTTTTCCCTGCTTCAGTGTTTCCTGGGATCTGCAAATTCATTCATCCTTGTTTCATAATCAGTCTTTCTACAACATAAAAAACCCCCAGAAAACAAAAACAAATTAGTTTGGTTGATCTGAGCTGTTATGCCTCAGGTTCCTTGCTTCATAGCAAATAAAACATTCAATCAGAATAAAATGGGATGATATTTGTTTCATAGAACTTGAAATAAGTAAAGTTTACAGAAAAATTTCATGTGTGTTTTGTATGAATATAGTATGTATAGTTCATATTACACTGAATTTATCAAACAAAAATAATCCCATAATTAAGAATGCAATGTGGCTCCTGCATAGTTTTAATGATGGTGGATCAAATGAGTATGTATAATGTAAAAATGACAAACTCACAGAGATAACACTTGCAGATCTCCAAACTTTAACAACGTGCTCATTTATTCCATTTTTGTTCTAACATCTGGATAAAGCACCCTTAATGTTTTGTATGGAATTAGTGTTTGCTTGGATAATGAGCTGTTTTGCCATACCTCAGCATAATTATTACGCTAAGTTACATACTCCTGGCCAGTATTTGTCTGGCCACGCAGTAGGTATCTGTTTGCACTATCATTGGCCTCTTTGGCAGCTTTAGACATTTGGTACTTTTTGAACCCTCAAAACTTTCATAACTTGAAGCATGCTGATATTTATGCTACCAAACAGTGTTTTTCTTACGGTGATTATGCCACCCTTTCTCGCACTGCGGGGGCTGCGTTTGCTCTTTAATCAACCCGTCTGCATGAATCATGGAGCCTGGAGTCCTTGGCTGCATGCTGTTTACTGGCATGCTGTGAGCCAGACACCACAAGCTGGGGCCCACACACATATACACAAATATGATGGTTCGGTTAAGGTTCACAAATATAACATGTTCACTGAGCAGCAAGCTGGGTATGAAGGGGTAGGTTTTTTTTTTTGTTGTTTGAATGTATGTTCATGCATGTTTTCTACAGATGCCTTCCTGGATACATGTATTTTCTGGTGGAATTCATGCATTTACAAGTGTGTGTGTGTGTGTGTATGCGTGTGTGTGTGTGTGTGTGTATGTGTATGTCTTGAAGAGAGACTATTTGTACAATACATATGTATGTCCCAACAACCTAGCTTATGTCTACCTCTCAGCGGGGCAGCAATTTTGCTGCTGAGCTGATGTGAAAATTTCTCTGTCTCCATCCTGCTTTCACTTCCAGATGGGATTCAATTTCCCTCGTCCATATTGGTTCATAATAACATATTTTGATTATCTTAGCATGGGGAGCCACATCAACCCCAATCATTACTGCAGCAGGGAAATAAAGAGTCCAGGATGCAAATAAAGAGACAGAAACTGAGGTATTTTTATTTGGTATCCTCAACTGAATTTGGATCTGCACCCACATGGGTGATGAACCACAACACATTTTTAGCACCAGCAGAATTGTGTCTGCAGGGTTGAGCATTGAACACTGTCTTAAAAGTTGTCATCAAACGCTTGCTCTGATATTTGTAATTCCTCATCCTCATCTAAAATTATGATATGGTATTTTTAGACTTAGGTCAGTTTTTTTGTTGCTGATGAAACTACGATATTTGGCTTCTAAAAGAAAAAAGCGTTAGTAGACAATGTGGTAATATTCATCAGTATCTAAATATAGTATTGCCATTGCTTCAGTGTTGGCACTGGCATCAAATATACACAACCAGTTGTGACTGTTGAGTGGATGGTGCAGATATTCATGATCCCCAGAAGCTGAGTTCCAAGAAATTTGAGCTGTTCTTTCATGTAGCACCACCATCAAGCTGACTTTTAGGTGGTGTTGTCATTTTGTCCTCTTTTCATGAACAAAGTAATAACCTTTGTCTGTAGGAAAGCTATTCTTAAAAAAAGTGCACCAGTTCACCCTTTTCGAAAAGTGGATACACAATGTGCACACTGAGCCAAAATAGATGCCCTGGTCTGTCAACTCCAAAATAGGCCTGTCTCTCTTAATACCTTCCCTACCCAGGCTGATCGATGCAGGTATTTCTTTCCTGTTTTCAACATGCTCTTGAGGTCCATCTTTTTTGTTCCAGTTGGCAAAGCACCAGTTATTGTCGGTCCAGCTGTAAGTCAGGGCTGGCTGTTATTTCCAACTTCGACATTTCTCTACTAGCTGGCTGTCAGGCAGCATGGCTAAGATGGTCGTTTGTGTGCGCTTGGCGTGCAGTGAACCTTGATAGGACCCCTCACAACTGACAGTCAGCCTAATCACATCTTAACACAGTTCCATCTTAGTGTGTCTGTGTGTGTGTGTGTGTGGACTGAGAGAAAGTGAAAGTGATCTCTCTATTTCTTGCAGGGCTTGGGTCCAGGGCAGGCTTCAGAACAAGTGAGAGCTGTCATATTTCAACGCCACCTCTCTCATCAGCACCTCTGTATCAGGCAGAGTTCAGTAAACCTGTGCCCCCACGTAGAAAATGACACACTCTTGGTCCTTTCTTTATTTCCCCGTTTTTCTCTCACACACATGCAGATAATGTGGCTGTCTGCGCAGGGGAGTGCCTGGTATTTGCTGCAGGGTGATTGCAGGTGGATCACAGCATTGGCAGGGCTTTAGAGGTGTGCAGCTGTGTGGGAGTTACAGTGTGGGGCTCATTTGTTGCTGCCAGGCATCTTCTCCAACGTCGAGAGATCTGGCCCTCACAGATCTCCCTGATTAACGGCTCAAAAGACGACTGACAGCTCTGCGTCAAGCCGAGCCTTTGTGTCTGTGTCACACTGGATGATTTAAGAGTCGGGTGAAGACCCGTGGATATCTCGCTCATGCCCAACTAAACCTCTGCGGTTTTCTTCAACCCTTGCCCTGATCCTTACCCATCACATGCTCCCAACCTACTTCTCATTAGCCTCCTCCTGTGTACGTCTACATCTGTTTTTTTTAACATCTTTTACACCTTTCAATCTCTTCCTCCCTCTTGTCTAAGCTCCACAGTCATCCTGCTCATTGATTTCTCTAACCCTCATCGCCTCCATTGCCCCTCTCTTATTCCTTTCATCTCAACACCCTTTCCTATGCTTTGGTAAACTCTGAAAAGTTTGTATTGTTTGGCTTTTGGAGAACCCAAATCACTTTTTAACCCCACCTGCTGTGTTTTCTCTCTACCATGGGTGTCATCTGAGAATCCATCACAGCTGGTGTCTATGCAAGTCTTCAAATTGAGTTTTAAAGGAAAAACTTCTTTCTTCTGGGACTCATCAGGAACTTATCTGTTCTGAAGCAAAGCTTGGTACAGGCTACTTTAAAAAAACCTCCTGGCCCTGCTTGATTAACAATCTGTTTCTACTGATTACTGGAACATTTTGCACACTAACGTTGCACCATTTTACTTTGTCATACTGCAACTGAAGCGACTCTATTCACTGTGGTTGCTTGAGTACCACTCTTACAAAATACAGTCCACCTATTCCTTTTATAAGATTTTGTCAACCACAAAATTATACTAACAGGCATCACAGAACACTTTTTTCTTTCCATGGCACATGTTTCAGTATCTTGACAGTGGACAATTTATTTCTTTTTGCTCCTACAAGCTCAATCTCTCTCTGTTATTTCTCTAGGGCACAAAGGTGGACATACCAGCTGCTTTTCCAAGCATCTTTGCTCAGATCCATTCAGTAAAAAGCTTTTACTTAACGTATTTTCTCCTTGAGGCTATGAATATTATTGATCTGTGTGTTTACTGCAACTCGCTCTCATCTATCTTCCTTCCTTTCCCATCATTTCCCCCTGAAAAGTAAGAATTGATTATTGTCCTTGGAGCCCTGTAGGCACCAGCTGTAGCAATGCCCACCTGCCTGTTAACCCCTGGACCTTGAGGAAACAGCGTCCCAGCAGCTGCAAAGGAATCCTACTTCCTGCACGTCTCGCTCTGCCTGTGCTTCTTGTGCCTCGTTTGTCTTTCCCTCATAACTTTGAGTTTGTTCAGTGTCTGTATGCAAGTGAATTAATCAATGCAAAGCAGAAGGCTCATCCATATCATTCTCAGAGGAGTTGATGTTTGTCCCACCTCCTCCCTGGAAATTGCATTACTTTGTTTGACATCAGTTTATTCATATGGATCCATGTACGGTACATGCACTCACATATACATGTGCACACAGGCCACCTTTGAAATGATACACAGTTGCATTTGACAGCGAAACAAGCTTTTATGCTGCTGCACCACACACAAAAAAGCAGCTGTTGGTGAAATGTGTGTTGGAGATTAACACTCATCAGTTCCTTATCTGACCACCAGAGGGCAATGCTTAACCAAGAATTTCATGTGTTTTAACTTTCTCTCTTTCCACATTTTAAATGCAACTTCCAACATAACCAAAGAACAACAGCAAAAATAAGTCATACTTTCACACAACTAAGATGCTAGATGTATGCTAATAGATTTCTCTTGATTTCCTTGTACCTCAGACAAAAGCATTGAGTTCCCCAACCTTTTCCACGTAGTTAAACATTAACACAGTTGCTACTACATTCTCAAACTTGATTTTGACAGGCATCATTTCGATATTTGCAGCTCAGAAAGTCATATTTTATTGATGAATTGTGCACTCACGCTGGCCACAGGGAATACAACTGCACAACAGATATGTAAATTCCAAACCTATCAATTTTTCAGACCCTTTGGTCCGCAATGCCAGCTGAATCTCTGAGACCATCCTTCATTTTTGCCCCTTGTGGATAAAAAGATGAATAGGCAGAAACAAGCCAGGCTTGATTTTTAGACCACCAGTGATTTCCTAAGTAAATGAAGTGCTCTCCAGCAGTTAGCTTTGTTACGGCAGAGTTGAATTACAAATGGGGGGTGGTGGGGATATCAACTGATGGAAAGAAACAAGGTTAGAACAAATTGCAAATTAACTATTACTTTTTTGTGCAAGCTAAGCAACAAAATTGTTAAGGAGGGGAAGCAAAGTGCTCTCTGTCATTGTGGAAAAACAGCTAGGGAGTGTGATTCTAGGTAATTGGCCAAGGTTACACACCTCGATAAATCAAAGCCACGGTTTCAAAGAAGGACACAGCAGTGGTCACATTGCACTATCCACACTATTATTTTCGGTCACACACTTTATTTTCCGACATTCTCATGCATAATGACTGTACTTCCCACCACTGGCCAGCAGCATTCCCCGTTACTTGACCTCCCACTGTATGTTCTGTTGTATTGAGTGGCACACACGGCAGATAAAGAGCCTCCAACAGGCTCGCCTTCAACAAGAGTTTCAGCTTATTGAGGCCTTTATGAGACTGAACAGATTGCATTTTGAAAGTGAAAGGCCCTATGCTTGAACAAAGTCTCTGAAGTCATTTCAGACAACGATTTGCTTTAGTTAGTGCTATTTCAACTCAAGGGAGAGAATTTCTGGATGTTCTGAATCATTCTCAAAGGACAAATTCTTCCATCACTGCTGCATAAAGTTGATCTCTGGCAGCTCAGATCAGTTTAATGGATCTGAATAACTTGATAAATTTTGAAGTCAAACTAAAATGGTATCACTAGCTGAAACCAGTTGAGACAAAGTTAAATTGCTGCTGTGTTTTATCCTACATCAATCTTACACTGCTTAAATAACTCACCTCCTACTGGAGGTCAGTGTCCCCAAGCTCATCA
The DNA here is from genome assembly GCF_900324485.2 of Mastacembelus armatus. Lineage (NCBI taxonomy): Eukaryota > Metazoa > Chordata > Actinopteri > Synbranchiformes > Mastacembelidae > Mastacembelus > Mastacembelus armatus. The sequence continues at coordinate 24,534,708 of NC_046635.1, forward strand.
AAACCTACAATACAATATTTGTAATTATAGTAAGATATTCACAGAACGCTTCAGAATATTGTTATAAGCATGTGCCAGAAAAGTCTATCTGTATTCTAGCTGGTGTACAACAATGCTTGCATCTTTAAAACAGCAAAAAAAAAAAAACACTGATGGAGGTTTTTTGTGTCAAGTTTCAAAGTCTCAAACACCACAAGCAGAAGCAATTTACTTAACGCTATGTGTGCATGAGCTGGTTTTCGCTGTCTATGCTAACATGGACGTTTTCATGAGTTCATGCGTGTGCACATGGTGAAGTTGTGTGAGAATAAATCACAACTTTTTCTAAGACATTAGTGACAATTGCAAGTAGATCTCGGCCCGCTGAAGCATCTGTGGCTGTCAGAAATGTCTGAAATGGAAAGTTTTTTTTAATATATACAGACAGAAAAGAGAGAGAGACAGAGAGAATGAGAGACAGACAGAGTGAGAGAGGAGTCTGACAGATTTCAGTGACAGTGTGCCTTACAGCCACTTCCTCAGTGCTTTTTTACTGGGTGCCTCTGGTGAAGTACACACATGAAAGTGAAGGAGGCATCTCATGCAGCCAAAACGGTGAACAGCACCATTACAGATACAAAACAACTGTCACCTCAAGCTGGAGTAAGCGGATTTGATGGCTTACCTCACCTTACCTTCAGCAGTTTGTTTACAGTGAACTTAAACGGAGAAAATATGACAAGCATAACACCGAAAAAGCTCTCTGACACACGTACATGTGACTCTAATACCTACACAATAAATAAATCCCATTTTATAAATGATTTCCTTTATTAGACATATCACTTGTAGCAGCCTGGAGTATTCTTTAAATATACCCCCACCTCTCTTTTGTTCTCTCTGGAGCTGTATGAACCTCTGTTGAGAGCAATCACAACTGCAATAGATATGAATCCAAATGAAGCAAATCAATCAAACCGCCTGCTCCTCTTCCTCTTCCTTCCGTTCCCTCCCAAACCTCTCCCACCCATCTCCCACCAGCAGAGAAAACAGATGCTTTCAAAGTGAAACTAGAATAGGAGAAAGTTTGCTTCCATTCGGGTCGGGTTTCCTTCGGAGATCAGCCAGGGGGGAGTAGGGAGGCTGAGAGAAAGTGGGCAGGTGTGTCTGGCTGTGCTGGTGAGGTTCAGTTTCCTAGTCACCTTTTCTACAACTCAGCTAATCATCTAACTCAGTGGTCGGTCCACGCAGCAGGAGCCTCAAATACCTTGTCCCTCCCTCCACCCTCCCCATGTTGGCCTCAATTAGTGGGGAATTAAAGTCCTGCTTCATGAATGGAATTCATGGGGGACACTGCTTCTTAATTACAGCAGCTCTCCATGTGCTGCTGGGGACTGATTGCAAGGCAAGACATCCCCCAACCCAGCACTACCCCAGCCCTGTTTGGAGGTGTCTGGAATACAGGCGTTGCTGAAATCAGCAGGCAGATGCAGATTAGTTATTTAGCTGATACAATGGTGCAGAGCTACAAGTGTCACTGTAATTTTTTCATTTTCTTATCCTGCTGCCTACAACAAGTCCAGGGAGGGAAGAGTCTTTTCTTGTTTATTAAATGCAGAAACAGTCGACAGCACAGCTGGGAAGCAAGTTTTGTTTTCAAGCCTTGTTTATGTTACAGTTTTACAAGACTTGCAAAAAAAACTGTTATTAAACTTTTCCAGAGTATTTTTTTGTCTGTTGTTTTCTTACTGTATTTTTACCTTTATTCCCTTTATTCATGCCAAATCACAAGCACTTGTGATTTGAACATTGTGCTCTCTCTCTCCCCTAGTTTGGGCTCTCTCTCTCCCCTACTTTGTTCTCTCTCTGTACCTTCTGCAGGTGTCCCTGGTCCTGGAGCTGTATATCGCTGATGTGCAGTTACTGGCCCCATCGACCTGCACAGTCTATTTGTTGTTTATTGTTGCTGTTCTTTTCTCTCTCCTCTATCCACTCACCCCAACCGGTCGAGGCAGATGGCCGCCCAAACTGAGCCTGGTTCTGCTGGAGGTTTTTTCTTCCATTAAAGGGAGTTTTTCCTCTCCACTGTCGCCAAGTGTTGCTCATAAGAGATTTTTTGGGGTTTTTGTTTTTTGTAAAGTGCCTTGAGATGACTGTACTGTGATTTGGCGCTATACAAATAAATTTAATTGAAATTGAATTGGAAACCACGGATAGACCTGCACTCTGAGACAGAAGTGCTCTATTGGAATGATGTGGTGCTATGAGGTCTTTAAAGGTGACATATTAAACATGTTTTGAAGGGAGAAAATAGACCGTCTTAGTCCCCTAAATTTTCTTTTTATCCACAAGGGGCAAAACCTCTCAGATCATCTTTTCTGGGATGTCTGATACTAGTGCCGCTTTAAACGTTGGTTATGTATTGTAACCCAAGATTCTGTGAATTGGGCACAGCTATCACTATGGGTCATATCCCTTCTTCAAGCTTGCGCACTGAAGACAAATTTGTTTACGCCAACCTGGAGTGGGCCCCCCTTACCCGAATCGAGTGTCTCAATAACATCCACAGCTCCCAGATATATAAAATCTGGGATGTTGGCTGAGATCTCTAACACACTGATCATGGGATTTCATAACTTTTTGTTGTTCAGTTTGTGGGTATACTTATATAGGTATGTCTTGACAGTTTAGAAGTAAGTTAAGAGAGGTATGAAATAATTCATAGCTTTATATTATATACAGTATTCCATTGACTGTGCTGCTACAGATGGACACTCAAGAGTTCTGTATCCAGAAAGAAGACACTGACTGTACCCACACTTCTATCCTCATAGGATCTCGAGTTTCTGATGGTTTGATATGCATTCTTTATTTGGGTGGGCAGAAAATTACACAGCATGTTTCTACAACCTACATCTCAATGTGGCTTTTTGTGAAAAGGTTGGAATAATTGCTCTTTGTTTCTGCACCTGTGTGATGCCCAAAAGCCAGAAAACCCTTCTTGAATTTCTATGAAAAAGCCTGTAAGAGCCACTTGTGATGGGGAGCAGCAGCCGGCTGAAGTGGCTGCAATATTCTGGAATTAGCAATGATAGCTGAATGCGCAGGGAGGCAAGTGGGTACACATCTCCTTATGCTATTTTTACATTTCATTTCAAAAAGTTAGAGGGAGAAGAGTGAGAGGGAGGCATCTGTAAAATGTGTCATTTGCATTTTGCTGGTACTGTTAGTGTCTAACTTACATCAACTCAGTGTATATACGACATGAGTAAGATATTCATCTAAATATGAACTAACTTCCCTCATATTATCTTTATGCAATAAATGCCAACCTTCAGCATTACAAATCAGTACTCTGATGTCATATTTGCCCATCAAAGTACATATCCCCTTAGCCTTTGGTAAATTAGCAGTACTATTTCAAAAGAAAGGCCCTGCCATCACAAATACCAAAGACGGCCTATTTCTCTTTGACTGGGAAACCACATGCAGACTGTATCCACTGAGTGACTCTGACAAATGTAACCAGGCTACCTTTCACATTGGATTTTGCACTTGTATCAATAGTTAGGGAGGTTTCATAAATCAGCCCAGACAAGTTTTTCCCAATCTTCTCAGGGCTTAGATTTACAGTGTTTCCAATGATGGCATGACAAATGAGGACCGTTGTCATTTTGGAGGAAAAAAAGGAAAAGGGGAATCAAAAGATAGATGGATATATGTTAAAAAGAGAGGAAGGAGGAGGAATGAATGTTTAGGATGAAAAGGGGGGAGTGATGAGACAATACCAGATCAATTGGAGCTTTTTTAAAAAACCTTTTAACTTACTGACCTTTGTTAAATACATAATGGCACATCTGATTCATTTCAGGGAAAATGATGCAGGTTAGATGTGCATGTACATATAGAGTATGTGATAGAGCATTTATGCCTGCAGACAAGTGTGAATAATTGTCACCATCACAGATGAGTGATGGAAAAAAGCAAGAAAAACAACAGCTGGTGTGACTGTAAGCACAGCAATACATCAGCAAATAAATGCAATGGCTAATTGTGCAGCATATTACAGAGAAATCAGAAGGTAAAGTAAAATATGGAATAAAAGTTAGAATATTAAGTCAAAATATGAGGAGGTGGACATTTTTCACTCAAAATTGCACCAATGTTACACCATCTTTGCTAAAAATGCATTTTTGGCCATTTAAGTGGAAAGTGTAGAAACAAAAAATCAGAATCAACAACTTTGGATCTAACCAACCAAAGCTGTTACACCAATTTAGCTATCATTGAAAACTACCAACCCCCACATTGAGATCATCAGAAAATTATTTAGGACCTGATATTAACAGGTCATTGTAACCTGCCAAATGACAATCCACAGAGACTGAGCTGCCTTACTATAAACCAAGTGATTTTTATTCACCTTCTTCTGTGCAGAACATCCATAGTGTTAAATCCAAGACTAATCAATTTACCAAGAATAGACCTGGACGCGTCCATGATTGCCTTGGCTCCTAGACTCTTACTTCATGTCCCAACTTGAAGAGAAGTGCTGTGCTTCACATTTTGAGTGTCCAGTATTTTAAAACTCACTGGATTAGGAAAAAAAGTAACTTCACTGAGCTGAAACCAGCTCACAGGTCGGCTGATTCATTCTGTCCTCCATGCTGCTGGCTGAGCCCTGTTGGCTCACTGTCCAGTCCAGTTTAACATTGCACTGGTCACAAAAAAGGTGGCGTGACACACTGCACACAGATGCCCAATCTGGCTCCTGCCAATGGTAACTCACTAGAGGGCACAAACACGCCTCTATTCAGTAACAGTAATGTTAGGTCTCTGGAACCTATCAGTGTAGACACAATGAAAAGCTTCTGGCCTGTAGAAAATACTCCTGTCCCTTCCATTTAACAAAGGGTCTGCCTCTGTACAAAGGTCACTGTTTTGGAGTGGTTGATGCTGTGGCATTAACTGCTGATGCAAACTCTACATTTCCTGCTGCTAGTTCTACACATTAAATTTTGTTCAGTGTCAAAACACTGGGTGGCGACTACTGTGAAGGCACCACAGGATATGGAATCTATTTGTCACTGACATTAGAGCTAGTATTGTTTGGGAAAATACTTTTTGGAGATGTATCAGTTGTAGTGATCACAGGAATGCTAGGAGAGAAAGCAAACACACTAAGACTGCCTTATAGTTTTACATTAAAATCTATTCACAAAACAGTTAATAGAACGTCCTTCTGGTAACCACTTTTCCAGGAGTGACTTTGGCTTCATCCTTTATATTTATGTGTTTGCTCTTGGAGAGGGGCAGTACCAGTTGAGTGCACCTTTAAAAAGAGTCCCTGGTGTCCCCACACGAAACTAACAAGCACCCTAAAATATGGTACTTGGAGGGGGGGGGGAGTGGGATGGCCAGACAGTCACGCCAGCCTTTTACAGTGCAGAAACAGGGAGGGACCACCCATCGTCTGACATTGGCAGTGGGTGGGTATCATACTGTGGGATTTATAGAGGTTTTTGTCATACCAAGCTATGAGAATAGTCAGATGGTGTGTTTCATCATTATGAGCAAACAATTATTGACATTAATCAGTCCATCAAGTGTTAACATGAAAATATTGATCATAGCTGCTATAAAGACCAAGCTCAGCCAAATTACAAAACATTACATCAAATATAATCTTGTAATATTCAACATTTCAGGTAGTTATGTATATACTTAGGTTTTCAGACACCCACATCTGAAATTTCTCAAAGCTTTGAAAATACCCATTTGATACACCCACAGTGCATTGGAGTGGTGGCAGAAAACTCAGACTGACATATATAAACGTTAGAGGACAAAACCAAAATTATCTGCATGGCTAAGAGTCTGATGAGACTGACCCTTTAAAGACAGAATTTTGTTGATCATGTCAAAATGGCACAAAAATGCACCAAGAAATTAATTACCACTGTTCCACCATAATTAAATGCTGACATGGGTCTTCTTGAGCAACAGCCTCAAAACAATGCAATACTAGTTCTTGTCACAATGGTGTCAGAGAGTAATGCCACTCTCATTCTTGCCTGTTTGACACCCTCTGTTTATTTCTGAAAACAAAGATGTTGAGAGTTTGGCAGTTCACATGAAAATCAAGGGGAAAGAAACAGCGGGTTTGTTAGCAGCACAAAATTAAAATGTCATTATGTATCTCTATTCTTAGCTGAGACTGCTGCAGGGATCTCCCACATCTCTGGCATTGTTCAGAGAAGTGCAGTGTGGTTTCACAAAGGTTCACAATTTCATATAAATCCCAGAAGGGACTAATGTGCCGTTGTAACATGACATCAGTTCCACCAGGATTTCAATATTGTGTTTACAGAATATAACTCATGAATGCACAGGCAACACCCTCTAATAATAGTTATATCTGTGAAAAGGATTATCTAGACAAGATAACAGCGAGGTATCAAGATGTCAGAGTCAGGTTTAATGAAAGAAAAGTGATATTTTTGTTGAACTCTCGCAATGTTCATGTGATTGAAGATAGGGCACTTTTATGAGTACCATAAACTGTGCTGTAGTAAAAACTTAATTTTTCATGATTTCAGTGTTTTTTAGATCTATACATGCATTAATCATGTAACGAGTAAAAGTGATAGATTATAAGCAAAAAGCAAAACGAAAAAAAAAGTTGTGAATGAACAACTTTTATTGAATCTTAACATTAACATTTCTTTTCATAATTTGTGTATTCTCAAAACTGACACTTAGCATAACCAGTAATCATCTTGTAGGTGAAATACTAATGAAAGCACATTTTAAAAATTGTTGAAATTACATTTTTGTTTTTCAAACTTTTGCTGGTGCCCAATAGAATACCTCTCAGCTGCTGTGTTATGAGACATTTTGTAGCCTGATGTCTTCCTAAATTATTTGTGTTTGCTTTTGGTGGGCAATTGAGCAAATCCAACACCAAAATACAACATTTATAATAGAATTTTACACCCTGTATATAACATTAACTTACTATGTAAAACATTGTTTTTATTTTTGACAAATCAATCTTAATATAAGATCCACTAGCCTTAAGATCCCTATGACTGCTGACATACTTTTTGATGAAGACTGTAAAATGCAGTTGAAAGCTCTGGACAGCTCTATATTGTGTGTTAAGGTCATGAAATCTCATGCTTTACTTTTTTCCCCTTGCTAGTGGCTCTGTGAGGCTTGTCCAACAGCGTGTTAACATGTTTACAAAGCCAAAACTGGCATGCTGATCTTTAGCAGGTAAAACATCATGCTCTTTGGCTGTTATACTGTATGTGCCAATTTGTTGCTGATTCAAAACTACTGTATATGTGTGTATTTGGAACAACACGTTGCTTCTAGCACTAATGCTACTGGCATGAGTTGTTACCATTAGTCTAGACTAGCCAATCTCACGTCATCCTCTGCTTATATCACAGAGCTATAGCTTTTCTATGCTATGTTCTGTCTATTACCATAGAATCGGGCTGTCAGTTTAGGGTTTGTATTTTCAGCAAGAGTTGAATCCTCCTCCTCTTTCCTCCCTCTGTCCCCTAGGCAGTGTCGCAGGCGTAAAAAAGCAGCCTGTTGAGCAGCCATCAGTCTGCTGGCATTTGATCAATGCCCAGGTCCCTTTGTGCTGCTAAGCGACAGATAAAAGAGACTGTTATCAGCGCCACAGCATCAGCTGCAGATAGCTACGTTGCATTGGCAGAGTGGGCCAGTGGAGCTGAGGAGAGGGGGGCACTCTTCACCAAAGTGTCGAAGGGGAAAATTAAGGAGGAGAAGGGGGAGGATGGGGCAGCACACCATAGGTCAGTGCCTTGATACAAGGTTTTACAGCTGTCACAAGCCCTCTGGAGAGAAACATGGAGGGGAGGAGAGAAAGAGACAAGGGGAGAGACAGAGAATAAAAAGGAGGCGAAGATTATGGGGAGAAGTGGTGTAACTGCCACCCTGAACCTGGACAATTGAATGTTATTGTTTGGTTGAGCTACAGTTTTGACTATGATTGCTAAGATCACAAAAAGCATACACGCATTAAATCAAGCAGAATGCACACATACTGTACACAAGATCAAATACTATGCATGTATATACATATGAGTATACACACACACACACACACACACACACACATTACAGAATATTTACAGTCTCTACCTAAATCATGCGTCTGCCTTGTTATCACTAAATGAATAAAACCTGTCTGTTATCCCATCAAATCTCTTTTTCTGCCAACATTCACTGTCTCCAGCTGCATCAAACAGTGCCCTCTCCCCTTTTAAGAGTCAATAAAGAGCATTGATTGGTCTGTTTATAAGATGTCTTATTAGAAAGATTTTGTTGACAATTTTGTCAACACCCTCTTCTGTTTGAAGGAGACAAGTATACTCAATTTATGACACCACTTTGACTAAAGGGAAACACAAAACTTTATACTTCTAAACAGCCTAATGGATTGAAGTGTCCAATTCTGCAATGCAACGGATGGTACAAATGAGCGACACTGAAGAATAAAACAGATTCTGAAGAAGCGCGTGACAAGCAGAGTAATGACACGATGCTTGGAGGGTTTTCTTTTTTGATGTGAATTACTGAGAGCAACAAAGAAAACAATGGTACGACAAAAGCCTGACAAGACGGCAAATATCAGTTGATATTAAAGACCCTGAAGCGAAGACAGAAATAGTTTCTCACTCCCCAATTTTACTCATGATGGGAGGTGAGGAAAAAGTTTTGAAAATTGTTTCACAAGATGTCTGCTTATTTAAACAGGCACAGAATCAAGCCAAGAAATATATAGACAGAGACCCAGAATGGAATGCAAAAATACTCAAATTCTAGCAGAGGCTGACTTCACAGTTTGGGAAGGTTGGCAACTGCCTGCAGCCCAGACATGTTTTTGATGAACATTTGCAGTGAGTACTACCCTCAGTGATTCATTGTGTTTTCTGTCACTGTTTCACAATAAAATCCAGCCTGTGTTTTGCCAGTTGAACAGTGGAAATGTTTGTATAGTAGAAAATGTTTGGTTTGCATTAGCAGGAACTTGCTTATAATGAATTATTTAAAAAATGGTTAGAAAATTTGCATGAAGTAAAACCTTAGATTTAACACTGTTTATGGCTGAAAGTGTTTCAGCAATGGCAGCGCAAATGTATATATTCTGTAATTATGAGTACTATAAAGTAGCATGTTTCATTGTTAGTGACAGAGTCTGCCAGTTCCCACGCTGGATTCGAGGTGGCTACACAAGTATGGGGGATTTACAGGAATTATGTGCATTAAATCCTGTATTAACATTTGCAGTTTTATTTTGATATCAGCTGTCCTGGTTATTGTTTATTGGTATTGAGTCTCTCTCCCCTACTGTCATGGCAGAGTAAGTCAGTAATCTTAACATTTTCTACTGCCACTGCAACACATTACAAGTGCTTAGCTGGTGAGAGACTGGGCAGCTTTTAGCACTTCTTTTATAGCACTACATTTAGCACTAACTGTGACCGTTCATCAAAAATGTATCAACAAAGTACTGTTAACACAAGGAAAACTGGATGGTGCCAAATCAACCAGGACTGAGACCGTAGGGACTACAAATATTATCAATAAAATCAATTTCAATATTAAAAGTAGTTTTTCTACTTTCAGAAAGTTCATTTTTTTATCATCTACTTAAAGTTTTATAGATGCAGTAAGACGTAGCCACCAGCATTTTAATGTTATAGCTCATTAAGGAAAGGAGCAATTTAACTACTTACGGTACTGATAAATAGTTTAACCTATAATATCACATTAATTGTACCTATTCAGTTTATATTATTCTGTATCTAAAAACCTATTCCATAAATGTAGTGGAGTAGCAATATAAATTAAAACAACATGAAACTGTACAAACATCTCACTTGAGTAAATAAACTGAGAGAATGGAAGAAGCAGAGGTAAATGAGTGTATCTATCAGCAACTAGTCATGCAGTGTAACGTCATTTGTTTAAGAATTATGCTTAATTGCATAATGAATCACAGTTTTGATGTGTTTTGTATGTTTGAAACCTTTAACAAAAGCTAAGCACATCTAAGTATACAATGAATACTCACTGTATTTGCTTTTATTGCAGGGCATTTTCATTTAACAGTGTAAGAGTGTCTTACTGGTCAGAACAACTGCCACACTTCCACTGCCACTATGAACATTTTCAATTGGAGAAAGAGTGAAAATACGCAACAAATTTACTTGGAGCACAGAAATTATTAAATATGTCCCTGAATTCAACAGAATAAACAGAAGCCTAAAGTACCAACACTATTACTGGGAAAGTAGCAATAATTACCTTTCTACATTTTGAGACTCTTGAAATTGTTAATTTTCACCCACTTAGGCATATTTTCTCACCTGGCAAATGGTGCAATATGTCAGTTTGGGAGAATTATTCCTGTATTTTTGAAGATCTGCTCTGACTGATTCTGTATGAGAACTAGAAAAGGCCCTAGGGCAGGAATAGGATGAGGTATGAGGTAAGTAAGGATGGGGTGGTTGTGTGTCAGTGTTGACTGTTAGGAAGGAGGGTTTCTAATGTGCAAAAGTCTTTCTGCTCCATAGCAGACTCTCTAGAGTGGTGAGTGCCTGGTATCGCAGCAAAGAAGCAGTTTCAGTCTTTTCCAAAATCTTCTACATTGAGTTGTTAATAGGAGAAATAAGGCAGGACATGAAAACACTGCATATACATCTGGCTTTACAGACCTTCTGTTTCCGCCTCCCTCTTGATTCTTTCTCCCACATTCCTTCTGTCTCTTTTGTGGGTATTGTCTCTCACTGACGTCCTCATCTGTTTTCTCCTGTGAATGTTAAATGCTCTTATGTGTCTGTCAACAGAGAGCCCACACTCATGTGCTTGTGTGTCCATGCATGTGGTTCATAAATCATGCTTTATTCGTCCCAATTACACAGAAAATTACATTGCATTGACCGACATTCACAGTGCATTCACAGACTTAATGAATTAAGACTAAGTGTAGACATAAACTGTGCTCTCACTTCCCTCCCTACTTATTTCCTCAGTTGCAAAGATTCACTGAATAGAAGCAGTTTGTACCTGATAGAAGAAGGACAGGGGAGGGTTTAGAGATAATTTTACAAGCCTGTTTAATAAGACTTGTCAAAACTGTGTGTTTTGCGTGTGTTCCCTTCTTACTGTCTGTTGCGTTGCAGATCAGTCGCTAGATGATATGCCCATGAAACAAGCAAAGGATTAAACTTACAGGAGGACAGCTTCATTAACTGTGTATAGTTAAATGTTAATGGGTGTACTGCTGCCTTCGAGCACAGAAGGAGGGAGGCGTAAAAGTGCAAGAGCAGAGAAAGGGCGAAGACAGGGAAAGAGAAAAGGCTCATAGTTTTTAACCTTCATTTATGCAGAGAAGGTTGACTAAGGGAGCCTACTCTTTTACTGTACCCTTCAGCTTCACACTCATAGACATATTTAGGCCTGGGAGCTGCCCCAAGTCTGCTTCTACTTGCAGATCCACTACCTCAAGGTATTTCAGTAGTAGTTATAGTGGGAAGGAAGTGCATTAATTTGTTCACTTCCAACCAATTTCAAAATTTCCCACCTTGACAGGACATTCACACAAACTGACTTTCAGGTTACATGGCCACTAAACCCAAAGTTTAATCTACCAAGCAAAGAGGGAGCTGCCTCATGTTCAAGGTCACCTCCAACAACAATATTTATGTACACCTACATAACTTTTGCTGTCTGTTCAGTGATTCAGTATTACAGTACAGTTACATAAGGCAAAGTATGATAGCATTTACTAAAATTAGCCACTTCAACTGAGATTAGAGTAGAAAACCCTCTTGACTGAGCAAATAATTATTAAAAATGTCAGTATTATTGTATTATTAGATTGAAGAATATGTAAAGTGGAGGCAGGGGTGTACGTAACCAGACACATTTCATATACTGTGCCTTGGAGAATTCAATGGCAATCCATAAACTATTTAAAACTATATGCCAATTTTACCATATGCACTATTTACAAAGCAAAAATAAACAACAAATTCATTAAATTAAAACTTCTTTGAGATGGCATTTTGATTATTATATTATTTATTATTATTATTATTATTATTATTATTATTATTATTATTATATTCTATGGATTATTATTAGCACAGTAAAAATCAATCCAGAATAAATTAATGTTCTATATAGTTTCAGTATAATGATGTATTCACCGACTGATTGATTAAATGGATTAATTTAAAGGTAATGCATGTTATGTATACTATTATAAACAATGCAGGAAAACACTAGATTTGGTATAAAGTGGTAAGCCAAATGTGAATCAGGTGGCCAGTTTAGTTGGTGAAAAGAAGCCCAGGTTTCTGCCAAAGATGTTTTGCCAGGTTTCAGAAGGAATTGGCAAACCGATGTCTGAATATTTCACTCAGACAGAAAACATGTAGGGAAATGGTCTACTTGCAGCAGGAAAAACTGTTCGGCAAAAAAGGTACGTAGGAAAAGAGTGACCACTGGAAACCACACTATTTTTCTGAAAGTAAGATTGTCACATACTGAGAACACACTTGATGCTGTGACTTTTCTTAGGGCAGAACATCCATGACACTGGTTACTAGCTGATATTTAGTAGGAAACAGCAGTAGCTACTGTTAAATACCCAAGTTATTATTCAACTTAAATTCTTTTATTTTCTTAAATGGCAGTATATTTAAGATTTTCCCACTTTCCTAATTCCTACTGTGGGCCTCCCAGACTGCCTGTTTATAGCTTGATCATTTCATCATTAAAGTGAAAGACATGATGTTGAAGAAGAACACCTTGCAAAGAAACTGTCAGCTGTTTGTGTGTTTGTCAAACCTCCTAGTCCTGCATGAGAAGGTCTGCAGGCTAAGAAAAACAAATCAGGGTGATGTAGGATGAAAGCAGGTTATGGGTGTGTGTTTCTGTCTGCTGCCTTGTTTGTGTCTGTCTTAGCCCACCCTAGCAGGTGGCAGGTGGCTAGTAGCATTGCCTAAAAGATTGATGGGCTTATCGTGTTAGAGACCTCCTATCCACCACTTGTCCACCATGTGACATGGCCTATCACACCACTTTGTCACAGTAGGAATGCTTGCACAAAGACACACATGTACATACACACACACACACACACACAAACACACACACAGATACCCGTTTTTAATACATGGTGGGGCACCATGACTGGGACGGTCCTCGTGGGATCCACCCTTTCTGAATGGTTTAGAGATGTGATTTTAACTGCTAAATTCATGTTTAATTTTTTTCATGATGAAAATAACTTAAAAAATGGAAACACTCACCATACATTTTTGATCTGACTTCTGCTGCCCCATGGGTACTATACCTGACTTTGGGCTCCTGCAGGGGATCAGACATGTTATGTATTCTGGACCACATTTCTCATGACAAGTATCTACATTGTAACAAAAATAAATCAGAAATAAGAATTTTGTCTACATTTTAACAATAAAACTTCAAAGGAATGAAAAGTGCAAGGTACAATATGCCTTAACATAATTAAGTGCATGTTCATTTTCTCCTTGCACTTTCACGGCGAACAGCAGTGATGCGATTTTTAATATAAAATTTAATGGCTTGTCAAGTTTCTCAGTGCCCTTGGAGAAGCATTGATACAGGCAGCGCAGTGTGACTTTTCCTGTTAGTTTGACCAGCTCCTCCTCTTTGAGGTTTAAGTTGTGTATCAGATCCAGATGTAAATACTTGGAAATACAAGCTGAAATGTTGATCTCTTGTCTCATATTCATCTTTTCATGTCAAATGTTTTCAGTCTACAGCAAAAATCTATATCAGCATCAGTGAATGCATTTCTTTCCCAAGAAGGTGATCACATATAATATACAGAATACTGTTTTAGATGGATAATACTAGTAAATTTGGAGGTCAAGCTAGTCACTGAAATTTACCTTTTATTAGAAGATCTATCTGGCATATTAATAAAACTATACACGTCTATATATACAATAACTTTTTACTATATATAGCTTTCTGTTTAGATGTTGCTAAATTTTAGAATGCAATTATTCAGCTGTTTATATTATGCTATATACACACTTACTTTTGAATAAGGACAGAATAAAAGGAACAGTGCTGACTGACAAAAACATAGGTGCATCAACATGACAGCAGACAAGAGGACTGCAGTATGTCTAAGACACACAGGGACATAGTATGTCTGTTTCATCTGCAGCCCATGGATATTTTTATAGCAGAGCAACCTCAAAGTTTCTCCTTTGTCAACATCTTTCACAAACACAAATGAGCGCAAGTCCCAGGATGAAGAATAATGCAATCATTTGGCAGAACCCTGTGAATCACTGCCCCTGACTGGCTGCCTGGCCGCCTGTTCTCACTGAGGTCCTCTTTGGTTTTGTGAATGCAGGTGAAGATCTCCTTGAAGAGGGCTTTGTGCTCAGGCAGCTGGCCATCTTCCAGAACCACTGTCATATTGGATAGAGTAGCTGAGCTGGACAGATGTCGACAGGTCTGAATACTTGCAAACTGACTGTTGGATCTGTTTATGGCTGAGTTCATCTGTCGTTTGCTGGCATTGCCGCAGCAGGTCATCATATTTCACCTACACAAAACCATCCATAGCTTATGGAAATGCATTCATTTTCTTCTAACTGCTATGTACTTCTTAATATTCTACACTGAATAGCAAATCATAAGACTGAAAAGGATCATTTTTTTGACAAATTCTTCTCCTACCCAGCTGAATTTTTCATGCATAAATTGTACCAGACATGCTATAAATACACCACCTGCAGTGGACTGTGCATCCACCTCGTGGCTTTCAAAGCACTGTCACTGTTACACCTTTGCCAGCTGTATCTTCTCTGTTCCTCAGCATTTTCCACCAGGTCCTCTGCTCCAGGCTTTGATTTTCTTCCGAGGCAAAAAATACTGTGTCAGGCAACAGCAGCTGGTCTGGTCTTCTGACATTGGAGGGGTGGGTGGAGGGAACGTAGAACATAGTCTCAAGTATATTGGAAAATTATACATGATATGGGTCTATGCTTGTGCTGTATGTTAAAAGTTGTATCACTAAGTGTCAGCTTCTTCTTTTCCTTTCAGCTGCTCCTTTCAGGGGTCATCACAGTGAATCATCCGCCTCCAATCAACCCTATCCTCTGTATCCTCCTCACCCACACCAACTATCCTCGTGTCCTCCTTCACTGCATCCAAGAACCTCCTCTTTGGTTTTCCTCTAGGCCTCCTTCCTGGCAGCTTTAACCTCAGAATCCTTTTACCAATGTATTCACTGTCCCTCCTCTCAAATGTCCAAACCATCTCAATCTGGCTTCCCTGGCTTTTTCTCCAAAACATCTAAGATTAGCTGTCCCTCTGATGTACTCATTCCTGATCCTATCCATCCTCGTTACTCCTAAAGAGAACCTCAACATCTTCAGCTCTGCTACCTCCAGCTCTGCCTCCTGTCTTTTTCTCAGTGCCACTGTCTCTAACCATACAACATTGCTGGAGTCACCACTGTCTTGTACACCTTTCCTTTCATTCTTGCTGACACTCTTTTGTCACACATCACACCTGACACTTTCCTCCACTCGTTCCAACCTGCTTGCACACGTCTCTTCACTTCTTTTCCACATTGTCCGTTGCTCTGGACTGTTGACCCTAGGTACTTAACCCTCTGGGGTCTGAGGGGGTTTTTGGGGCCTGGACAAATTTTGACATGTCCTGACATTTGTGCTTTTTTCAGTGTTTTTTAAACATATTAATGTCTAAAGTCTAATAACACTGTAATCAGCACAAAATTGGCTACAATAATATGTGAGCAGCAAGTTTATACATGATTGTGTTTTTGAGAAAAAAGTGTTTATGCATGGCTAGTGAAAAACTACAATTTTTTACTCACTGAAATAAGACCATAAAACACAAACAGAACATTGGTTCACAAGACTTTGGAGACCAGCATGTTGTAGGCTAAAGTGTTTACTTCAAAGTGCTGTGAATGTCATCTTGTTCACACATTCACAGTAAACAATACACTGATTTAAATTTTCTAAGACACTTTTTGTCCAGAAAGGCCATATGCAAGAGGGTGTGTCTGAGGATGAATAGTCATGTGATTTACCTGAGAACACAAAAGACGCACTGAACGACCAGACAAAGGCGCGCATAATGAGCCTTTCAGTCAATGCAGATGGGACGGATTAGTGCTGTACAATACAACACAATGAGGAGCAAACGATCCTCATTTGAGTTAAAATCAGTGTTTTTACTCTGAGGACAAGCTAAACTATTTGTCTCTGTGTGGAATGTAAGGAGCGCCGCTTCACGTGCGTAACGCGCCATCATCCAAACGCGCCGAAAAAGTGAGTAAATTCTATGATGAAGTTTGATATTTTGTGTCATTTCTCGGGGGCGTGCACATATTTACCTGGTTCACCTGAGATTATTTACATGTGAACAGTGGACAGTGTACAAGGCGGGACCGCATTACCTGTAATGAGGTGAGACAGGAAAAAACGGACTTCTCCTTACGTTCATACGGATTAAATAAAAAGTGATGATTTGTTTTTGACTTGAATTGTTTCACTCAAAAGAAAACATTTCAAGCTTTCTAGCCATATAATTCTTATTTTTATGAGCCAAGTATTCGCTGAGATTCTGGTTGTTTTATTTACGCGTCTGTGAAGAGAAATGGCAGAGACAGAAAAGTCCGAGAGCGCACCCTGTCGGCTTTCTTTATTTAAAAAAAGCACAACGTTTTGTTGTTATTATGATGGTATACCACTAAAACTAGACCCTTTACAGATTTGAATGATATACTTCTTTTATCTGTACGATCAGAATTGACGGAGTAATTTCAGTTTGTTTCGGCCTTATCAGAAAAAGATGCGTCAAAACGCACCGGCGCGTGCGTCGACCCCAGAGGGTTAAAATTCTTCTTCAACTCTACTTCATGTAACCTCACTGTTCTACTTGAGTCCCTCTCATTTACACACATGTACTCTGTTTTACTGCAGCTAACCTTTATTCCTCTATTTTCCGGTGCAAACCTCCACCTCTCTAGATTTTCCTCCACCTGCTCCCTGCTCTCACTACAGATGACAATGTCATCTGCAAACATCATGGTCCACAGAGATTCCTGTCTAACCTCATCTGTCAGCCTGTCCATCACCACAGCAAACAAGAAGGGGCTCAAAGCCGATCCTTGGTGCAGTCCCACCTCCACCTTGAACCATACCTACAACACACCTCACCACTGTCTTACAGCTCTCATACATGTCCTGCACCACTCAAACATACTTCTCTGCCACTCCAGACTTCCTCATACAAAACCACAGCTCCTCTCTCTGCACCCTGTCATACGCTTTTTCCAAATCTACAAAGACACATTGCAGCTCCTTCTGGCCTTCTCTGTATTTCTCCATCAGCATTCTCAAAGCAAATATTGCATCTGTGGTTCTCTTTCTTGGCATGAAACCATACTGCTGCTCACAAATGCACACTTCTGACCTCAGCCTAGCCTCCACTACTCTTTCCCATAACTTCATTGTGTGACTCATCAGTTTTATTCCTCTGTAGTTTCCACAACTCTGCACATCTCCCTTGTTCTTAAAGATGGGCACCAGTACACTTCTCTAAGGAGGTAGAGTCGTCTGACTCTGGGTCCAAGGCTAATTCCAGGATGGGTTTGAGCTCGTCATCCCGGCCGGGAGTTTCCTCGGCGGGGAGAGAGAAGGGGGAAACCGTGGGAGCGGAGGGCCTCTCCTCGGGCCTGCCAGCACTCTTCGGCGACAAGAATGAAAAAGTCTGCTCGAGGGGCAGTCGCTTGCAGAACGTGCAGTTCACCCTTGGGGTGAGGGCTCTGCCAGCGTGTTCCGCTCCCATGCAGCCCACATGCAGCCCAAAAGTGGGTGCAGGTTGTCCCTGAAGATCTAGCCGGTACCACACTCACCGCAGATTCTGGTGACGCTGCAGTCTGCCGAAGTCATGTAGTTCGAAGAGCTTGTTCTCAGTGCTTAGGCTAAAGAAAAGAAAGGAAAGAGCTCACCCGAACTGCCGCCTTATATATGGGAGCTACGGACGTTTGGACACTCGGTCCAGGCAAGGGCGGCCCATCCCGGGTGGGCGTAAATGAATTTCTCTTTAGTGCGCAGGTGCGAAGAGGGGATATGACCCATATGAAGAGGAGAAAGGCAGAGCAGCCCAGAGGGCTGCGCACCAATGAAACAGAACTTTGCTACTTCCTGCTCGACAACAGTCACCTTTTCTACTCTGTGCTCTCTAATATTTTTCTCATTCATCAACTCTTCAAAGTATTCTTTCCATCTTTCCATCACACTTGTGGCACCTGTCAACACATTTCCATCCCTGTCCTTTATCACCCTAACATACTGCACATCAATCCCATCTCTGTCACTCTGCCTCGCAAACCTGTACAAATCCACGTCTCTCGCCTTTAGTGTCCAACCTATCATACAAATCCTCATACGCCCTTTGTTTGGCCTTTGCCACCTCTATCTAAACTTTACACTGAATCTCCCTTTACTCCTGTCCGTTCTCTTCTGTCCTATCAGTGTCCCACTTCTTCTTAGTTAACCTTTTGCTCTTAACACACTCCTGAACTTCCACATTCCACCACCAAGTCTTCTTATCTGCTTTTCTCTTTCCAAATGACACACCAAGTACCCTCCTACCTGTCTCCCTGATCACTTTAGTTGTAGCTGTCCAGTCATCTGGCAGAACCACCTGACCTTCCAGAGCCTGTTTCAGCTCCTCCCTGAAAACCACACAACACTCTTCCTCTTTCAACTTCTTCCACATAGTCCTCTGCTCTGCCCTTCTCCTCTTCATCTTCCTCACCACCAGAGTCATCCTACACACCACCATCCTCTGCTCTGCCCTTCTCCTCTTCATCTTCCTCACCACCAGAGTCACCCTACACACCACCATCCTATGCTGTCTGGCTACACTCTCCCCAGGCACTACTTTGCAGTCACTGGTCTACCACCATCTGTCCTTCTACATTCCTGTCCTTCATAACAAACTTACCCATCAGTTCCTTGTCACCTCTGTTTTTTTTGTGTTTTTTCCGTTATCCCTACTCTAAGTCCTCCTTAGTCCTCTCTTAGTCCGGTAAGTCCTTCTTTGACCAACAGTAGTTCAATTTCCACTGGCACCCTGTAGGTCAACAGCACCAGTGGTGGTCGTTGACCTGAGCCACGACCAATCCGGTATGGAAGTCATTTTTGTGATTCGCATGTTTGATTTGGCTTAAATTTTACGTCAGATGCCCTTCCTGACACAACCCTCTGCATTTACCCAGACTTGGGACCAGCACATAAAGGCACTGGATTGTGCCCCCTTGTGGTTGCATTACTAAGTGTCAGCTAAAACTGCCAAAATAATTAATCATTTTGAATGTAGTCCATATATAAGTCAGTCCTAACCTGTTGGCACAGTCAGCACGCCACAGAAGCCACAGCTGTTCCACTTCAGCCTCCAGCCACCCCAGTCCCACAGCCCTAGGTATGGGAAACTTGGTTGGGTTATTGAGCAATTAAAAATATAATTTATATATAATTATATAACTATCATGTTATTTAAAATATTAATTGTTGCTTTAGGTAAATTTAACATTGTATAGTGGATGTAGGGATGTAATTGTTGTAATTGTAATTTATTTATCATTTTAAAATTTAAAATGCTTTAAAATGACATAATAGTGGTTACATGGGTACCTTTGCTGACTTTATGCAAATTAGTTTCATATCATAAAAAGATTTCTCATATAAAGTGTGCAAACTATAATAATTTTCATTAAATATAAATTTTTCTTATATGCAGTTTCACAATGCAACATTTGCAATACCATCCACGACCACTACGGGCACTGTGCAAAGCACTAATGTCTGGAAAATCTACCCTCTGGGGTCTAATTTTCTTTAAAAAAAAAACTGCACTAGTCATATCAGGAGACTGTTTTCTATTGATTGCCAAGCTTGTGCCCGTGGGGACCGAGACCTGGTCCCCATGGGGAAAACTGGTCCCCACGGTGTGAGTGATATGTCAGGTGGTTGTCCCCACTGGAATAGAAAAACAGGAGTGCACACACACACACAAACACACACACACACACAAACACCATTTCAACTTTTAGATCAGGGTGTGAGAGAGAGGGATGAAGACACAAAGTGAAGAGAGGGAGAGAAATAGATTTCTTATTCACTCAGGAGAAAAGTGAAGTGCTGCTCAAAGATTTGAGAGCCGTTTAGAAGAGCCACATCAAAAATGAACTGTTTTCTATTCATGAACTGAACTAGAATCTCCCAGTGTGAAGGGCAGAATAGTACACAGCTGTTTGCTGACTTATAGGGGCTCTTAATTTGGAGGTCTCATATTATAGTGTGTGTCTCCATTTCTCTCTCTCACAAGCATCAAAATACATCAGTGAGCCCTGCCATTCCCTCTGTGCTTGCTTTTCTGTATACTTGCCAAAAGTAATTCATGATTGCCGCTGGAGAAGCTTGTTGCATGTGTATATCTTAATGTTTCTGACAGGATGGCATTTTCATCCAAACAAACAACCCACCAAAAGTCAAGAGTTAACAACTCCGTTATGCTTGCAAATTGCTCAGTTTTAATGCCAGAACTGTGTAATAAAACTGAAAAGAAGACTTATTTTAAAAGACCCGGTTCATAAAGTCTTACATGCTAAAGGGCACTAAAGTATAAGTCACCATTTTTGATGGATTGAGTTGTTTTTTAACAGTACTGTGAGCTTATACTGAAAGCTGCTCAGTTTATATTCAAACAGATATCAAACATAGCGCTTTTAAATGGAAAAATAGCTTTCTAGGACAACAAACTGGCTGCTTCAGGTCAGAGGCTTGCCCTAATATACAAATAAAGCTCAGCTGAAGTTGGGTGGTTGATATTCGCAGGAGGAAAATTTCAGCAACAAACTAGGTCAAAGATAAAGGTAGTTTTCTCTTTGATGTAGGCAGTGGTAAAAAACGTAACTTTTTTCACTAAATGGGATTTAATGGCTCTGTTATCACACCAAACTGGACTTGAATAGAGACGAAACGAAAACCTTATCTCCAGTCAGGAGGGGAAAACGTCATCGTGCTTATGAAATGAGTTTTGAATGTTACCTGGCCAAGTTTTGTCAGGAAGCAGATAATTTAACAACAAATAACAAATAATTTAACCACCAACCAATACAACCCAACCTCTAAAAACACTGCAATGTAAATTCTTTTGTCAGCTGTTCTCAGGCAGATGTTAACTCAGCCCTAAGGTTGTAGCCAGTGGTGGCACTAAAACGAACAGGAAAATATTTGAAACGCCATTCTCATAATCTCTTTGTTAGACAGCTGAAATACTATTCACTAAAAGGTTAAGGTTAGGGTTAATCTTTAAGTCAAGTAGCTTTTTATTGAAGTTTGCACCTTTTAGTGGAGTAATGATTCACCAGTATAAATCTATACTGTGAGCTTCATGTCTAGGGTGCAGCTGCATTGATTTCAAAAGCATGAATCTGACCAAAGCTGGGAAAGGATCAGAGGTGTATTGATGTTGAAAAATGACAGGTTTACAGGGTTATTTTTTACCTGTGTTACCATCATACTATTTTTACCATGATACTGCTTATGCATGCTGTAGATCATATACATGTGATATATACAATTCAATTAAATTTAATTCAGCTTTATTTGTATAGCGCTAAATCACAATACAAAGCATCTCAAGGCACTTTACAAAATCAAAAAAACAAAAACCCCAACAAATCCCTTATGAGCAAGCACTTGGCGACAGTGGAGAGGAAAAACTCCCTTTAATGGAAGAAAAAACCTCCAGCAGAACCAGGCTCAGTTTGGGCGGCCATCTGCCTCGATCGGTTGGGGTGAGTGGATAGAGGAGAGAGGATAAGGGAGCTCGGTGCACCGATGGTCCTCGGGTAGTCTAGGCCTATAGCAGCATAACTAAGGGATGGTTCAGGGTTACCTGAAGCCAGCCCTAACTATACACTTTGTTAAAGAGGAAGGTTTTAAGTATACATGTGCATATTTTCATGATAATACTATTAAATCTATAAATAATAATAATAATAATATTAATTAAAAAATAATAACCTATTAAAACATTATTTTGAGTTAACTGAATGAAAAAAAAAATCAAGTGGATGCTATTATGGCTGTAAGGTGTAACCAAGGCCTGCATTTATCACACTCTGTCCTCTTAAAGAGCCAAGAGTAAAAAAAAGCTGAGTGTGAAGAATAAGAAACATTTATCAAGCAACTTTCTCCTACTTACAACAAAGTAGTAGTAGTAACTTTCAAAATATAATGTCATGTGACTTACCCAGGTTAGGAGAAGCCAAGGATGTACCTTACACTGTGCTTTCTTTTGAAAGTTCCTTTTGTAAGTCAGTGATAAAATATATATGTATATATATATATATATATATACATATATGTAATTGAAATTTTGTAAGAATTCAAATAGTTGTGAAATGAATGAATGAGGCCCTGTGATGGACTGGTGACCTGTCCAGAGTGTACCCCTGCCTTTCACCCAAAGAGAGCTGGGATAGGCTCCAACAGATTGGACTGCATCAGTTACATACAGTAGCTGAAAGTAAGTACCAAAGGAAATTGTGTAATACAATTGAATTAGAAATGAGAAACAGTCACTTATCATTGCTGGCTGTTCATTTTTGACAGGCCATGACAGCTGAAGTGTCTCCTTCCCTGGCCAACATCTACTCCATCAGGGTACAGTGGAACTCATGGCCTGGGACAGTGCTGGTCCCCTCATACGAGCTGCAGTCACCTTCACAAGGAAACAACTCCGTCAACTGTGTGACTGATTTTAAAATACCGAACAAGTTGTAAGGAACACTGCCAAACAATTTATTCCAAACACATGACCACAGTAAAGGAACAAAACAACCTGGTGTTCCCGACAGAGTTACTTTACTGCAGCTGGATAGCAACACTATCACAACATGGATTTATGACTCGTCAAAGATCACAGACAACATTTATGAAAAGGATATAAGGGTATCATATAGTCTCTCATAATCTATTGCTTAGAATTGCTCATTTCATTTTTGTTTTCAGATAGGTTATACCAGAATGTTACTTTTATTTGATTTTGTACTCTAACATATATTTTATTTTCAGGCAGTAGAGGTTATTACTTAATATCCCCCTCCATGAGTGTTCTTTGCTCCTCATGCACATATTTTTGTTGCTAAAAACTTTTAACTATTGAATTTTTACATAAATTAATAATCCAAATTAACCTCCTCGCAACAGATATTTGCAGAAACCCCAGATCTCTGAAAGCCTCAAAATTAAAATGTCTTTTTATTAACTAAGTTTTAAAAGAATGGGGGCAAATGAAATCCAATCTTTTCTGTGATGTATCAAACACTAATAGCTCCGCTTCAGCGTGTAAGGCTGCACTAATCCACAAAGTAAAGGGAATCTCAAAGTACTGAATTATATCTGTGGTTTTGATTTTCTTTGATATTAAGGGACTTTTTTGCTGGGAGGTCCAGTAAGCTTTCTAAAGTGTAAAGTATTTCCATCTCACTTTACAGTTTGGTTGAGGCTATATAAATATCAATCAGTCAATTTGATCTGACAAATTAAATGTGGCTGAGGGCTGCTGGTGTCTTATATTACCATTGACACTGACCATATCACATTTATATATATATATATATATATATATACAAAGTTAAACCAAATCAGTTGAATAAGCTAATTGTGTACATTGAAATCATTGTGTTAAGTTTACAAAATGTGCTGTTCTTCACTTACCATTTTTTCACATGTACTGTATATGATTCATATATTTAAGTCTTGTAGAAACAACAGGAAGCTGATCATTTGTTAGAAATATTACAAACAATGGGGCTGAATAAACAGTGTCTGATTACAGCAATTTGTGTTTGAGGCATAATTCAATCAGATCTAAATACACACACGATTTTACACACATTTTAAATTCAGTGTGATTTACACTTTCCAATGGTCTCAGATGTCCATTGCAAATAAACATCCATAAATCTAGATAGAAATCAGAGGAAAATGATTCTGTATAACTGCAAAATTTGCTTGAGTACATCACCTTTTTAGGTTTTCTTTAAAAGTGTCATTTAAATATAATCAGCCAAATCAAGTTCATTCAATTTTAAAATAATTTACTCGAACACCTGATTGCTGATTTATTTAAATAAGCTTACATATCCATGTCTATTCAGTTGCTTTTCATGAGTTATCTTCCTATGATATTATCTGAAGGACTTTCATTTCATTGTATGACTTCTATTACAACCCTTTTCATTATTGTATTGTCATGCGAAGTTTGCCCAATTACAGTGATAAAACAGAAGTTTGAATGTGATATGACTGACTGTTTTTTTTATCTTATACAATATCTTATACATGTTTCTTCTAGATTAGAATCAATTATTAATCTTTTCTTTTTTTTTAATTGTGGCACTTTATGACAACGGGGCAGGTTCTAGTCTCTGACTGGGTTGACTGATCAGTGCAATCTGGCAACCTTTTTTTTCTTGCAGTTATCACAAAACACTGAATCATTGATGCAGTCACTCTGAAAAAGTAACCACAAATGATGCAACACAAAAAGGTATTACACTTTATCATAACTGAAAAAAAAACGTAGTGATTCAGAGATAATGATGCTCCCGTGGACAAATATCTACTTGGGGCATCTTTAACTTTAGAAATACAACAAAGAAGGAGAAAGAAAGTTTTGCTTGAAAATAATGATGTGTAGACAATTATTTAGAGCTACTAAAGTCGAATTTTACTTGTTTCTTTCAGAAAAGAGTCTTCTTCAGGGCCCAGACAGACTAATAAGAACAAAAGCCGGATCACGGTAACTGTTGACAAACCTATTTGGGTGCTATTGCTCACTTGTACTGATTCAGTCCCACCTGTTAATAATAAATAATGATTGGGCAGGTAAAATCCCTAGAGATGAATGCTAATAACATTTGGCCATGCGACCATCAGCAATAATCATATTAAATGGCAGGCTGGGAGATGCAAGAATTTCAGCTAAGTAAATTGTTAAATCAATATTCTTTTCATTATCTTCTCCTGTTCACACCCTCTAACAACAGTGCTCAGAGGAGCTTGTTTATGTATGTGTGCAGGCATGTGTTTCTAAGTGTGTGCGTTTGAGAGCATGCATCTAAAACATGCTCACTGCCTCAGTGTCTTGCTGCTATCTTCATTTTTATCCCTGCGCCTGATGAGCAGCACATCTGTCTGTCACGCTGAAGGGAGAGCATAACGTTCCCGCCATTTCCATAATTATGTCCCACCCCCGTCCTACCACTACCACACTCCATACACACCTCGAGGGTGTGAAAAGACACCAAACCTTTCCACCTCCCACACAGATACACACACTGTCTGCTGTCCCCTCCAACTGTGTACATCAATTTGCATGGTGGTTACACACTGAAACTATAAAGGCCCAGGCTCTGACTAGCAGCGCACCATCTTTTAACAATTACAGATAACAAAATGAATACTAGAAATGAAAATTCATCAGGGTTTCTTTTCAGCCCCCCCTCCCTCCATCTCCATCTGCTGGGGTTGAAAGGGTTTTAATTTTCAATCCAATCACTGCTCTTTGGCTCATAATATGGCAGCATACTGTAGCCATAAAGAGCAGCTACGTAATGTTTGTGTGGGCTGGGTGTTAAATGCTACCTGTCCCTGTTAAGCCTGTCTGGCCATGCAGATAGCCTCCACTCACAGGCATTAGACACAACTGGAATAGTTCTCATCAGCTGCAGGGAGCTTGGATGTGTCTGATAATAAGGTGTTGATAGAGGGCATTAACTTGATGGCTTCTGCTGCCTGATATACCAACAGACCATTGGCAAGGGCAGGCACAGTGAAAGACAGTGACAGCAGACAGTAGTCACCTGTCAATTCACATAGCAATCATTCATTTGTAAAATGAACACATTGAATTGATTTACATGCAGATCAAGATCAAATTTTTTAAAGTGCCTCTGTCAGGTTGGACCATGTCCTGCAAGGTGTGATTAAAGCTGACATGTATGCAAAATCAAAATGATATTGTTTGCTGGCCCCAGTTGAAAGAAAACAGAGCACAAAGCAGAGCAGTAAATCAGACATTAGCACAAAGACAGTTATCTTCCGAACCTGGCAAAGGCTTGAGTGCTGACAGGTTTCTCTTGCAGTTATGGATGAAGTCACACTCTTGCTTGCTGCTATTGGGTGACAATCATACTGTACATCACAACATGCAATTTCATAGTGTGACAGTAATATATTTTGATGAATTTCTGAACCTATGACTAAATATTAATTTTACAACCATACTCAAGCTCAAATTAAACTTATGATTAAATGTTGTCATTTGTCCATGTCCACAATTTATTATCATGTGGATTCTGTGATTAATTGATTAATTCTTTCTTAGCCTATGCAGACTAATAGACACAAAAATGCAATTCAGGATGTTTTTCTCAGCCATACTAATGATTTAGTTGTTCCCGTCTACATTTTTTTCAACAATAGAAAAAGGAAAATGAATATTTGTTTTACCTTCAGGTACTATCTCAGAGCAGTAATTCCTACATCAGATCCCTATTTTTATCAAAGTCATCTGAAAATATATAGGCCAACATAAACACAGGCTCATATTGCTCTGTGTGGGGCTTGTTAATATTTTCCACAAAGATATTTAAAATTGGCTAAACTATATTATGATCATTATCACTCCAGGTCCTGTATCAGTTGTCCTGTCTGTTGTCCTGACTGGTTTGAGCTCAGAGTCAACTTTCTGTAAACGCACCCATTTATTTGAATGCAAGTCTAAGAAATTAGCATTCTCAAATTTACTGCAGAAATCAAGTTTGTCTAATATCCCACCCCAATTACAGATACCAAGTTTTTCATTTATATGCCAGTTAGGAAATTATCCTATTAGAAAGAATCTGATTGTAACCTGCTTACTCATCTAAGACCATGTTAATGTGCAGAAAGCCTGTCTGGGCATCATCAATTTTTTAATATCTTGTTGTTTAAAAGGTGTTGTTTTCTTGTCTACACTAAAATGCCAGGTGAGTGTTGAATGATTTTTCTACTTTGGACATTCTTTTCAGCGGTTTGAAAAATGCCTACTTTGTTTATTTTGTAGGTACAACTAGCTGGCACCACCCACATGCACTAAAATGCATGTATCAGAAGAGGTGTTCATTTTACTATTTGCCATGAATTGAGGTGTTTTATGTGTTGTGTGCTACAAAATGTGTTATTTTTTTACAAAGATCATGTGACATGAGGCAACTTAATTTTTATCCTGCATTTTTCACACTAGTCCACTAGCACAGCCTTCAGAGTATGCAGCACTGCATGCCACTTCGCACACTGTCTAACGTGACAAATTTAGTCCTGATGATTTGCTTTCAAAGCTAGCGTGGCATGGTCTACTCACCAAAAACTGACAAAATAAAAGAGATGAGAAAGATGTAGAAGAGATAAGGAAATAGTATTGTAATAATGAAAGCACTGGGGAGGTTCAGTCTGGTCAGTATAAAGAAATAAAAAGAAAATAAACACAAAAAACACAAAAAGAGAAAAGAAATCCACAAAGAGGCATTGTGAAAAATGCTCCTCTGTGGTTTCAGTCTGAAATCTGATAAGCACATAAGCACTGCCGCCTCTACTGCCATCTCCACTGATTTAAGGAAGAACATGGCATGCAGTGTTTATCACCCCATTGCCGTCATTAGGAATCACACAGATTAGCCTTGACATTCTCACAGATGAGAGGGGTAACAAAGGGAGGGAGCTATTAGCATGCTAATGCACATGAAAAGAGTTCAGAGTGGTCCTTTCATCCAGGCTTAAGCCCTCCATTCTGGTGAAAAGCTCAGAGATAATACATTTCTGACTCACCTGTGAGCATGTCTGTGTACAAAGGTATATGCATGTTTGCATGTGTATGTATTTTCAGTGCGCGTGTGTGTGTGACTGCCTGATTGCATGCTCAGGTGGTTTCACAGTGACAACAAATGAGGCTACATTTGAGCTACTTAGCAGTGACAGAGACAATGCTATAAAGCCTGAAAGACAAAAATGTGCAACTGTTCACCACCAGCTATTTGAAATGGTCATTAGGCAGCCAAATCTTCCATTATTTGCCCGTTACTGCTGCTTGTTAGTCTTCCTTTCTTTCTCTCACAAGATGGCAGTGTACCGCCTTGGTTTCTTTGCTCTAGAGGGAGATAACCCGTCCCCTGGACACGATCAAGTCTCTGCTTGGACTTTGACGTGAGAGAGGTATCAGTTGAAGCATACAAAAGCTGATAGTAGTGTCTTTCAATTCTAATAATGAGCTGCAAACAGCTGTGCGTGGTCTTATTGATTGGACATCTTGGGCTGAATGAGAAACAATGGCTTCAGTAAGAGGGGCGTGTGCGAGACTGGAAGAGTGTGCATATCTCATCAAGCGCAAACATGTTTATGTGTGCATGCACACCCACAGACATAGTATTTATGTGGGTGTGCATTTGCTTCAATTGTGTTTTGAGTGATACGCAAGCACCATTGTTACTTTGCATTGATAATTTCTGCTTCATCCTTTGTTCATGCAGCTGCATCATTTGTTGAAAATTAGGACAACATGCCTCAATTCCCTTGCTAATCTCATATGCCTGTAAGAAAAGGAAAAAGATGGCATATTATAAAAAAGTCTCAGCATGCAGTTCTTTAAGTATGAGTCTAATCCTCAGCCTATTTCTCATTTTCTAGGATAAATACGCTTTAAAAGCCTTTAGTCAAATGAGTCCATTATTTTGGTCTTTTAGCAAGAATCCTGGCCTTTGAACACATCTTCAGTGGCTATCCATGGAGAGCATGTGATCCATATTACTGTTGGATGATGCTGATGTACAATGAGATGGAAATTGTCTGGATACATATCAAGCCAAAGGAGATAAGGCACTCTCTTTGAAAAGATAAAATAGGAGCGCCTGGAAGAGGCAGCTGCCACACACAACAAGCTAAAAGATAGCTGGTCATAACAAGATGCACACAAGATGTGCCACTTACGATAAAGCCTCTGTGGAGTTTCCTAAGGCTGGAAGAGAGTTCAAAACAATTAAGGCGTGTTTTCTACTCTAAATATTACAGGACTGAGAAGGTAGTGTGGAATTTTCAGCAACGAGACATTACATTTTGATCAAGTATAATCTGAAAAGCATCAACAAGAGGCCAACTCATAGGAGTTAAATGGAAACAGTTTGAGATTTGAAATTTGTTGAACAGAAATGAAAATTGTTTTTTATTAAGAAATGAGTTTTTGTACTGATGCCTATTTTGACTTGGTGCCCACTTCATTGTACTTAACCACTAAAAAAAAAAGACATGATAGAGTGAGAACCCTCTTTCTTAGTATTTGTGGTGTGATTATTTGGTACTGACTGACACTATCACTGGTAATTTCACTTGTGCAAATTCTGTGTGGGTGTGCACTACAAGTAGTAATATCACTTCAGTTCCTTCAGCCACAGAAGCAGTTATCCAACTGGAGAGCTGACATTGCTAACTTACTTTGAGCACTATCTACATTTCAGCGACTGTGTTGAATTACAGAGTAATGTACAGACATTTCTGTGCTGAGGTTACAGGAGTATTTGCTGTGAGTTTTTGAAGTCACTTCACTTTAATGCACTTTGTTGTGCCCACAGTAACTGGACACACGTCTTCCATCCTAGACCCACACACAGAGTTGGTCTCTATCCTCTGATACGGTATGATGATAGGACCAACTCCTTAAATGGTGCAGCCTGAATATCAGCAGCTCTGCCAACATTAATGAGAACATACAATGCTCCAGTTAAGACACCAGAAACTATTACAAACATACCATTACATCTATGGAAGCATTTCATTCCATTTGGGCATGTGAGCTAACTGGTTAGGTTTAGAAAGACTATGGTTTGGGTAAAAATACTTCACCATAGTTGCAATAATGAACACAGGGTTAAGGGTGTGGAGAAATACGGGATGCACTGGATCCTTTCCCTGTTAACATTGGGTGAGAGGCAGGGTACACCCTAGATAGATCAACCTCACATTCAACCCAGTTTGTGACTGGAGTGTACACACATATATACACACCACAATGGTCTTGAAAAACATGGTATACACAGTGCACACATGGTAGTCTGTAGTCTACAATTGAGTTTGGCAGACTTCTCTTAGCAGCTCTTGATATCAGCTAACCACTGTCATGGGAAACTCCGAGACAACATGTCCAAAAATAGTTGATCCTTTATCCTAAATAGGACATTATGCACAATAAATACAGCAACATCTGAAGGGACTTTAAGCTTAAGACTTTAAACCAAGAAACACAGCAAGATGTAATATTCCCTTTCAAAGATGCTCCACTGGGAATGAGCAGGTGACCTCCAATAAAGAAACTGAAGTCCTATATAGATAAATATAGAAAGGTGAGAGATAAGAAGGATAAGCCTACAATACTGATGAGAAGATGGTGAAAGAAACAGAGCAGAGGGAAGAATTGTAAAGGAACCACTTTATTTTTTGCAGTGATATGATCTATCTGTCAGATATCACACCCCAGATGTTGAGACTCTGAGCTCTTTGTAAGACGATCTGACCATCTTAACATCTCTTTCTTTTCTTTTCTTTACAGGTTTTTCTCCCACTTTTGTCTCTTTCTGTTATGTCCAAAAAGCCCACCACCTGTCTGTTGGTCAGCTGTCATCAATCTGGAACCCAAGTACAAAAGTATTGACTTTTCCTTGTCAGCCACTGCAGATAGATGCTGGCTTGTTATTTTGTTTCAGGCCCCCAAAATCTAGAAACATAGTGGAGGGACTCTTGGCTCTATTGATTAACCATTAAAAGGCTGGCTTGCCTCTGGCTCTGTGTCCTGTAGAGTTCAAAGAGGCAACACACAGAGTTGTTGATGTTGAAAAGCATTTCCGCACTGCTTTCTCTGTCGTACTTCAACCATTATTAGTACTACCATTATTACTACTATCATTAACTGAACTGGGTTTAACTCTGCATATGCATTCCTGGAAATCCTCATGGTCTATTACACCAGGTCTCTTTAGTCAGTACTCGAGAACCTGTAGTTGCAAGTCAATATGACAAAATAGAAAAAGGCACCCAGTCAATATCATACAGTACTTACAGTACTTACAGTACTGTGAACAAGATTTGGATTCTTATCACATAACACCATCAGGTGTCTGATTGATCCCAGATTCATTGTGCAGCCCACTGTGCAGGACATCAAGCTCATAAATAACCCACTAAAGTTCATGAAGAACCCTTTTCTGACCCCCACAGAGCCCTGATTTCAGCAGTGTGGAGTCTGTGGGATCACAAGAAGAGACAGAAACACTGGAACAGCCTGAATCTACAGAGGAACTGCAGCAGTTTCTCCAAGATGCTGCTGGAAATTCCTAGTGTTGCACTCTGAAATAACAACTCAAAATTACTTCTGTCCATCAGCCACTCATTATAGATAAATTGAGTATGACTGAACTCTTGTGTTTTAAAATGAATGTGGAAAGATCCCACAGTGACTTTTAAGCTCTCTTAACTTCCAATTACCATATGTAATTTCTTAAGGGTTTTGGAATGATGAAGATATCAAATTGTAAAAATGAAAATAGATGTGAAAGTACAACTAATAAAATATTGTAATAGTTCCATTGCATTAGGATGCAAAAATAACAGCAACATAATACAAGCATACCTCAGAAACAATGTAGTTTTTCTGTTTATGTGTTACAGGAAAGACAGCCAAGGATTTAATACAACTTTAAGTAGCAACAAAGGAAAAATGTGTCATATACATTTATGTACAGTCATATTTATCTGACCAAAGTCTTAGAAGCAATAAACCAAACCACAGTTTCCAATTTATGACAGCACCTTTATGTCACCAGTAAAAACTTAATTTTTCTGCATGGCAAACACTTTGAGGTGTTATATTCTTTCCGCCAAATAAAAACAAATTATGTATGCTACATAAAGGTGGCATTTTCTTTGTTATATTGTTGGCAAAAACTTGCTTAGGGATTGTCTTTTGGAACAAAAGCTAAAATCAAGAATAAATTGAAACTGTAATATTTATAGGTTTGTGATTGATGAATACCACCAATTCTCCACAACAACAATTAATGAGTTAGCAAGGGAGGAAAAGTAGTTCTGCCTCAGTTGACAGAGGCATCACATGAAAACTTGCCTAAGTCATCATTTGTTTTCTGTCCAGCCACAGCCAGCGGATGATCATTTTGCACAGCACCTTCAACTGATTGGGCCGGGGGGATTATAGAAGCCATCACATCCCATCTATTCCCTTGTAGCTCCCTTTCAGCCAGTCTCCCGCCTGTGACATGGCAGACATGCAAATGATCCTGTCAATATTGCCTTCATCCTGCACTTCAACAGCCCCCAACCCTGCAAATAAGTCATGCCCATTTGCTGAAATGGGGGGCTGTGACCCTGGCTGGCTGTCACACCACATACTGCCTTTACTCAGTCATTTTGGAGATGGCACTGACATCTCAACTAAGGGACGAACAGAGAGAGATAGGGAGAGGGTTAGATATTTATCTTTGGCTGCATTTAGTAATAAGACAAGAACTACTTTGATATTTAGAGGAAAACTAAAAATTCCACATCTATTCAAATGCATATGAAGAAAAAAACAATAACATTTATGTGCCAGGTTTTTACTAAGACTGGATGATTATAGTTTTCCTAATTGTATGGAATAATTTGCACTTATCGCACTACTGTGTAGGCCTATATGTGTGTTATATTCCAAGTCATTCCAAGTTATATGGAGAGTTTTTTATTCTTTGTCTTTTATTCTGTCAAAACTTTTCCAAAAATTATTACTTCATGAAGAACAAAGTGAAAACTTATTTCTACATATGAAAATTAAATTATAGAAATACATCATTTAAATTACAATTTAAGCTGCGATGCCAGTGTGTTTGGTAGTAACTTTGAGCTTACACTCCTTGTGGGAATCATTGTACTGTATCTGCTCCAACTGTTGCATGTGACAACTTTGTGATTTTCTCTCATCTTAAGATGCAGATGTGCTCACGCTTACTTAAGTTGGATAAGGAGCATCTGTGATGATTTGTCTTAAAGTTATTCTAGAGATTTTCACAGGGATTTAACTTTGACTCAAAGACTTTTTTATGTTCGCTGTAAAAAAACCATTCGAGTGTAGATTCAGTTGTATGATTCTTGGTTTTGGCAGATTCTTTTTGAGATGGTGCCTTTAGACTGATACCTTCAGAGTTTTTTTTTTTTTAAGACCCTCTTGATTCAGCAATTTCAATTTCATTTTATTATGTACCTTTCTATACAGTAAATGGTAACTGCAGTCTCCATATTACAATTCTAAACTGTCAGCTGAGTGCATGTTGAATTGCTAACATGCTAAATATAATATGCTAACAAAAAGAATTGATATACTATATTTTTTATTGTCTTCTGTCAAAATTTCTGTATTGCTTTCTGGGCATTGTGATGAAAAGTAGGGTGCATTCTGTGACACTACATTTTTCATTTCATTGGGGGAATTTTCAGGGTTACTATATAATCTGTAAAGTTTGTACTTTGAATTCAGACACTCATGTAAAATGGTAAACAATGTGCACAATGTAGCAAATATGTCATGACTTTGAACACATTCAGGGTGTTGGAATATATTCTGGAAGCATTGTATGGTTTAGGTTAGATATGATATGAGTACACAGCCCTATAATATTCTCACTACCATGGGCCAAATAAGCTAAAGCTGCTTTCTCACCCAATTAACTTGTAAGGACATTCCAGCCTAGTACCATCACACTGTTACTATGTCATGGGCTTCAGATAGTAAATGGGCTGGACAGTGTCTAGCTTTGAGCTCTACATTGTTGGTTTTGAATGTGCAAAACAGAACAGGGCTCCTTAAGGGTGTGGGGGTTCTGTGTAGAGGGGTGGGGTACCTCTGTTTACCGGGCACTCTGCCTTCAGAAACAGCCTTTTCTTCACCTCGGAACAACAGGAGACATGACAGCCATATGGTCCCTCTGCAGCCGGCTAATTGTGTGCAACATGTCTGTGGAGTGGCTGCTTCAAGGCCCCTGTGCCATGACAGTCTTGACAATAAAAGGAGGAGACATCATCTTATGTTTGTAAGGGTTAATGCTCAGAAATAATAATAACCATTTAGCTGTGGTTTGATTCTACTTTATAAGCTGTTATTTTGTCTGCTGAGATGAAATTTGATGTATTCTTAAAATTGTGACATGCCAGCTGTGTGCATGCTAAAATGCTATCAATATAATATACAGAGAAAGAAAAAAGAATTTATATACTAAAATAGTATAATGGTATAGTCCATTTTGCACTTAAATAGAATTGTGACCACAATCACTCCCTATTCGATACAAACTCTAGTGCACTGTATTTGAAAAAGATTTCAAAAAAGTGTAAGTGTAAAATGCATAAACTATATACTGCCCTTACCTTTCAGTAAGTGAAAAGTAATCATGACTGAAATCTCGGGGTACCACTTTAACTGTACAGCAAGCAGGTGCATTAGAGACAGTGGTTTTAAACACAGCCATTGAAAGGAAACATGCACTGTAGCACCTGTTGAAGATTTTTGCCTCTTTAGTGAAAATCATTACCAAAAGTAGTTAAAGACTACTACTGCACAGGTTTCTTTGAGAGGCAAGATGGACATTCAGTAGAACTTGGGATGCATTTAATGATTTTTGGTTATGGTGTTGTTCTTCTAGCACCAGTGTTGCCAGCAGTGACAGCTGGTGTCCAAACAAATTGCTTTACAAAAAAAAAAGCTTCAATTATTCATGGTCCCTAGAAGACTAATTCTGATTGGCCTTCTGTGTTAAGCTAGTGGAAAGACTCTAGGCCATCACTTCCCAGTGGTCACACAGTACTGCAACAACAAAATCCGCCTTTGGCCCAAAAAGCCTTTCCCTACAATGATGAAAGGACAGGACACCTGAAATGACAAACAAGGTCAATTATACAGTAACTTTTTGTATTATGAAATTTTGATGATTGACAGAGGTTTTATATTTGTAGAGTCTTACTCTCCTCTCATTCCAATGTTGAAAGTTTATGAGCTGAGTGGGAGTCTGTGTGCAGGGCCAGAGAGGGAAACACTTACGCTCATATACAGTGGCCCACAAAGTGTGGAAACACTGAGAACTCTTCATGGCCCACACCAGTCTCACAGGAGTGGTCATTGGAATGAAAATTATCCTTCATCTTATTGGTACTTCTCAACAGCCTAGTAGTGAAGTAGTTTTTACCAGGGCATTGTCTTTTCATTTAGCAGGATGTTGTATAGTTTACCATCTGCTCTGGTTTAAACAGAAATTCCAGTTTGCTTAATTAAAGTAGTACGTGATTATCTGTGTGTCCGTGTGATTACCTCCAGACCAAGGCTTGCCAGACAGATGCCATGAAGCAAGAAATGTCACAAAAATAAAAATACAGACTGTACGTCTGATGTTGTATTTATTGCTGCACTGGACAAATCTAAACTCACACTCTCACTAGGCTACTAAATGGTAGTTAGAGAGAGAGGAAAGGGAAACATATAAATAAATGTAAATAAACAGTAAATGTCAGCTACCTTACTTGGTAATGTTCTGACATTGTTGAGACTTGTTATTTACTGTGTCCACTCAGGTATATGGTCATTTCAAGGCTGTAGCTACTTTGTAGATTTAGCTGTGGACTGTAATAAGAAGAAGTGCTTTCTTCAAAAACAGGTGATAAAATCATCACAGAAACAGTAGTTGAAATGTGTAAATAACAATTAGACTATAAGATTACAAACTTCGAAAAAGCAGAATTCATATGTATG
Source organism: Mastacembelus armatus (assembly GCF_900324485.2). Taxonomy (NCBI): domain Eukaryota; kingdom Metazoa; phylum Chordata; class Actinopteri; order Synbranchiformes; family Mastacembelidae; genus Mastacembelus; species Mastacembelus armatus. Next base: position 24,570,732 of record NC_046635.1, read on the forward strand.
TGTTTCTATTTCATGTAATGTAAAAATCACCATAGTTAATTTAACCTATATGGGCTATATGGGATTCAGTGGGCTAGTATTGACTCAAAAGTCCCATGCAGACTTTTATTCCCTCTCTGGCCCTCGATGGAAAGCAGAAGAATGGAAACAGATGAATTAAACAACATGTAAAAGAAGTAAGAAACCTAAAAATTGCCCTCAGGAAGAAAGTTAGTAAAGCACCAACAATGTGTGTTTATTTTTCTGCCAGTGCCTGTGTGCTTGAGTGTAATATACACGGTGGAGAAAACATTTTACATAGCAAAGTAAGGAGGAGGAAATAAACAGGAAGAGAAGGAGGAAAGAACACGTCTGGGAGGCTGAGGCTGCTTATGGGAATATACAAGCTTCAGGTTTAACCTTCACACTAACAATGCAATAGACTGCTCAAAGCCAATGACCTACTTTCTCTTGCCTAATTCAATCTATCCCAAATTTACCTTGAGGGAAAGAAAAGGGAGTCCTGGAAAGGGAGGAATCCCCAGGGAAGAGGCACGATGTTGGGGAAGGTGTTGTAAACATCAATAGAGTGTGTCTTAAAAAAACAACTGTGGCACAGGTAGACACCCCCACCACCCCCAACTCTTTATTATGGTGTTCATCAAACATTAACAGTGAGGAAGAATACCATAGAGGGAAATGTTGCACTTGGAGAACAGTGATGATGAAAAGCCCCCAAATGCATTTGACAAGGAGTAAATATTAAATTGAAAGATAAACAAGGTGAATCCCTTCATTATTCATGCCAATGGGGAGACAAGGAATAGTGACAGCATGGAAAACTGTCTCCTTTATGTGTCCTATCCTCTCATAAAACACCTTTTCATACACACTGGGGTCAAGTCGTCCACATGGTTTTGCATTGTGCTGTATTTGTATTATTTCAGTGCTTAACAATGTCTAAAACTGGCAGAAAGTGCTTTTGTGTTTCAACATTATCTCACATTATCAGTTTTTCAATTCCCACTGAAATGACAGAGGCCTCTTTATGATTGGGCCATTTCTATTCATGCAGTGCAGTACCTGGCTGCTCTGTATTCAGAAGGTCGATTATCACCACAGATTTATGCTTGGGGTGCAAGACTGGTCGACTTTGATTTCAATAGCCCTCTCTTTTCAGCACCTATGTAACACAGCACAGAAGACGTGTGTAAGTGTTTCTGTCTCTATTTGGGCTTCCTATGTTTGTTTTCAATTTGTGCATGGGTATTTTTGAAAGCACAGGCAGGCAGTGATCCCAGTGCATAAATTGAAAATATGTACTTAATTATGTTTGTGCATTAAATAATTTATTTTATGCAGGCGGTATACTCACTTGGGCAAAGACACAGCAAGCCAACTTAAAGTCAGCAATCTTAGATCATTACAAATGAGAACATTGTATACTGGGAAAGGGCCAGAAGTGTCACGTTTGAAAGTAAAACATAGCACTGCAGGAAGGAGAAGGCTGGAAGAAGGCTCAGCGGACAGGAAACTTGGATAAAGGGGTCTACTAACTACTTCATACCTGGGATGCTGTTCCAAATTTTTTTTTGGTTGTATGTCAAGATATATAGTTCACCAACTGTGTAATTGTTAGCAAGATTCTTTTAAAACAAAACCTTGTCCCCTAAACATGTTTTTAGGAGTAAACTAGCTTTTATTTGACAAATTCAACTTTTTTTTTTACAGCTCTATGCACTGACACTGGAGTGGTGAAGGTGTTGAGTTGAGTGCAGGCAGCCAGAGGGCATGACAGCCTGCTTTTGGGATATGTATACTTAAAGTTCTAAAGTTTTCCTTTCAGAGTTGAGGAGCAGATAGTGTTACCATAGACTGTAGGTAGAAATGGATGATGTAGCACCACTTCCTCCCACTATGCAAAGGTGAAGCCAAAATATTGGGAACACAGCGGCTGCCATCGTGCTTAAATGACCTATACTGCAACCAGCCAGTTGCTGGAAGCTGAGATCTTGGATGGCAGCATTGTTCCATGACACTGAACTGAACTTCCTGAACAGCTGTTGGATGAATTGCCATCAAATTTTATACATAGACTTATGGATGGCACTGTTGCCTCACAGCAAAAAGGCTCACAGAGGCCTTTCTGTGTGGAGTTTGCATGTTTTTTTAGGTACTCTGGCCCACAGTGCAAAGACATCCAGGCTGGGGGTTAGTTAATTGGTGACTCTAAATTGCCCGTAGGTCTGAATATGAGAGTGAGTGTTTGTCTTTTTGTGTCAACCCTGTGATAGCCTGGCAATCTGTCTGTGGTGACTTCACCTCCCAAGTCAGAATAAGTCATTTTTCCTATTTTGTCAACTTTGCTTATATTAAAAAGCACAAGTACAGCCTCACTTCTTAAGTTTTCTTTAATTTGAAGATCAAAACATTTTGTACAGAAATACAATGTTCACATAACACACACAATGTCCATGTACGTCTTATATGCAGTGCAGCATTTGTGCTCATTACACAAATGTGTGTGACTGATCTGCTAGCAACTACTGCTTTTGAGCAGTTCACAAATGGTACTAACACAAGATTTCAGATTTAATGAACCCCTTTTTCTGACCTTGTAGTGTTTTCCACTTTTTGTGACATAGGTAATCAAACTTCAACATCCAAATGCATCCACATATTCAGTTTACAGTAATTTCTGATTATACTTGTGGGTTAAAAAATGTAGGTTGTGTCTGTCTGTGTGTGTACTTGTTTTGTGCACATAATTGCATGCATGAATGTTTGGGAGTGCATGGACCGGACCAATATTGTGTGCCAATCTATTTTTCTGATCTGGGGCCAGATACCAAGGCATCTAACACCTCCCTGATGTACACACACACACACCTCACCCCTATCCAACTTCAACTTGGCAGCCACTTACACAGAGGCAATCATTCTCATCATTAGGCCGGCCACCTTCTGTGAGAATACCACGGGCAGTGTGACCCCAGCCTGTGCCAGTATCACCTTCCCCCTCTCATTATTCCCACTGCAACAACACAGTCCAACGACTATTGTTTTACTCAGTGCCATAGCCTGCTTCAATGTGCCCAACAAGCATTTCACTGACTGGTTTACAGGAAGTGGCCAAGTTCAGCACTGACATGAATGAGGACAAATTTTAAAACTATATTATGGCAAGAGCAGAATTCAGATTGGAACAAGTTAGGGAATGAACTTTTAGGACAACTTGTTTTGGCCATTTTGGAGATAAAACCAAAAAGATTTGCCAATTTTACTGCACAACTTTAACAGTATCGTTAGTTTTATAAGTGACTGGTTGTATTTTTGATTGCCTGGTCAATTATTTGCTTCTTAATTATCAGTTGATCATGTTAATGCCGACTAGAATAATTTTTTTTATTGTTCTGAGACAGATCTTTTAGAAGGAAAGAGCTACCAGACAGACAGTGCACTGGATGGTCCAATTACCATTTTTTACAGCAAATGATTTAGTTAGTTTATTGAGCTGTTACTGGAAGGCAGTATAATGGACTGTTATATTTTCTTTTCAGTCCCAGATCTCTCTGTAAGTCCCCATCCAGCAGGCTAACATGTTTGTCCAAATTTCTCAGATATGCTCCCTGAGAATCTGGGCCATTTTCCCAATATTCCCTCCACATTCTCTCTCGAATTCACTGTCAAATCCCCAGACCACCACCACTTTAAAGCATAACCTTGCTATATATATATAGTTCCCCTTTTACATCTCATATTTATCTTGTCTCTCTTTCTTGCACTCTCTCTCTTCCATTCCCGGAGTATTACATATTCCCCTACACACAATGGAGTGATACTCCCTATCAAAAAGATTGCTTTTACTTTTTCATCATATTTTAGTATCTCCCTTAGTGTTTCATTTGTCACCAAGCAGACTTTTGCTCCGTTGCATGTATGTAGTTCAGGGTTTCTCTCAGTGCAACAGTGGGATAACATTAGTGAGCTCTCACTGCATTTTGTTTCGTCCGTTTTCCTTGAGGCTTTTTGCATTCATCTCCATGTACTGCCTGTGCTGCCATAGTCATCGTGCTGTCGCCTGGTTATAGCTGAGTGAAAACGTACTCCTGCATCCTCTCAGGCCAACTAATTATGGACTTTGATTATTCCCATTTTGTTTTACTGAGTGTGGCGCCGTCGCCAACAGGCGGGCCGGCAGAAAGGCCAGCACCATTGATTGTCTCAGTTTCGGGCCTAATTGAGCCAAATGGGAATGGCTGTTGCCAGAGTTCACTCTCCTCCAGTGTTTACATGCTGATCCACCAGAGAGACATTCATTACCATCTCGCTGAAAACTCCTCTAGACACACACGCACACACACACACACTCATAGACTCACATTTTGTTGTCATATTGATAAAGGGTTGAAGTTCTCAGTGGTCGGCACATACAGCTGGGCCTGCAGATGCTACTGGGATTTAATGCTGTTTTCTAATGGTGTTCGGGTCTCCATTACAAAGCCATTATTCCTATCTGTGTTCCTTTCTCAACATCACAGTCTGAATGTTTGCTGCTCCTCAACCCGCACTGGCTTATAATTGCATACAAGTGAGCGTGGTGAAAGAGCTGGTGTCTGATTTAGTCATTAAAATTCATGTATGTGAAGTCAATTTCAGACTTGTTAATTGTGGTCAAGCTATTTGACACGACAGACAAAGAGCTTCTTTACAAGGATTTATTTAGGGGAACTACCCTTCAACACAACTTTCATTAATCTGTTGTCCTTTGGCTAAGAATCTAAACATTCTCTTTTGAAAGTACCGATATTGTACCAATTCAAAGTTAGGCTGATCTTTAAATGAGTGCACTTACTCACAGTGATCATACAGAAACAGGTGCCAGTTATTTTCTGAGAAGATCCATTATGCCATTAAAAAACCTCTAATGAAAACATTTCTCTACCTCCTCTTCAGTTATCAAAAAATCTGTCAGATCTGTTGTTTGAAGTGTTTCCAATATGATGCCATTTTTAGTTTTGGCTGCTCTCCACTCTTTTTTATTATTTTAAAAGATACGACTGTGTATTTTTGACATTTGGCACAAGTGTAGAGGAGCAGGGAGGACAGAAAACACAGGCGCTGAACTGCTGTAGTAACTCATGTCAGTAGCGTGGGTTACAGCAGAGTAACATTAGGTACAGTGATTATAACATTGACCAGTATATGTGTAAGATTATTTTTTAATTATACTAATAGCATATGGTTCTGTTTAAAGAAAAAATGAAAAAATTCTAATGTATCTGTGTTGCTTCCAGAACATTCATCTCATTGTCACTGATACAGGTACGTGGGTGGGGAGGTACCAACGTGCATTTTTTCTGCCAAAGTGTTTTTGCTTTTGGCTGATAACAAAGCCAGCAATTTTGTAATTGAATCACAACATGCATTTTAGTTTTGTGCATCAATTTAAATAACCCCCAGTGTGCTTACTGACTGGTAGAGGAAGAGTTGGTCAATCAGGGCATCCATCAATCCATCCATTTTCTATACCTGCTTATTCCTTAATCAGGGTCACGGGGATCTGCTGGAGCCTATCCCAGCTCTCTTTCAGGTGGAAGGCAGGGGTACACCCTGGACAGGTCACCAGTCCATCACAGGACCACATAGAGACAAACAACCACACACACTCACACTCACTCCAATGGGCAATTTAGAGTCACCAATTAACCTGACATGCATGTTTTTGGACGGTGGGAGGAAACAGGAGTACCCGGAGAAAACCCACATAAGCACAGGGAGAACATGCAGACTCCACACAGAAAGGCCAGGTTGCGAACCCACAACCTTATTGCAGTGAGGCAACAGTGCTAACCACTCAGCCACTGTGCTGCCCTCAATCACGGCATGTGACTAGAATTAGAAACATAGCTACCTAGATTTTTAGGTATGTTCATTAAAAGTATCAATAGTAAAATGGGAGACTGAACTCCACATACACAATTAACTTGCACCTTCCAAGGCAACAGCCATGAAACCATTTGCATCAGACTGTTTAGCAGTGGCTCCCAACCCTGGTTCTCAGTGAAGGTAAGATTAATTTTGTCTTCTCCCACTTCACCATCACCTGAGATGGTATCTTCCAGCATCTGATTGGCTGAACATACCTGACCTAGATAATCAGCAGTGGGTAGGGGTTAGAGTGGAGTGGGTAAGACTTCCTTGAGGACCAGGGTTGGGAACCACTGGTTTAGAGCAAGACAAAAAAAAAAAAAAAAGCAAAAAACAATCAACCAAAAATTGCCAAAGTTGAACTCAGTGTCACACTGAATAAAAAAGAAAGTGAAAAAGCAATTTTGGTTATTGGAATATTTTAAAGCGGTAATAGTATTTTAAATTAACAATAGTGGAATGACTAAAGTAATGTGAAAAGTGCCCCTTGTGGTGAAGAACCCACAAAGAACTATCACCCATCTCAGCTCTTTATCTTAGTTCTGGTACTGCAGTTTCACTCTTGCAGCTCTAGTTTCAAGCTAGTTTCAAGTAGCAACAAAGCTCAGATAAATAATTAAACAGTATTCTACCTGCATACAGTTAAAGTGACTGATTAGCTTATGAACATAATATTTGCTAAAGAACCAGCAATCTCCCCCCAGGAGATGGGATAGACCAAAGCAGATCTAGAATGACTATTGTGCTGATATTAAACAAGCAATTATTTGCTAACAGGTTACCTGCAACTATTTTATTAGGTAATAGTATTTTACTTTTGAATTTAAAGCGTGTTCTGATGCACCTACGTGGTGCTTTGTGCCTATTATACTGTTTTTTCTTGTGCAGCTTTGTAGATTTTAACAGCACTGTTCTGTAAGAAATAGTTTAAGCACGTTATTAATCTAGTACTTTTTCTGATACAGTGCAAGCTGACAGCAGTTTTACCTGCAATTAAAAGTACTCTGGATGTCAAATTTGTTATTGCAAAAAAAAAAAAAAACGAACAATGAATGTCACGCTTGTTTATTACTACATTTAGAGCATAATTTCCTATTTTTTTATTGTGTCCAGCCAAGACACTGCTGGTACACAATAACCATTGCAAGCCTTCAGAGAGCACAGAGAGAGAAATCTAAATCCTATGTGATAAATCCATGTCATGAGCGAGCCCGGGACAATGACGTACTGTAAAACCTTATTTCATTCCTCATACCGGGCTCCTTCATTGAGGTTGGATTATCAGGGAGAATAAGTGATGCAAAGGGAATACAATACCACCACTACTTACAGTACATATGGCCATATGATATGATTAAGGCACTGTAAGCCAGGCTTTGACACTGACACCCAATCCAGGTGGCAAGTGAATGTTTATGGCATCCATATCTATGTGAACACAATGTGAATGTCCCACGTCAGCTTTGTCTTGCAGTTGCTATCTGATTTGACTGTCTAAAATTCTTGGAGAAAGAATAGATCACAGAGTGGCTGATACGTAGGTTGATGCATCAAGATAATTCACTGTACATCTTTTTGATAGACTTCTCAACACAGTCATCATTAAAATGAAAAATCTCTTTCATGAGGCTACCACAATATTCATTATATCATCATGTGAAAGTGAAACATTTCTTTTCCCCATAACAGATTTTTTTTTTTTTTTTTTTTGACTGACTTGGCAGGCATTAATAGAGTTGAGCAGAGCCATTTCAGCCAGCCAACTTCAGAATAGTCCATTATCCTGTTGCACTGTCCTCACAGAAAAGTGTGAACAGTGACTCTGATAACCTGTGGCAAAGGTATAAATTAACAATTATTATACCACATTTCCTCTGCCATTGATAAAAGGACCTTTTTAATAGGGCCGATTACTGTAACCATGTGCAATTTAACTTGATCGACTCAATAGGTGATGGGATTTTAATGCTAGAAAAACTGTGTCCACCTGAAAGGCTCAAGCTAATATTGATTATGGCAACATTAAACATTTAAGTAATCACTGCACTTAGTTAAATGATTGAGTAATGAATAATAGATGAGATGGAAGGCGGACAGGGTAATAAATGGTTTGTGGTTTAATATCTGGCCATGTGATATTCAGCTCTACCTTAGCATCTGTAAGGACACTCACTTTTGAACTGCATCAACTCTCTTTCTCTACTGCCTATTGTATCAGGGCATGGACAGGGACACACACATACACACACACACACGCACACATACTTTTCATGTTTGCTTTATTTCCTCATGGGGACATTACACTGACCTCTAAACATTTCCTGCAGACTTACCCTCACAAACATAACCTAAACGTAAACTGAATGTAATCTTCTAACCCTAGACCAAATTACCATAAAACTTTAATTATTTATATGGTGAGGACTAGCAATGGCCCCACAGTGTGCATGTGTTACAAGTTTTAATTTTGGTCCCCACAATGTGAGGAATACCAGGCGGGCGAGCAGGTGGGCGAGCGCACAGCCGCGCGCACGCACATATACACACAATCTTGAGGACTCACCGGGGGTTTATTCAATTCCCACTACTCTTGTGGGATGTGAATGCAGCACTGATCCCCCAAGAGTTAGATCACTATAGGCCTGTTTGGTTAAGTACTGCAAAGACATGGGTTTTCTTAACTAAAACAGTGTCTATTCTATTCTGTTCTATTCCAAATGATGACCCGGAGCTCCATATACTGCAACTAAAACTCACGCAAAATTCAATTGCAAATTGCAATTACAATTGCAAATACATACATGTATATGTAGTGCAAATACAAATCTATGTTGGAAATAAAATACCACCTAATATGGAAATGTTGTCTAAATGTTCATGTTTTTCAATTGTTAGCGACATTATCTTCATTTGATCATGTTTATTTACATGTATTTTCTTAAGTTGCAGTGCAGTGCCGTAGCTTTCAGGGTCACTGTAATTGTATTCATACAGTGTGCGGGTAAGTGCATGGTCATCAAGGCCTGTCCACAGGCAAACACTTACACATATGCATGCACCCATCGCACTGACTGCAGTATGTGTGAAGGAAGGACACCCTCTTCAATCACTTAATGTAAATGGGCTGAGGCCTGTCGCAATTTACAACATAGTGCTGTCGTGTCTGATAAATTCAGCTCTGTCTCTGTGTTTATCATGTCAAGATGACTTCACTCTTGTCCCTCTTTAGCCTCGCTGTCTCTCCTATCCACATGCATTTTGCTGGAAGCCCCTCATTTCCTTGGTGAGTGGGGGTGGAGGTGCATGAGTGAGACAGCTTGGTAATTAGTTCTCAAGCATGCTCTCACTAAATATTCCTGCCTAACGACAAGGCCAAGCGGGTGCACTATGCCTAACGGCCTGGGGTTTGGTTGGATTCTACAAGCTCTGATCATAATTCAAACTTGTAGTAAAACTAAGGCATGGTTGTGAAAAAGAAATAAATAACTATATGAATAAATAAAAGAATGTAGATGTTAGGGCACACTTTGAAATGTACATCAAAAGCAGTGATTTGTCAGCCATCAATAGTCTATCCAGTGGGAAGCCTGTCTCTCTTTCCATGTCTGTGTCTTGCTCTCATTTAGTTAGATGATTGCCTCCTGCAGCCCCGGGGAGCGATAGCAACCACCAAGTCTATTACTTCCTACAGCACTTTACTCCTACCAATATGAAACACTCGATAACAACAGGACCTACTCCATGTTAACTCCTATAGTCTATTAGCCACATACCAATTCTATCCAACAGCACACATCAATAGAAGGGAACCCTTGAGTAACATTATCCACATTGAAATGACTCAGAGGAGAATCATGCAAGTCGGCTGCATCAAAATTGGAGTAATGAAAAAAATTTCTGGGAGACATAAATGAAGCTAATAAAGAAAAACAGCTAACAAGTAAACAAACACAGCAGGGGCTCACGGGTGAGGCAGGTTCACCATTTTGAAATGCCTTTAAAGACAGGTGATGTTAAGAAGTGGATGTGGCGGCAGATTCAGGTACTCGTACGCATGCATTCACGTAAATACTGCTGTGTTGTCCTACTGTGCTAATGGATGGGTACTGTGCATCCAGATGCTAACATCGGTCTCTTCACCATCGCAGCACTGCACAGTGTATTGCAGCTTCTCAGGGCTCAGGTGTTAATTTATGCAACTGCACCATTTTTCCCCCTGACTACACATTCTGACCCCAGCATGTCCCACAGTGGAGTTACACCACTCTTCATGCAGTCCAGGTTTCATCCTTTAAAATCAGTCTCCCTACACAAACATGCTGAGATTCAAGTGCAGAAATCTAGTAGAACATAATACAACCAGCATAAACATAATTAACTGGTTCCCGACAGGTTCTTCACATCGGTTGTACATATATCAAAGTGATGTGCTGGAATAACTCAATCTTGGTTGTAAATCACAGATTATTATAATGTGGACATACTTTTGTCATGTAGCCATACACAAGAAAACAAAGGCCTGGAAAAAAGCAACAAAAAAAGAGACACACGTCATGTCAGGCAAAAATTTAGTGTACTATATATTGCATCAACCCATTTGCCATAAATCATGTTCTCTTGTAAACATCGTTGCTTTGTACCATAATGAGCATGCTTAATTGATGATTACAACTCAGTGCACTGCTGTTTTTCCTTCAAAGATGCTTGTGTAGAACAGTAACTAATGGTCAGACAGACCAATACATTGGTGCGTGAGGGATTTTCTGGGGAAAAGCCTTTCCAGTTGTTGACTAGGTGTCCGTTCAGCTTCTAAGAGCCCAAACTTCAATTCATTATTAATGATCTGCGGTGTCACTACAGTCCATTCACTTCATTGTTGAGACATCAATGCAGACAGACACACTAACACACACACAGATCCACAATAAACAAAGATGAAAGCTCCTGAGCACCTGCCTCTTAAGCTGTTTTCTTATTACTTTCTGTCACTCCCACTGGGCAGAGGGCACTTTGTAGATGCCCTGAAGATGTAGATAGCGAGTGGAGGAGGCCAAGGAGGAGGAGAGCATTGTGGATGTCTCTGCGTTCAAAAGTAATCTAGAGACCTGGCAAAAGGCGGCTCCTTGCTTCATTTTATTCACAAAGCTCCTGTGCTGCCAACACGCTGACAGACAGGACGGCCTCGCACATAGACTAGCAGCTAGCAGCACACTCCACTTTACCCAAAGGCATTAAAGTCCAAAAAAGAAAAACACTCAAGGGAAAATAAAAGGTGTAAAAAAGGGGCTAGCAAAGGAGAGATCGTCTTTATAATTCATGTCTGGAGAGGACAAGTAGAGGATGATTTGCTTTGTTGTCCATGTAGACGGTCAGTCAGGAAAGAGAAGACTTGTAGTTCAAAGGCAGCCAGGCGTTGCACCTCTCTTACAAACCTGTTGGGACCATGCTATTAAATTCAGAGCTGTTTGGAAACAGATTTCATCACATTGTCCCTGTTTGGGACCTTTGTACTTGGCGCCAGAATTACCATAGTACCCTGTCTGTCTGTCATTTAAGCGCTGAGCCTGGGGTGAGAAATATATTTAGAGAAAAATTCAATAATACATTATCACTAAGCTGGTATATTTTTTCTCTTCAGTTCAACTGGAGCCAGCCTCTACTGAACCACGGTAAGCACAGGCATTAATGTGAGTCCACATTAGTCTGCAAGTTGGCACTATCAATAGCTCTGGCACAGGCATGGAAAAGATGTGGGAGGGGAGGGGGGATCAGGAACTCAAAGTCGACCTAGGATAACCTAATACCCAAAGCCTTTTTTATTGAAATATTTATACAGGTAAACTCACTATAGCGGTGCAGCTCCATTTACAGCAGATATCTGGGCGTCAGACTAAAGCCAGAATCGATAAAACACAATTATAGCAGGACAACCCATTGCTGAATCTTGAGTGATAGGAAGGTGGTGGATTAGAGCATCAGAGGCTAAATGCATAGAGTAACCACAGGGGCAGAAATGTGACTGGACTGTTACTGCTGCCTTCACTGGCTGTAGCAGCTTATAGCCCTTCTCACAATGCCTCATTGTTTACCATGGTCCTACCTTTCTTTTAAAGTCATCTATTGATTACTGATACCCCTGAGTTTTGGCAATAGTTAACGTGCTAATGTGCTGTATTACCCTAGCTGGAGATACAGCTATTATGTGTCTCCTATAAATGGCTTAGATCTGTGAAGAAAATCAAAGCCTAAAGACAAACAATAACCTTGAAAAACACTGCCAACATTTCAGCCTGCATTCACATTCAAGGCAAATGGCCCCAACAAATCTAATGGCCAACAAGTCAGCAGTACTTGTTTTGAAAAGGAGCCTCTGGAGAAGCATATAGCCAAGGTCACAGGCCTGCAAGCCACGAGGTTCAGATGTAATAGATTTGAATTACATTACAGATGACTGATCTGCTACAATTTACAGGCCTTTCTGCAACATGCCAACAATGATTCTCCCACATGCAAGTAATCAGTAATTACATGCAACCTTGAGGAAATGTCAACTTTACATGTGTGGCTTGTTAGCTGTGTGTTTACATCATCTGTGGATATGTGAGGTGTGCAGTCAAGTGTGTATCAAGGCAAAAAAAAAAAGGAAGCAGGGGGAGTAAGTGGTTGGGGTCTGTCAGTGTCACTGCAAACCTTCTGAACCACCTTCCGCCCTCTAATAAGATTGAGCACCAACCCGAGCTGAACAACTGCCAGACGCTGAGACACCACCCGAATAGAGAGGAGATGTCATGGAAATAGGGAATGTTTTTCAAGGGAGGGCAGGTAGAAACATTTTAGTGTTGCTTCTCATTGCAGAGGCAGCTCCGCTACTGTTTTCGGTCAAGGAGAGCTGAAAGAGCCCCTGTCAGGTAAATCAAGTATGACTTTTATTTCTTTGGGTGATGGAAGCGTGTGGTGGCTACAAAGACGTCCTGGAAGCACAGAACATATTCACACAATGTGGGGTGGGAAGAGGCCCACACACACACACACACACACACACAGTAAAATATGTTCTCTCTAAACTATGTCTAGATTGTAGATTGTTGTGATGAACATGCTGCAGTTTCTTTCTTATTTTTTTTTGTCAGAGCCATTGTTAATATATTTAAGCAAGGCAAAGTACTTTTATTTTGATAAAAAGTGTATTTCCTGCTGTTAAAAATTACATGCAATGGTTGGGTGAAAAATGTCAGAGGGCTAACCTAATGCCTGTCCACTCCTCTGCCACTGTCTCAGTATGCCGTGTGATTGCAGTGTGCATGTCAGTGTGGCTCTACCCTGCAACAACCTCCTCTTCACCCAAAGTAATTTACTTTAAATGTTTTTTAAACACTGCCTGCCTGCCGCAGGTAGATATTACTTAGCTTAAGCAATTGGCAATTTGCACGACATCAGAGAGGACCTCTGCATAATGACTGTTGAATTACTTTGGGGAACCCTATTAATGCAGCACAGCTTCCACAACAGCCATGGATTCACATAGTGCATCTGGGTGCTTGTGGTTTACAGCAAACAGGCTAATGATGCTAGCAAATGCTTCCAACAACAGCAGCACTGCAGGTGTATGTAGCATCAGCGTGCCGTTTATTGTGAAGTAAGTATAAAAAAAAAATCACCACCAGTGTTTTGTATTATTCATAGCACTTTGGTTCTAGTGCCTGCAAATTTGCAGGTCGTGTGAGGTTATCACTGAAAAATGAGTTATGGTGTAAATTATTCAAAAACGATCATATTTTTAGTAAAGTCTTTTTGCAAAATAAAAACACATTATAAAACTATGTATTTAATGCTTAATCAATACTTAATTTCGAATGCCTAATTAACTTAAAGCCTAATGTATCTATTAAACATGTACATATACATATATATATATATATATATATATATATATATTGTTGTTGCTTGAGAACAAAATGTTAGGCTAAGCCTGGGAAGAAGGGTTTACCTTAATAGCTACAGCAATAAATTAATTATATGTATCTTCTTACAGTGATGATTAAATATTGAAGAATAGTAATGTAGTTTTGTGATCCAAATAGGATTCATCTGGCTGATGTCAGAGAAGAACTTAGACAAGCTATTTTGTCCTGTATCATAATCATGTCATACTCATTAAACTATTTAGATTCACTCACAAACATTACTAGTAGCACATAACATATATCATAATGTCATAAGGATTTTATATATTTCACTACTTAGTTTGTGACATATTTGTAGTTTCCTCCTATGCACATTTTATTAAACATTCCTTTATACCTACATTACTATTTCAGCTGAATCCTCTATGTATCTAACACTTGTACTTTAATTGGCTTTGTTCATTTTGTATGTGATTTCACTGACTTCATGTGCTCTCATATTCATCTTTGTACAATATTCAGAGAAGATATGTAAGTTAGTTTTTCTCATTGTGTTAGGCATCAAATATGACCTACTGAATACAATTACTGTTTTTTCATTCAAATATGAGGCACTAATTTGATTAAATTATACTGTGGCCTGGTAGTATTCTTCTGTGAGACTGTGTCTATTTATTTTGGACCTTGGAAGTTAAAAAGGAATATTTAAACAACATATTTCATATTTCCGTAGAATACAATGCAGCACATAAAATGGGAATATGCAGCACAAAGTCTGCTTTGCTGCTTTATAAGTCCCCCTCCACTTTATGAAAATTCAGCTGTTCTGCTTGCCATGTTTTCTAGCTTTCAGGCAGTGGATGTGAATGACAAGAACTCTACTGGCAGGCTGTCAAAAATCGATTTGGCACCATCAGAGCATCAGTAGGATAGAGGCTTAGGATCCTTCCAGATCAGGGCTGCTCAGACTCACTGTATAAAACAATCCTTTGAAAGTTTTAATAACTGGATGCCCAAAGCATACTGTTTGTTCTATATAGTGGAGTTATACCACTTAAGTGATATATTAATAAACATATATTTTACACTTAGACCTTTGCATTCTGTATCTCCATGAATCCACCACAGTCAGTTAGGTGTCAGTCAGAGCAGTGAAATGCCCAATGGTGTGCTTGTTAAATTGAACTGAGAAATTCATGTGTTGGTAGCATGAAAAGACACTCATACTGATTTTTGCACACTGAACCTGTCACAGGCTAATGACCAAAGAAGGTCTCTCCAGGTAAAGCTCGGCCACACTCATCCAACCAGATCTCATTTTGTTTTTGTGCTGTTACAACATGCGCCCTTTGAAGCAGTAACAATCATTACAGTTTCACTCTTCGCTGGTGGAGGGGAGGAATACAAAAAGGAGGAAAATGAAACAGAGAGAAGCCTGTGTCCCTGTGGGATTGTCTGCCCAGCACGAGAGCTAGAACACCCAAAGAGCTTAAAGTGATATAAATGTCCCTGAATGACAGCAAAAATCTGTATGATGACAAATAACCTCTTTGAAGCCCGCACCGCAGCGAATAGGATACCGATTCTGTATTTTAAAAAGGCAGGGAGACTTAAAAAAGGGGTCTCCCAACAATGTCACAGTGGCAGTTTTAGTTGTGTTGGAGCAATGTGGTTATCTAAATAACATGTGGCTATGTCACGCCGGCTTTTACTGTATATTACCTTGCAACAATACATCTCTTGTCAAGCCATCCAAAAGAATAAAGGAAACAGTAACACAAATTAATATGTATATATATTTTCTACTTTGCCCAACGCATGCAGTAATTCATCACTATTCTGTGTACATAATGCATAAACTTAGCATGTTGTCATGCGCAAAAAATTGAAATAGACTTGTGAAGAAATGAACAATTTCCCTGTGGAAGAATTGGAAATTTTGCGAGACCGTTGGTGGCTGACCTGTCATCAATCACTTCACAGCAGCACAAACTCTAAGGTCTGTGGGAGGCTGAGAGATCCAGGCAAACACCCAGCAGTTGTTGACAGGTGATACCCACCCAGCCGACAACCTAATAGCACACAGCTGAACTATCATGGGGAGTTGATGGTGTTGGCGGTTCAGACATCAAGGTAACTGTATGTGATCATTTCCACAAACTTTCATAGATGGAAAACTCAGTCATGCCTCGGAGTGTAAATTGAAGATGCATTTAAAAGCCTGCAGCACAGTTGGTATCAATTTTGTTTTGTGACAGTGACAGTGTTTTTTTTTATAATAAATTGAGAATTTTTATTGTAAATTTTGTTTCATGAAGGTGTTTGTTTAAAGGGGAACAACTGATCTTATTCTAAGGGCATCTAGACCACACAGACATAGATTTGGAAGAGAATAAGTAACAGCAAGTGCACATATACACAACTGTGCAAATTGGTTATTTGTCAAAAATGTCTTTAAACATAAATTCAGGCCCTTGCTTGAGTATTATGGGTATACACAGTCCTATGGGCATTAACAACATATATAGCTAGCTTACCTTTACCAATAGAATTTCCAAAAATACAATGCAATAAAGTAACCAGGTCAGTTGTAACTACTATCTCAGGAGTAACATTGCAATCCTGAGCGACAATCATGACCTTGACTACTGAAGCTCTGTCTGTACCAAAAAGCTCAATTCTTATTTCATCAAATGGACCTTAACTACTCAGAAAGCAAGGGCCAGTGGGCTTTACATACACTCAGACAAGCTGTGATTGAGTGGAGAAAAGCACAGTGTAAGCAGACAATTGTTTCTTCTGATGTCTCAGGTTAGTGTCTGTGTGCTTGACATCCTCAAAATCTTTTTATGTGCTCCCACTTTGTTGAACCTGCAGTCATGTTATACCCAGTGCATGTGGCCTGGGTGCACAACTGTACAAAACTAAAATTATGCCAGACATAAAGGGATTATGGAACAATGGTCTCCTAAGCGCTAACATGTAAAACATTGAAAGAGACTCTTTGTAGTCATTTGGCATCTCTTTTTACTCATTCTGCATCTCTTTGTAGTCATATTGTGTATAGTTGTACTTGTATTGTGTCTTGTCTCTTCATTGTTGTTTTATATCTGTTTCTTCTCTTTTTGCATCTCTTTTAAACTTTTCTCCCTGACTGTTTTACTATTTTTTGTGTTTGTGTCTATTTTGTGTTTCTTTGTATTCATTTTTTATGTGCATTATATTTATTCTTAATTGTTTAGTGTGTTTAAATGGCGTTTTTTTTTTTTTTGTCATACAATATTTCTGCATCTCTTTGTAATGATTTTTGGCTGACTTTACAATAGGAAATGTTAGCTACATAAAGAGGCTCTGGTCCAATGGCCCCCTGGCCTCTTTGGGTGCCAGGACCTGTGCTCGATAGTTCCATTTAGAAATCCATGCAAGAGTATGCACTATGTACTAATATGCACTAGTTGTATATCAAAGCAAAAGAATTCTTAGTAAGTACAAAACCTGTCTCCTCAAAGGAATGGCCTTTCAAATAGCTGCTGGCTTTGCATCTTCATAAAAAAATGTACTGCTCACATGTATGTGAAGATATTGTTGTTTTTAATTCAGCCCACTGTGTGACAGCTTGAATTGCATCACAGGTGTGTGGTTCACTGCAGTGCTGGTGATATTCCCATTTCATGCAGGAATACATGGTGATTTTTGACATTTTGATGATGCAAACAACCTGAGTGTTACCATCTTAGTGTGTGTCCTGTATGTACAGCGTGTATCTTTGAAGTATTTTATAGAGTACAAGTACATATTCATGTATACGTGTGTATATGAATGTGTGCATGTGTAGGCTATAATGGCGCTGGTGTCAGAGGGAGTGGGCTTTCCCTATTGTGTAGAGACCTCTCTACCATCTGCCAGCCTGATCGCAGTCTCTGTGCCTGATGAAGACCAGATGTTTTCCCTGGCTGCCGCTCCCCAGCAGGACCTCTCCTGCAACAACCCAGCCCACTATAGCTAACACTCACACACAGTACACACTTAATTAAAACCCTCACTTAAACACATGTTGTAAATTCATGCATGTATATACACTTGCATACATGTAAAAAAATATGTTCTCTGTGTATGCACGTCCCTCTTTAAATTCTTGTCATACTGACACAAAGATTTGACTCATCACTAGGTGTGATGAAGCAAAACCTTATTTATTTATTTATTTATTTTGTGCCTCTCTCATTCCTACTCTTTGTGACTGCACATACCAAATGAAGTTATAAACATTAAGCATGTGGACAAGTATAGCTTTAGAGACATACTGATGTCAGTGGACAAATTTAAAAAGTGGGAAAAGTGATGCCAAAATATATATATTAGCAATTCCTGCACGGTTACTATGGACATCAGGTGACAGTCACTGAATTACTCTAAATAAGTGTAGAAAGCTTAAAAAGTAATGATCCTAAAACAAGTACTGTTCCTACAGTATAGACATACTGATACTCTGGAAAACTCATGTTAAATTTAGAAATATGTAACATGAATATGCTGCTGTGTGTTCAGATTTGTCATTAATCTGAGAAAGACATTTTAAACAAATTGTATCAATGTTGCTGAAGTTTAATACGTACAGTGTGGGCTGTAAGTATTAAAAGAAGAATGATTTTTGGCACCTAACAACTTTACAAGGTTGTGAACTGTCAGTGATATGCATATGTTGTCTTGTTTTGGTGGTTCTCAGCCCATTAGCAGCCTAAAATGGATCTATGCAGTTTTATGCAGTCATTTTCACTGCCAGTGGGAGCTCTCCATCCTGGTGTTGACTTAAACTGTGCAGTTTTATTGAGTCACTTTCCTTTGGAGCCTGACTATTGTGTCAGTCCAAACTGACATGAAACAAAGCAGATGGAAGTTAAAACAAAGTGTGTAAATGCCACGCAGTGTACAAACAAGCATACAATATGTCATATACATGAGATTTTGTCTCGTGTTAGTGAGACTCCAGTCTCCAGTGCATGGGCCTTTCCCCTGATCCTAACCATCTCTGATACTAGCATGAGTTGAACAAATAAGGCTATGAACTGCACATGGGTTTAGTGTAGATATTTTCAAAGCATATTATTTGTATGTGTTGGGGTGAGATTGGGTTGAACAAAGACTGGAATTACTGAGTCGAACACTAAATTGCGTTTCTGTACTTTCTTACCCATTCTAACTGGATAACTGCTGTTGAACAGTTATGAGAGTAATTAAAATCATTTCTGCCTTTGATTCTGTGCTAAATGCTACTTAGTGCAGAGTTCAACAGTTGAGACAGGGAATCTAAACTGCGTAATGAAATACACTGAGCAGGAGGGAAAGGAGAGGAATATTAACAAATGGCTATGTGTATATATTTGTACAGCTGGCAGTAGTGGCAAAGCCTGTGGGGCAGTTTCACAATGAAACTGTAGCTTTGAGCAGACAATGTGTGGGATGGAAAGCAGGAAGTGGAATCCCATGGACACAACTTGCTAGCATTACGGTAATGCCTTTAGGCACTAAAGGTAACAACTCAAGTTCTAGTGTTACTAACAATGTGATTTATATGACTGAATAGTCTTATATACAGTTGAGCTGCAGTTATGCGATCTGCACTGTCAGCTAAAATGTCTGCATTGACAAATTCAGCAAATATGATGTCACTTTACTGATGGCATTACCTAAAGATTTTATATAAAGATACTATTTCAAGGAAAATCCATCCATCCATCCATTTTCTATACCCGCTTTTTCCTGGATCAGGGTCACGGGGATCTGCTGGAGCCTATCCCAGCTATCTCTCGGGTGGAAGGCAGGGGTACATCCTGGACAGGTCATTTCAAGGAAAATATACTAGATAAAAAAATCTGTTTTAACAAGTTGGGCAAGTTGTACTTTCAAATTATATGACCATGATGCAGTCCAGTATAATTGCAGGGTACTGGTATTTGTTTACATATTGATTAATATGCGGTAATAAAATTCAATGAATGATCACAGGAGGGGGTAACTGCAACCGGCTGATGAAGAATGGAATTCAGCAGTTAGTTTACATAGTCCACTTTAATTTGAAATAGATATACAGTAGTCCACGACCACACTTCCATATCTACAACTCTTGCTAATGTTCTCTGTATCACCTCAGCCAGCTGCTGGCACCACAACTGTCTTCATTGCAAAGGAACTACTGGGAGAGTGTGACTGAGATAAGTTTAGCCCCCTCTATAATGCCTGGAGGCATCACTACTGCTTGCTGTGCTATCGGAGTAGAAAACTGTATTTTGGACAGCCAAACAATTTAACATTTTGCACAATGAACAACACAGATTATGTTACATTTTATAAGATGTCACAGTCAAAGCAGATTTGTAGGAATCAGAGTTCAGTGCTGAGGAAATACAGCAAAGAGAGGCAGAAGCTCAGACTTAATGATGGTGCCGCCTTGCTATTTGTTGGCTAGCACTACTATAAGGAGATACATGCTGCTGGTGAGCCAAGAGCTACAGTCAACTCATACATTTGTGCTCCAACTGTGCTCCAGAGCCAATCAAAACACCTTACAGTGAGCCTAATTGTGGATAGCATGTTGGAACGAGCTGATATGAGTGTAGATAATAGTGCGGTGTGATCATGAGGGAACCATTACTTTCTTTAAAGATAGATGGATAAAAAAATAAAAACAACTCTATTAGTGTAATGGCCTGCACAGAATGCTAGAACAGATTGGACAACCATTTTGAGGAATGGGAAACAATGAATATGGCTTTGAAAATCAAATTCAGAAGCAGATCAACAGCTCATACTCGTTAGATACTTAGTCGTGATTTGTTAACTTGTTTAATGAAGTATGTTGTGTTTTGTAATTTGTTGATTTGCACAAAAAAGTTCAAAAAGATGTGTGTTAATGATAATGGTGGTGTTAATGGTAATGCTGCCAGCAACAGCTCTGAGCAAGACATCTGTGGTATCAGTGCTGATGTTATGATTATATTTTCTCATTAACACCAACATATTTTCTTATTTTGCTTACATTTTGCAGAAAGCCAAAATAAAACATGACCGATATATAATTAAAAAGTTTTTCGCATGTACAGTGCATTACAGTGCACCAGTGCATTCAGAATGGGGCCAAAATCACACAATGTAACTGAGAAGAGCAAAGCACAACAGAGGTGCATTTTGAAATGATACATATTTTAGTACTGTCAAACGAGATAGAGCAACGGCCATATTACAACAGACAGCATTCTGTACTTGAGTGTTTGAAATGTTATCCCATTCTGCTTGGAAAAAAAGCTCAGCCAAGATGATCCCATTTTAGGCTTTTACAATCTCCTCTCTTCATCTCTCCAGGGGCTTCAGCATATCTTTTCAGCCCACGATGACTCATTGTTTTAGAAAGGGAAATCTTTTTTCATGCAATTAAGTGCTGCTTTTTTCTCATTCTCTATATTGACACAACTAGAGACAAAGATCCCATATCAGTTTGCTACAGAAAAAGACTCATCTGCAGAATGAAAGATTAGGAACTTTTGCTTATAAGAGTAGTGTGTTAGCCTTAATCACTAAAACAACCTTAACCTTAATCAGTACTGATGTACAATTTAGAAATGACACAAACTTAAATTGTAAAAAACACCATTTACACAAAATTAGTGAAACATCCTTTTAGCAGTGAGGCATTATTATAACAGCATGCCTAGAACAGAATTATAACATGAATACATACAGTAACAAAGTGAAACATTTTGTACCACATGATTACATGGATTCATATCTCACTCACACCCAGTCCATACATTTTACACTGTTCAGTGTCTCTACTACCCACACTGAGCATAAAAGTGTAAATAGGGACAACAATAATCTGCCATTTGCCTGGGTGTTCACTGATGTGCACACCACCAATCACACATTCAGAATCTATTCTATTCCCTTGACTGAAGCTGACTGGATGTCTGCAGGGATTCAACCGACCTCCCCAGCACAGCCAAAGGTCACACAGCAGAGGTATGGCTTTCTAATGCAATGCCCTTTTGTGGCGTCTGAACTGCCTGCATTGTATTCCTCTCACATAGACTTCTTGCAGGGAGAGAGGCTTTGAGAAGCCGGATAAGGAGAATAGCATTGACAGCAGTTCTAAAGGGCAATCATACAGATAATTCAGTCCAATGGCCCTCTTTATTGAGATTAAGGCGCCGGCACCTGTGATATTGTATAAACAAAACAATAGGCATCTCACCCTCTGATGGCCCAAGGACTCTGTGAGGGAAGCAGGAAAGGCATTTTCTATTCTGACAACAGCTCAAGCAGTGCTGTTTTCTGATAACGCCGGCCAAGGAGAGCTGTGCCTCTGCCAAGCTGGCATCACCAGTCACTGAACTAAAGCACAAAGTATGTTGTTGTGATGTCATGATAGTACATTTGGCAAGTTTTGGTTATATCATTATTGGCAAGTAAAATAAACTATTTCAGATAATTATTCTATGACGTCTAGTTTGGAGGAATTCTGCAAACTAATTCTGTTGACAGCTTAGTTTTAGCCATGGTAGTGGCATGGCTTTATGGATGGTGTGGTGATCCACTGATTTTTCATCTAGCATCATCATCAGGTCAGAATTTTCCAGTAATTTGGTTTATGACTAAATACCTGCAAAACCAGCATTGGTTAACTGCTAATTAGCAAACGTGGTGAATAATCTTGATCATATCATTTTGCTCAGTACATCCCTGTGCATAACCACAGCCAGCTGCTAGCATAGCTATTAACAAGTTTTGCTTAGAATTTAGTTGCTTTTGAAAGGGCTTCACTAGTGTAAGCAAAGCTGAATGTTTCAACTTCCATTAAAAGATTATTGGAGTTGCACAACTTTCAGCATGGTATAACCTATCTCCTTTCACTTTTTATGATCTAATGTATGTGAGCAAACAAAAATAGCTCAAGGTTATATATTGTGATGGCAGCTAAACTGTACAAATGATAATGCAACTTGTGGGAATTATCACCTGTGCAGGATATATAGTATAAAACGTCCAGTCTGTCATGTCCATACGATGGACAATTGTCTTGACAGTGTAGTCTCTCACTGGTTGAATGAAATCACAGATAATTTTTAGTGTCAGCATTGCTGATACTGGATAAAACCAACAGCTTGTTTGTATGTTCAAATATTCCTTTAATGTCTGATCCAACCTGTTGCAAGAGCAGACAATAAGGGCAGAACAAAGCTGCTAGTAGATATGGGATTAGAGCAAAAAAGTAATTTATTCCCTCCTAGCAATTAGAGCATATTATCTTTGTAATTACTATTATTATCACTGTTAAAAAGGAATGCATTTGTAAAAAGTGGTGTTCACGACACTGCACATTACTCCCTTATTATGTTAAAATTCTTATTAAAAATCTGAAAGTGCAATTATGTCAACTGGTGAAGAGTCATTAAATCTAGCATGAAAGCCTCCCTGATATCAAATGGTGAGATTCAGCCTCTCTTCTAGCCAAACTCACTCTCCACAATACAGCACAGCTCTGTCACGCTCTGCAAAGGCACAACAAAGGACACTGCAGTCCCATTAGCCAAGTAAACAAATCAGAGAGTGAAATGAGATGCTTTTTATACTGAAACAATGGATATCCCATAGGAAAAAATATGACGGTAGATGAAACCCAATAATGAGGCACGTGCTCTTATAGAAACCCTGAGATGGGAGACTGGAGTGAGACAGGCCCTATCTGTGCTAAAGAGATGAAAAATCCTGACGCTGGTTTATGGATTGAAATGAGAAATGCTCTGTGTTGGAGACTTACTCACAATTCTGGAGTATCAGAGAGGAGAGAGGCACAATTTAGCATTCACAGCAAGACACATGCATTCATCTAATCATTTAGGAGTGAAATCTGATTTAGAGACGGTTTTGACCATATATTGTATTGCATTACGCTATTTTTGCCAATTTGAGTGTCAAATTACAGGATTTGCTGCAAAAGTGATGGATGCATATTCACATTGTGAAAAAGAAATTGTAAGTTCCTATCCCCACTAATACCCATTTTTCCCTAAAATGTGTAATGTAAAAACATGTGATCCAAGTTAAGTGAAAATCAATTTGCCTTCTCAGATTGTCATATTCCTCTTCTATTGCAGTCTGCCTGCAATTATTTTGCAGCAGACACTTCTACAAGTGTAAGAGGCTCCCCTGAGTGCAAATGCCATTTTTTTTTTATTTCTTTATTTTTTGTGAGCACACGGCTCTGAAGCCAGAGATGATTAGAACTGGATAGTGGCAACCCTTTAGTCTTTAGAAGAGAGCTCTTGAGGGACAGGAGGTTGGTGGCTTCATCCCTGTCCTAGACAGAGGAGACCCTCCATATAGCTGCTTTAACACAGGGGTGCTCTAAGTACGTCTGACAGAGTATTGATTATCTCAGGTCTCATGTGCAGCAGGACTGCATTAGCTCACGACAGCCAAACAGACATCTCACACACACGGGCCCCCAGTGACCTCAAGATGGATGGCTGAAATTCTGCCAAATCACAGTATGGACATAGTGCAAAAGTACAAAACAAGGTAAACCTGTAAAAGACTTAACAGTATTTTATGATAATCAGGCCCAATCTAAGCACAATCATGCTAGGACAATAGCCTTACTCTAATATATATAAAGCAGGATATATGTACTGTATACTTCAACATTAAGTTCAAGTGTAAACTCTTAAGTTAATCTTGACCACATACTGTATGGTAAGACAGTGAATACATTGGTAAAAGGATGCTGAGGTTAGAGCTGCCAGGAAGGAGGCCTAGAGGAAGACCAAAGAGGAGGTTCTTGGATGTAGTGAAGGAGGACATGAGGATAGTTGGTGTGAGGAGGATACAGAGGATAGGGTTGAATGGAGGCAGATGATTTGCTGTGGCGACCCCTGAAGGGAGCAGCCCAAAGGAGAAGAAGATACTGTATGGTAAGAACTGAAATGTAGATAGATAGATAGATAGATAGATAGATAGATAGATAGATAGATAGACAGATAGATAGACAGATAGATAGATAGATAGATAGATAGATAGATAGATAGATAGATAGATAGATAGATAGATAGATAGATAGATAGATAGATAGATAGATAGATCCACACAGTTCACACATAATACATACATAAAAGGCCCATTTAAGAACACAATGAGAACACAAAGAAACAGTCTATTTATTACTGTTCAGGGTGGTAATTGCATTGGGAATTGATTTTTCTGTATGTCTTTTGTAGTTTGACATTACCATAAAAATTTTGTCTCTGAAACCATCATAGGCTTTTCCGTTAACTAAAGTTGACAGTAAATGTTTTGCAGATATTTTAAATATTAAGGTAGAGAAAAATGTTTGGTTCTAGCTGATAGATGCTGCAAGTAGCTAAGAGAGTGCATAGTATCAGTGGGTTAATCAGAGGTGTTTTGTTTAGAAAGAAAGAATTGGTAACCAGAAGAAACAAAACAGTGACTTAAAAGAGGCTTAAATGGCTTTGTGTCAGACACTGCAAGCATCTCCTTTATTTTGGCCCATTAACAATATAAAATTCCAATGAAGGACAAAGAACGTTATTTTCAGTAAACTGTTCTTTTTTATTTCAGAGGTGGTAAAACTCTGTGGCTAGCTTGCATTTAATAAATCTTTCAATTTGAGGAGATGGATTCTCATTGTTATGAGTTCAATAAACTGTTCACGAGCCTGTGTTGTAAACACAATAGAAAAACAATAGAAACTGCATGTACCCACTATAAACTTTAATGCATGAGTGCAGTTTTGCACCAAAATGTCATTTGCATAGTAAATAATATATCAAATATAAACTGAAATTTGACAGTAAAATATGATTCCTGTACTTATTCTACAAATCTGGATATATTGTTTCAGCTTGTCATATTACTGCCTGTCCTGATCCTACTGAGTGTGTTTATATGTCTGCTTCTCCCCTTCTCATACCTGTATACACCTGCTCCCTTCCACTGTCTTTATTACACGTAATATTAATGAAGGGCAGGGTGGTGGATGACATTTTTATTGAATTATTTACAAAGGAAAATAATGACAGTAGGGTCTCAGTGCTAAACAAATAAATAAATCAGACCTCTAATCAAATCAAGGGATGATGTATGTGGAGCAGGATGATATTAAGTTAGGTGATAGGTGTCAGAGCGCAGTGGAAGAGGGTATGGGTTAGTACATGGGAAACAATTGAAACTTATCTCTGTTTTGTTTGACATCTGATTCTCTAACACAAGTCAGAGATGATCTAAAGATTTAGTAATTCACAGTGGGAAGTTTTATTAGACTGTGAAAGTGTGACTGAAATTATTGCTGTAGAAGTTTTTCTGTTACCTATGACCATCTTTTATGTGTTATCGTGAGCATGTTTGATTATTGATTTGAAAATAAATTGCAGAATTGATATGGAATGATGTATAAATAGCAGTCAAAAAACAAATGTTCATTTGTTTTAGTTTGTTCAATTCAAAACACATTAAGAGCAAAATGAGAGCACTGACAGTTATTGATGACTTTGATTTGTGTGCTTGTTTTTTTTTTTTTTCTGGGTTTCCTCCTGCACTCACACAACTGCACGAGAAGCAAAGAGCAATCCATCGTAGCAAACAAACACTTTAACAAGAATCTAATGACCTCCTGCTAACTTGTGAGCCTTGCAACTTTTCATGTGCAGTCCTCTTCACTCAACATAAAATGTCTTCTAGACTTAATCCTGAACTGTTTCTCTCACAGTGCCCCAGTGGTTGATTTAGGAATAGATGAAAATGATGAATCTTTTAAACATTGGGGGAAAAGTAGGACAACAATATTGTTTTTTGAGTCAGTCAGAGTTGACTAAAAAGGCTTGAAAGGGGTTTTTGATGATATATCTGAGACAGAGAGAAAAGATTCTGTTTGGATTCATTATGAATCCCAATCACTCATTTCACTCCGCCTCTGTATGCATATGCTTCCATCCAGTAAACTGAGCTTGCAGTCTGCTTTTACTTTGCCTCTTCGCAAGACACATTTCCCATTTCTTTCAGCTGTTTAGCTGATATGCCACACCTCACACTGGTACATTCTACTGGGCCTTTTACAACATATTGTCCCACAAACACAAATGCAAAGGAGCCCAGGTAAATAAACTAAAATCAGGAACTACAAAGTCCTTTTGCTCACTTCCATTTCTGCTCCATCTTTGGAACTGTGTAAGTTAACTAGCTGCTTTTTACGAGTCACTTATTTTCATACAACCGCATGACAACACAGTCATTAAATGCTACTTTATTTCAGTGTTATTTACTGTGATGTTTGAATAGTTGTTAAGTACTGTAGGCTAATAAATATTGGGTGTTATATTTCTTTCATTTTACTTACTGACTTTATCGCTTAATTAACTGCCACTTGGATTATGTTTTCGCTCTGCCATGCTCTAAATCTGGATAGAAACATGGCTAATGACAATGCTCATTAAATGATGGCTTTCTACAATGTGGTATCTGCATATGGCAACAGTGGTATGGTTAAAGTTATGGGAATCATGGGTATGTAAAAAAGAACAACTTAAACACTTGGTTAAGGTTAAGCAAATTGTGTAGATGATGCTAGATGCTAATCTTACTGACCGAACGGTGACAGGCATAAAGTCCAGTTTCCTGCATCAATTTTAGACAATGCTACTTTATTCCCATTAACAAGCTGGACCACTGCACATTTCTGCCTCCCCTCATTTACCTAGAACACATCACAATAGGCATCGGCATTTAAAACTGTGATGGACGTGAGACGCAAAGTACAGAAAAAACACAATGAATTCCTAAAGCAGTTAATGCTTTCCTAAAAAAGTCTCAGCAGTAAAAAGGGGCTCTGAATCACAGTTGTGGAGAGATGAAAGTGACTTTTTATTTAACATTCTCTTAGCATTAGCTCTGCTCTCTGTTAATTTTAAAGCACTGCTTAACCAGCACATCTAAATGGGGTTCTTGTAGATGCAAAGCCACAAATGGAAGCACAAATTAGACGACCAATCAAAATTCAATGGTACTGTGCATTTTTTTTTCAACCATTAGAGTGTATCACCAGCAGGAATATATTAATTAGAAAACCCAACATGTTAATTCCTTTAAATATTGCAATGAAATGACCAATACTAAAGCCTTTTTTGTCCCACTTACTTGTCCAATTGACATTATGGCCCCTTTTGCCGTAGCAGTGGTTCACAATGAGATAATCCCCTCATAGAGGCAATAATACGTGTATGGATGAGGTGAGGAAGTCAATGGACAATTAACTCCAACTGACATTGAAAGGACAATATCTCTGAATGCATTTAAAGATGTATGGTGACTAGACAAATCGGAATAAAAAGAATTAAAATTAGCCCCCGTGTTCACAGTTTAAACCTATTATCCCAACGCACCACAGAGAGAGTAAAAGAGTCAGATATAGTGAGCGTGTGTGCATGAAAGAGAAAGATGGAAAGAAAGAGGACAAGACCATGGATAGGGTGAAGTTGAAAGCCATTAGCAAAAAAAAAAAAAAAAAAAAAGTCCACCCCTAAAAATGACCTCAGGTGAAAATGAGATAACTTCCCCCCCTTTTATGGTTTTCACAATGAGGTTTTATCAGCTAGAAAAGGGCATAAGGCGGGGAAAGCAAGTTGAGGAAGAGTATGTAATGGTGAGGGAGGAATCTCCGTTGATATATCAGTCCAAACTGGAGGGCCTGGAACTGACAGGGCCCAAGAGAAGCTTCTGCAAAGAGGCTGTGAGAGATAAGGGGGTCATTATTCCCCAAACTTGAATAATCCCTTGACGCAAAGCCCCAGCCTTCCCCAAGGGTTATGAGACTGCTGAGCATCATTGAGGAAAGAAAAAGAGAAATGGAGGAAAAGCACTTTTGGTCTATCATTTAAAAAGCATAGTTATACAGTATATAGGTAGATTAATCCCAGAAAAATAGTCAACATTGTGTGTCATAAAAATAAAAAAAACATTAGCAGATGTGTGCAGCACATTAAAGAACTAAATATTAGACAGCATGTGCAATTGAGATGAATCATTTATACTGGGAAAATACTTAAAAATAAGCACTGACTCTTGAAATGTTAATCTTTTTCTGATATTACTTTGCTGATTAATCAGCAGCAGAGATCAGTTGCTAAATTGCTCATTATCCCTCAGATTAAATGACAAAATACTTTGTACATGTCCTTTGAAATGGCACAGCATTTGTTAGGGTCAGATGAGCTTTGTTATCATTGGTCATGCCCGTGCATCTTACTTACTCAGGTAAAAAGTTCCTGAATAGATGTAGTGATTCTGGTTGTGATTAAAAATAACAATAAAAACAACAACAACAACAACCGGTTTTCACAGAAAACAGGATTAGAACAGAAGTGTGCAATGTCAATTTCACACATTTTGCACAACATTTTACACAGCCAGCAATTCAAAATTCCTCCAACGCTTTTCTGGTACTACTGTAACAACCTCGAGTTACATCTGCCTTTGTGTCTGACACTCAAGTCATTATTTGCATGCCCACAAGAAGTCCCTGACAGGAACCCATAAATATACATTCAGATGGGCGCTTATTAGGTACACCATGCTAAAACAAATGCAGTCTAACACAACAATAGTGTAATAAGTTGTCCTTCGTGAAGGTGATAATGTTCAGTTTTTATTCAGACTGTTTTAAAGAGGTGTTGGTTCAACTGTACAACCACTTTGGAGGCTGCAGATTGTGCTGCTGTTGAACTGTACTGCATTATACAGTACACAGAGCTGTTTCTGTTATTCATAGCCTAGCCTCATTGATATAAATGGGGCAGTAAGGCTCTCTAAAACAGAATACATCCTGGGTAAGTTCCTTACTCAGTAATGAGAAAGTTTGTTTTTGTTACGTTTGTGTACAGACTGTAAGTAAAAACTTTTAAAAGTTACAAGGGAGGGTCTAAAATGAAAAGAGGCATGATTGATGTAATCAGTGCAATTTTCATGGTGTGAGAGCAGGAAAAAAAAGTCAACCAAGTCATGCTAAAATAGTTAGATTCAGCTTCTCTGACTCACCGTGCATTCTACATACAAGTTTGCAATTTCTCATATCTGAGACATCAATTCGTCTCTATCTCTGGCTTCTCAGTGACCACCTTGGGAATATTCTGCCTCTGTACCTCACTGTAGTCTATGAGCTAGGCTGCAGATCAGAATTAAGGGCAGTCAGGCAGAAAATGGCTACAGGGGCCATGTGGGCAGTGGCGAATGAACAGCAGAAGATCATTTTCAAAGGGGCCCTAAAAATTAACTGTGCTGTGCCGTTAACTCAATCACCTAACTGCTGCATGGATAAGTTCCAGCGTCGGCATTTCACTGCTGTCCAGTTGCTATTTGATGAGCACTGGGTTTTTTGATGGACTCCAAATTGCACTTCAGCTGTTGTTTGAGAGTTCAAGCATCCAATTATGTGGCGAGCCATATGTACGTGACACATCTTCAATTACTGTCCTGGAGCCTTTTCATTCAAAAGCCGAGACTGGGAAGAATATAGAGTAGATTGAAAGAGGAAACAGCTCTGTCACTATGGTATACCAGACTGCTTGCCATTTTCCTGGGGTTGTTAGACATGTTAGTATATGTGACTTCTCTATGCCCTGCGCCCTCAAAACACCTGTATTAAACATTTTTTTCCTTAGATCCTCAGGGCTAAGCTCTTGATGAGGACATCTATCCATGGTGGAAGATATATGGCCAATACTCCCTGAGACTGAAAGCTAACAGAATAGTCAAGTTGAAGAGAAGTAAACAAGACCACCACAAACAAAATTACATACTTTCTGCACTTTCTCATTACCATCTATCTGTTTTTTGTCTCTGGTGGATAAACAGAAAAAAAAAATAGAAGAGACACACAAGAGGGAAAAGAAACCAGCAACACTGTCAGTTAATTTTCAGATCTGGTAATCTTCCAAGTTCATTAACAAAAGCCTGCGTCTGACTTGCTGTGGCTTTTGTACGCACCGAGGAGTTGTTGTGATACACCACAATGAATAAGTGATAAGCTGTTTGAGTAATTTGCAAAGTGACACAACTTTTATTATTTACGCCGTAAACCCTGATGGGTGGGGGGGACCGTGGATAACAATGAGCAAATGTGACAGGATTGTGTGGGCGGAATCCACTTAGAACTATTACAATCAAGCTTCATTTACATGAGACGCCGACAACCTTCAGTTGACTTTGGGGGCTGCATTTGGGAATAGCGGACATGGTATTACAGAGCACAGTGATGCATTTGTAATGGAGGCAGGCAGCAGAGCCTAATGCTGACTAGCTCCTCGCAAGAAAAAAAAAAAAAGCTCCAAATGGAAAGAGATCAATTCCCCCCTACGTCGCACTACGTGATGGATTTGACATTCATCAGTGCCCTGTCAACTAATGCATTTGGTTTTATATTACACCTGAGAGTGTTTCTCTCTCTTTTCTTTTATGGCTTCATGAAGCCAGATTAAAATGGTAAAATTGTGAATTAATTTTTCGGTAGTGCACAGAAGTCAAGGAAATTTAGATTTTAAAGCGTGATGGAGTATTTTATATAAAAAGTGATATTGAAGGCAAAGGAGAAGAGAAAGTCATTGACATAACGGGCATCTAAACTAGATTTATGTTATTTATTTCATTTATATCATTTCTAATATTTCTTTTGTTATCTTAAGCTACACTGTTAAGAATCTCACCTTAAAGTACAAGATGTTAAAGAGAGAAATGTGCATACAATTGCAGGACTGTAAAGCCAAAGACCCTATTTTAAAAATTCTTTCTAAATTTATCAGCCCCCCCCCAAAAAAACAATAATTCCCTTTCTGGCACCATGCATCCCTCCTACACAAAATTCTAATATGTTTATATCAAGGTAGGCATTAATCCCACAGGCATTTTGTAGCGGCTTCCATTATAAAACTACTATTTTTGGAAGCATAAGGCCTAAGAGGAGAATACATTTTTAGCCATGGTGATAATTCAAGCAATGATACACCATTGTGGAGAAGCTTAGCACAACAAGACAATCTGAAAAAAGAAACACACCTCATCCTGAAAGAGCACTGGGCTCATATGATAAGCCAACCAGGGTTTTCTGTATTTGCAGTCCACTCATACAGTTTTATTTTCATTAACATCACACTATGCGGCCTCAAACATGCAGAAGAAATTAGAGCAAATAGTAGAGCAACTTGCAACAGCATGCATTTTAAAGCAGGAGTCCATAACAATATTGTTAAAGAAAGATATTTCATTCACAAACATTCAGAGAAACACAACATCCCCCAGTATACTGGGGGATATGTTAATGCAAATTTTCAGTTTATGACTCCAAAAAAATCCCATAAATTAAAATTTAATATATGTAGCAAATGAAATCATTAGATTCAGTGTGCTCAATTTCATTTATTTTTTTAAATCACTTGCAAAACTTGGCCTTTCCTCCTCCTAACACTGGGGGGAGCTATTATTATTATTACCATAGAAATGTAGAATGATGGGAAACACTGTAAAAGTAAAGTGAGATTGTTCATGTATGAGGGAAAAAGCAGTAAACTTTATGTTTGTGTATAGAGTTAAAACATTTTATTTTTTACCTTCTTTGGGGTTTTGTTTTTAATGTATATTTACATACACCCAGCAAGTACAGACACACATCTTCCTAAACCTCCTGTGAAAAACTACTTTTCACTGAAATGATGAATGCAAACTGAAGCATAGCTCAGTCACAGCAGATAGATAGTGTGACTGCCGCTTGTAATGCCCTCTACTGATTATGATTAAGATTATTATGATTATGATTAGAGTTTGTCAAGTGTAAACAACTTGCTATGATAACCACACTTCATCTCTACTCGTCTCTCTTCCCTTGACATCCTCGTCTTGCTCTCTCATTCTCCATGCAAGTCCCACACCATCCAATTTATATCAAAAGAGACATTTGATGTCTTTGGCAGAAATCACAAAGCACACTGTTTGTCACATTAGCGTAAGATAAAGGAAAAGACATTTTCTGCTTGTTGAACACCAGGGAAATGTAAATGCAGTAGCAGTTGCTTTTAATCATATCACAAAGTTTTGCGAAGAAGAAGAAAGAAGAAATGCAGATTCTTACAATCAGCATTTAGTTGGCATTGTTTTTCATCTTGATTCTAACAGTGCAGTTGTTGCCTTTGGGTTGCCACAGCTGATTGTTTGTATGTATCACAGACAGAATCCATGCATGTGCAGATGGAGTCCATCAGTGACACATCTTTATATGTAGTTTTCTTTAGAAAATGTATAATTTCACTGGCAGGGTAACCCTCCACAGGCAATTAGCTGGGAACAAGGAGTGCGCAGAAGAATCACCTCCTCGTAGAGTGTCTGCCTGTCTGTCCTAACCTTTTTACCAGCTGACAGTGTGCTGTGTTGTCTGGCAGAACATGAGAGAGACAGTGGCACTTCTGATTCCTTTTATTATTTTTTTTGTTTTTGTTTTTATCAAGGTTACACTGGTGAAAGTGCTTGCAGTCCTTGAAAGTAGTTGAAGTTGTACAGTATATGATACCTTTTAGACTATAATTAATCTTTTACAAAAAATACAAATACATCCATCCATTATTTAGACCCACTTATTCTTCTTCCTTTAGGGTCACGGGCATCTGCTGGAGCCTATGCCAGCTCTCTTTGGGTGAAAGGCATATACATATAGAAAGTAACAGATGGAAGACGGCTTCACTAATACCTGTCCATAACATAAAAACACCTGTACACTCCCCTTAGCCCAAATGTTGGTGTAAATATGCACTAATTTAGGTGACCTACTTTATTTTAATGATGGATGAGTTAATTGGGCAATTAACTCAATAACAGGTGTCCATAATTGCCCAGTGCTTCAGAGACTGAGGCTTACAAAGCAGCTTTGTCCATATATAGCTTGATGGACAGAGCTGTTCATTAATGCCGGTACTGTTAAAAAGAACCACACATACTGAGGTTTGCATTCAACGAAATAAAAGTACTTACAGTGGAGGAAGCAGTATTCAGACCCATTGCTTATTCTTCCAAGTGTCTAGTGACATTGGATACATTGATTTAGTAACGTTACTTAAATCATTTGAGACTTGGCAACTACAAGTTTGAAACCTACAAAAAAAAAAAAAACAACTAAACAAAAAAAGCAGAGGGTGGGGCAAGAAGTGAGCCTACCCAGTCTCTGTAACCCGCTGCTTATCTCTGCACATAAATAGAGGTTACATTGCCTGTTACTAGTATAGAGCACTCATATCACCAACCAATCTGTCAGTGCGTTGCGGTTAATGCAGGTGCCAAGTTGTGACAAGGAAAAAGAAAGTGTGGAATTAAAATGATGATATCTCTGGTACTGCTGTATTGATTTTGGTCCCTTGTTTAAAAAACTGTCCATCATAAGTCTGACAGTG
The DNA here is from genome assembly GCF_900324485.2 of Mastacembelus armatus. NCBI lineage: Eukaryota > Metazoa > Chordata > Actinopteri > Synbranchiformes > Mastacembelidae > Mastacembelus > Mastacembelus armatus. Next base: position 24,605,035 of record NC_046635.1, read on the forward strand.
TTGTAGATGTGCAATACTAAATCAGTGCAGTACTGTTAAGTAAAAGTAACTGTATTGCCAGATGAGATAGATATATTGCAAAAGAAAGCAACAGCAGAAAGTGTTAAAAAAGTCAAATTGACCAGCAGTATTAACGTTAATGAATATGAAACAATACAAACCAAAATAAATGCTTCTAGGTTTTTATACTGCAAGTTATTACAGAATATAAACTTCATAGCATAGTTACAGCCATAAGTTAGGGACCAAGGCAAAGACCTTACAGAATGGTGATGTCCACTCCTACTGCAAATATTGTACTTTGAAAACTATTTCACAATTTAATGCTGCAGTGTAATCTACAATCTACAGTAGTCAAATAACTGTGGGATCAACAGTATATTTCCCTCCAAAATGTGGTACAGTAGAAGTACAAAGCAGCATAAAGTGAAAATACTCAAATATCTCTGAACTGTACTTAAGTACAGTGCTTACTAAATGTACTTACTTTCCTTTGCTTGATGTATACATTATATGCACTACATTCTATACAAATTGTTTTGTAATTTATATAAGTACTATATAATGCATATATATTCTTTTATAGAATAGAAAGGGAGAAATGGTATGATGAAGCAGCAAAGACATGGGATTAATCCAACTCTTCAGCTGAAGTTTCAGCAGCAATAGGTAATAGCACAAAAACGTCTGGCAAGAGGTGTCATGAATGTGTAGCTCTCATTGGAGTGTGTCATAAGCATTCAGCTGCTTTAAAGAAGAAAGCAAATGAAAGAGGAGATGCACCGTGCAACTCAAAGCCTTCATTCCAATCAAAGGCAAAGGCTTTTTTTCCTGTCTGAAAACAACTGGAATATATTATTCATATTAGAACGTGTCTAACTCTGTAATAGCAGCATCTGTGATACATTTTGACTCCTGGGGTAACACATAATCTAATCCTACATGGATCAATGATTGTTTTATTTTAATTTAAGATATTTGTTATGATCTTTTCTATGTATACTAGATGATGCTCTTAAAGTGCTATATAAATACACTTTATTTGACTTGATTTTTTAACTAATCAGCAATTTGATTACATATACTCAGATAAGTGGAAAAAAGTAATTTTTATCAAAAACAGGATGGATTCAGTAAATAATTCACTGGATAATAACAATCTGTGAAGTCAGAAAGTAAATGAAATGAAAATGTCAAATCCAGTACTAATAGTATTCAGTGTAATCTTTATTTGTGATGTGAATACATTTTTGATGTAAGGCATCTAGCCTTATGACTTTTAATGACTTTTTCAGGATACATGTCCCACTGAACAAAGGAGCACACACTCACAAGTAGAACAAACATTGATGCCATTTCCTCAAATATCGAAGAAGATACATTGACTTTTAAGACCAGATAGATGTTTCAGTATTTACTGTAGCTTTAAGTGATCTGCAGCATTTTCCATCATTATTGCACCACAGTAATTCAAACTAGCCTGTATTCAGTTCCTGAAAGCTTTTTAGTTCCTGTTGTAAACCTCCAGACATGTTGGGAAAAAAATCCTCTCCTAAACACCAAGTTATTTAAAATTGTAACAAAACAAAATTATGTAGTTATGAAATTATTTTGATGGATATATGATCTGTTCAAACATCACAACAATGGTAACAAAAAGGAGTAAATGAGGTCACAGATTGCTCCTTTAATTTGTTCACATCAAAGTCATAGCCCAGCAGCAGACCAAGTGGTAAGCTTTCAGGGACCTAAAATAACATGATTAAGGATGTTGTGAGTCTCTCTGTATGAAAAGTAACCATGGGTGTGTGTGAATATATTTATTTATCTCTTTATTTTTCGCCTTCCTCTCCCCCATGGCGAGACTGCTTTTGTGCCTGGTGGACTGTTATTAAATCAGTGTGTGGTCACATAGCCTATGGTGTGTAATACTTGATTTGTGTGTTTTTCTTCCTCTCACCCTTGCCTTTGTTAGCCCACCACTGACCTTTTATCATAGCCTTGAGTCAGTGTAAGAAGTGCTATGGGCTGACAGGAAACGCTGTCTTCACGGCTCTCTACCCTCTGTTGAAAAATGTCATCCTGTAATACAAACAAGTACTAATGACCTATGATAAACCACATTCATTTGGCACTGAAAAAATTACTAAAATGTGTGCTGACTAAAAGCCTTGCAAAAAACTAATCATAGGGAAAATGAATTGTACATAGTAACTTGAAGGGAGATTAAGTGAGATAAGCTATATTTATCATCCTTACTAAATGACTATATAACTGCCAAAACAGAGACAGAAAATACACTTCAGACATGGTATGTCAACCTGAAAATTAAAATAAAGACTTGTTCAATTAGCAGTTTAGTTTAAATGTGTTAGTAACGCCTCTTCTGGTACTAAATGGCTTTTTCCTTATTTTTGGCCACACTAGCCCCAGTTTGTCCACTGGTCCATAGACTAACCACTTTGGTCTATGTTTAAAAATCTGTGTTTCTCTCATTTCACTCATTTCACAAAACTGATTAAAGTCTCAGTACAGGTTCATCATAGATTAGATTTAGTGGAACCTTTAAAAAGTGATGTCAGTCAGTTTAGCACAAAGCACATCGAAACTTAACTTAAGTATTATTACTAATATTACTTACTAATATTATGAATGGTCAAACTTTCAGTGCATTTTTGTAATGGTGTGTTTGTTATTTACTTATTTATTCTGTTTATGACTATGAAACTTAAATGTGTTGTTCATAAAGCAACAACAATAAATCCCTCCATTAGTTCATAATAGATCCATATATATTTCTATAATAAACTACATCCATCCATTCCTTTTATATATGTACTGTATACTGTTCAGGACCAAGCAGTATATCATCTCCCACCTTAACACAAATTGTATGTCAGGTTTATAAAATGCATTAATATTTCACAACACTGAAGAGTAAGATAGCTAATTAGAGCAAATATGCAACTAAAACTTCTTGCACAGAGGGAACGTATATTACCATAATAAATGCTGCAATAATGCTTCATCATTGCTGAAATGTTTTATTGCTGATCTGCTGAAAGCCAGAAATTCCAGCACCTGGTCAAGTAATTGCTGAGTCATGATGATCACAAACCCCAGAGAAACACCAGAAGGTTGCTGTTTGTGTGTGTGTGCGTGCGTGTGTGTGTGTGTTGGGCAGCAATGATTGTACCCTCTCAAAAGGGACTGATTTAAAGAACATGATCTCTTCACTGATCTTGTTCTGTAACGGCTGGCTCGTCATTATGAGAACCCCGAGGGAAAACCCATAATGACCTTTTGATTTCATTCTAGACTGAAGATTGAGAAATGGACGTATGTAAAAAACTTAGGACTCTGCTTTGTCGAGAAGTTCTGTGATATAGCCAGAGGTGTGGTTAGAAAATAATGATGTGGTCATATGTTTTGAAAATGGTTCAAAATCAAATTATGTGCACAGTTAAGTACACAAGTTACTGTGATGTAAATAAAAGGCCACACATCTATGATACTGTAGCAGTCTAAAATCAGGCCACTTAATGGGAAAGTGTGCTCAGACTGCTGAGTGGTACTGGTATGTTTCTAAAAGAGTGTAACTGAAAGGGCATTTCCACTCAGTTAAAGTTTGCTTGACCTTAATGGATAGAGGACTAAGATTGTCCTAAAATAAGCTTTATTGTTCTGCCAGAGCCACAAAAACTATTTTATACCTATCATTGCTGAAAATAATTTGAGGGCCAGTACAAATTCTTTTCCTCTGAGTGATGTTATCCATACGACAGGGAACATTTGTTGCCCTAATTAAAGCGTAATGATACGACGGAGTGTGCAAATGTGACCCAAAGCCTCAATGGTTTACTGCAGGAGAAGTACAGTGATCAGATCATTTAAAGCTGCTTGCATCTTTTTCCATATTTCAGTGAAATATAAGGTGCACCATAAACATGACAGAATGAAAAATACCTTGGGCATGTCAAGGTGGCAAACAATTAAATAAACATTCATCCATTTTCTATACTCGTTTATTCCTTAACCAGGGTCACAGAGATCTGCTGGAGCCTATCCCAGCTCTCTTTTGGGTGGAAGGCAGGTCACCAGTCCATCTCAGGGTCACATACAGACACACAACCACATTCACTCCTATGGGCAATTTAGAGTCACCAATCAACCTAACATGAATGTTTTTGGACTGTGGGAGGAAACCAGAGTACCTGGAGAAAACCCACACAAGCACAGGGAGAACATGCACACTCCACACAGAAAGGCCCGGTTGTGAAGCCAGGACCTTCTTGCTGTGAGGCAACAGTGCTAACCACTCATCCACCATGCTGCCCTTAAGTAAACATGTTACTTCAAATACTTATAGGATCAATAGTTCTGTTTTGCTCAGTCTGACATGTTTTCAAGCTATAAAAGCATTAACTGTCACGTAAAGACTAGCTGCCTCACTCACAGAACAAATTCAATAATAATTTGTTTATCATATGTCATCACTTCTGTGGACGTTATCTGGTTTGTGTTGAAGTTTATAGCTACATGTGTATTTTAAAGGCAGTCAGTTGATTTTGAGGATTTTGATGAGCTGGTGATTACAAACCTAGGGGAGCCTGGTTTACACTCAGAAGTGTCTACAGGTTTTGCTCATTGCACTGCGAGGCTGCATTTACGCAGATGAACTAAGTTAAATGCTGTCAGCATGTTACCATGCTCTTGATGGTAATGCTACCAAACTGCAAGTAAATTAGAATTTAGATTCTCTGCCCAAGCCCGAGCACGGACTTGCCCGCGAGCCGGGTCCAGGCGATATTTCCTGCCACTATCCTCGGGCCGGGCCGTGATCAAGCATTTGTGTTTTTTTGTTTTTTTTTATCATTACTTAATTAGCCTAATTGGGTGGGGAGCTATGCCATAATTAGAAATATTATACGAATATTTTAGCAAAGTAGGCCTAAGCAACACATGTTGCTGTAAAATGCAACTCCGGGAGTTGCATTATTCATTAAGATAAATCTAAACTAATTTCTGTAGTTCAAACAACTCAGAATTGTAGTTGAGAACGTCTGTTATAACGGCCCACGTATTAAAAAATTGTCATGTTTAAATCAGGCTCGGGCTCATAATTACAGTTAATGTGTTGGACCGGGCCGGGCTCGGACACAAGGTGCACGGTCTCGGGCAGGGTCGGGTTTCATTTTTTAGGACCGATCTAAGCTCTAAAGTATATGGCTTAACTTGTTCACTGACTGAGTTCAATGTGTTAGTAGTTATTATAAGTCATCCTGTGGGGAACATGAATGTTCATGCTAAATGTCATTGCAGTCCATTAGTTCTTCATAAGACATTTGACTTTGAACCAGAATGAGATGAATAATGCTGTTCCTTCTATTCTCATTTACAAGGCACAGTTTAAAGGTGTTATGCTTTTATCACAATTCTGTATTGCATAAAGATATTTTTTCTAAGGTGACAGGTGAAGCAGGAAAACTCAAACTTACTTTGTACATTACTTAAAATAATTATTGTTACTGTCAAATCAGTAACATTGCAGTATGATTTTTTGCACAGCACTCATGACAGGACCCAGCTGCCAATGATTAAAGAGCTGTACAGTCAATGCAAAACACAGCAGAGACTTGCTGAAATGTGATTAGTAGAATTGAGACTAGTCAATATAACCCATAGCAATGGCAGTGTTTGGCAAGAGTGAATAAACATCCCCACATCTTCCCACAAATACTAAACTGTGCAGCTAACAATAACTTTGTCCTGTTGTTCAAACCATCCATCCAGCCATTATACTGCTGGTTCCTGCTATACCTGCTCCCAGCCAATGGAAACAGTAATGTTTACAATAAAATGTCTCTGAATGAATTTTTTAGTAGCCATTTCTGATTGTGGTAATGGCAGAACTGCTGATTTAACTCTATATCCGAATTTGAGTGTGTTGTTTTTGGAGTTGTGCAGGTGCTGTGCCCAGTGTTCCAATACTTAAGCAAAACATCATATTATCTCTTGTGGAGTAGAGACCTTGGTAATATTTTGGTGTTAAAAACAGTTCTTCCCATATAAAATTAAACTTTATTTTTATTTACAGAGAAAGTCACAGCATAGAGGCACTGAATATGGGCTGTATGCATTAATGAAGCATGCCTTTGGACTAAATCAAACAAAATAAACCAAAGTTTTAGTCCAAACACCAACAAAACTAACAACATTTCCTGCAACATTGGCTTTGTGCTCTGTGTGTTTGGTTAACTGCCAGATATTAGTTTATGAAAATGCTATACTAAGATCATGAACATAATAAACATAACTGCAAAACCTCAGCATGTTAGCATTGTCAATGAACACACTCTAATTTGAATTTTTTCAATTTCCATCCTTTAGGTCTTGACAAAACAGGGGTTTAAAGTATTCAGAGTGTTACAGCAAGAAATGTCGTCATATAAATCATTACATAGTTCCTCTAATATCTGAAAATGAGAAGACACAAACCTACTGACTTCCACATGTAGGGTCTGCTGACTGTTTATACGTTAGTATTTCAATTTTCTGCTACTTGATAGTTTGAGTTCACTGCATTTCAGATAAGGTAAATGTTTTTGTTTATACTTCAGTGTCACAAGCTTTCCCATCATTTCTATTTGGCTGCTATATTTCATTCTTTGAATAATCTCTCTGCAGCATCCACTGACCTGCTTTATAGGCAGTAATACTCAGAGGTTTTCAACAGTGACTACATCTGAACAGACCTCCCCTCATGAACTGTACCACCCCACAGTCCACTACAGGCAGAGATACAGCATGTCAGATCATAAAGAAAACTACCAGTGTTGTGGCTTCTGCTATCAAGGAGAAAGCCCATTTACTGCATGAGACCTTTGATACTGACACAGCACTGTGCCGAGCCTAAAGACAAAGAAATGGGCTGCAAAGAAAAAGGGCAGAAGAGGCACAATGTTGCTTTTTCTACTAAATGGCGAGAACAAAACTCTGGAGAACAGATTAGATCCACAGTTTTTGAGGTGGCAAACAACAACATCGCAAAACAAGATGCAGTGTAAAGTGTAATTCTGTAAGTAAATATTTATACATGTAATCATTCATTACAAAAATATTGCCAAATTGAAATGATTTTGCAGTAGCAGATACAGAAAAACATATGGACAGCATGTGAAAGGAAATTAGGTCTTTGCTCTCTAAGTCTTCTTGATGTGCTTTCCCCTGAGATGGTCTCATGGATAGTCTATACAATTTTATATTACTTTAGACAGCATAATGGATAGACCTGTTCACAACTGTATTCCTTGGCTTAGCAAATGTAATAGTCTATTATGCTTCCCATATTAAGTTGTGTGTGGCTTAGCATTTTTATTTCAGACAAGACACATAGCAGTGTGTGTGACCTAGCAAGGAGATGTGTACAAAGCAGGACATTTCTGCTCATGTCCAGGTGCTTTAGCTTCCTGACAAACAGTATGCATTCAGAAGAATAAAAAAATCTTAGACAACATGCAGTAATGCACAAGAATATGCACAGAAAACCCGAAAGAGAGACCAGAAAAAAACTCTATAATGAAACAAACCTAAGATACGTTTTTCCTTTGTCAAAAGTATAATGTTAAATTATTTTAAAGGCAGCAGGAAGGCATTCATTTACATTTATGGCAATTCTTGAGGCTGCAGATGATGTTTTCATCACATTTAAACTGTGCACCCAGAGGAAAGGAAAACTCTAAAATTCTTCTCTTCATCTGGATTATTTCTGTTTTAACACTAGCCTAAGATTTTGATTCATTTCATTTTTTTTCTCATAGCTTCTCATAACTCAGCTCTTCAGCTATAAAGATAAAACTTTTTTTAACTTCAAAATACTCTTATGCTACAAAAAATAAGATTTTTTATATAAATATTCTTACTCTAATATTTTTAACAAAAGGTCCCATAGATAGATAGCTAGATAGATAGATAGATAGATAGATAGATACTTTATTCACCCCCCATTATTATTAATAACATTATTATTATTATTATTAATAAAACTATAATATTATTATTAATAATAATACATTGATATTATTAATAATGATAATAATAATAATAAAATATACTTAATGTTTGTCTAATTGGTGGCTAAGAACTGTTAAGATGTCACAGATGTCTTCAGAAAGTTTTTTAGCCATGTCATAATATATTCTTTTTTTTTCATTTTTGCTTTTGAATCTGACTTAAACAGATGACTATAAGAAATTAGTATATGGCAAAAATGAAACAACTATGAGACAAAATTGAATAAACAAAAGATCCACACGAAGCACTGACAGTTCCCAGCAAATTCCCACAGAGTAACATGAGGATCTAACAGAGATCTTGGGGCACTGGCAACTGAACACCACAAAGCAGAACAGGCAATACAAAGGACACAAGTGCATTCATCACTCAAGTGGTTGTGATCTGCATGAAAGATAGTCTATTTTCAGAGTGGACCAGTCAGAGAGGAGCTGGATAACACTGTCTAGTTCTCTCATATGGAGACAAAACATGCCTCTGTGAAGAGGGCACCAATAGAAAAATACATTAAAAATAGAAAACAAGATTTTAAATGTAATACATCAAAAGCTAAGACAGACAGATAGAACCCATATGGGAGAGTCAGTTTACAGGGCTATATTTTAACTAATTAAATGTTCTTAGTTCTCACTGTGTTCTCTCTTGTTTACTGTTCTTTTCTAAATTTAAATATTTATTAATTTAGGGACCAAAGGACTGGTAGAGGTGGTAGAGTTGTTGGTCTTATTGCACAGTTAGCGATTGGATCCCTGGTTCTGCATTAGAATCTCTAAATAGGTCCCACAATCTGAGTAGAATATTATCAAAGATTTCTTTACCTTTGCTCTGCTCTTACAAATTGATCTTAGTTGTCGTACCATATTTCTACTAAGGAGGAAAGTTATGAGAAACACCACACATTCTAATGAAATTCACTCAGAGGAAAAATGTGCTGCTCACACTTTACTGCCTCAGCCACTAAGTTCTGCAGCAGGAGAACCGTATGATATACTGAGTGTAATTCAAAACAGTCTGAAGTACATATAAAGTAACATGAAAAAAACAAGTAATGTTTGTTTAAGGGCTATTTATGTTCCTGTGGTCACTGTGTGCTCCCTGCTAATCTTCAACCTTGCACAATTAACTGAACTCAAAAAAAAAAATAAATACTGTGAGAAAAGAATCTTGAAGTCATCATACCTGCAGCAGCTCAATTTGTACACTGCTGTTCTGTGCCTCTTAGTAGGGTTATGTGTCAGAATTTCAAGTGTTTGTGGCATAAAAAGAGTAATTAGTTAATGATTTTCTCTATTGCTTAAAAACAGTAGACATGATGGGGTGAGCTGGCAAACATACAAGCACAATAACCTGGCAGGATCAGTTAATTACTGTACACATTTTTAAACAATGGCTTAAAATTAAGCTTTAATATTTGCATTTCAATAAGCATAATTGTAAACTATAATTATAGAGTCATTACAGATTAGCTAGATCAATAATAACATTTTAATACTCTGAATACCAAGGCTATAACCCAGTTATTAAATCAATAATCTCTGAAAAAAAGACATTTAGGCTGTTGGCAGTACAACAGAAAATGAAGTGTTAAAAAGAGGATGCTTAAGAGGCAGGCACCTTAAATCAGTTCAGGCTATCAATACTGTGATATAGCATTGGTTCATGCTACTCATCCATATACAAATAATCATTAAAATGAAAAATTAAATTCATTGTAGTTGTTGTTGAACATCAGCCACTGTGGCCACAAACACAAGTTTGCAATAATTATAGTGGTCCCTAAGGACAAAGCATATACAGTACAAGCATGAAAGCACAAACATTAAGGGAAAAGTATGTAGGCTACAGTCGGTTAAAGAGCTTGTTCCACTGGAAACAGCTGGCCTGATGCAAGAGGATTCATTTACCTCATCTTCACTAAAATAATCATTTGTCACTCACGTAAAACTTTATTTTTTATAAGGATATTTGTAAACACAGCAGACATTTTAGCACAGTGTATGACATGTTATGACATATACAACATAAACATTAGTCTGTAACATTTCATGGAAAGTAAAGCATATATTAGTACTTCTGGCCTTGAGAGCAGCTGGGACACTAAGTCATTTAGCAACATGATCTGGCAGGTCCTCTCTGACATGAAAGTGAATATGTCTCAGTATCCATTCTCTTCTCCAGGTAAGTGTGTGTTAAGAGGGCTTAGCTGGGCAAGTCATTTGATCAACGCATGCTTTGAGGTTTATTTAGTTCATTGCGACCCCTGCTCTATGCTCCTCTGTGACTCAACGGATTAGACTGGTGTGCACACACTGAAAACTACATGTACTGTAAAAGAGCCCACTGTTCAGGCTCAGCACATACAGCTCTTTCAAAGGCTCCCTACTCAGGCTTACAGTGCACAATTGAAGCAAAAAATAGTGCAGTGTGAAATGTTATTCAGTCAAGATGAGAGGGAACATATTGGTTGTCCTTTTGCCACAACTGTCAACTCCTCATCCCTGGAAATCCCTCCCAACCCTGAGAGTTTCTGAGTGGTGAGCCATGGTTGTCAATACACTGTCATTCATCCCCGTACCCTCTCCTTAAACCAGCAGCTTAAAATGAAACCTCAATATTTGCATTCCAATTAGCATAAATGTAAGAAAGTGGAACAAGTAGCCTTGAAAGTCATCTAGCAAAGCGCATATTCAACTAGCAGTGGATAGTAAAAAAATGCATGTGTAAGAGCGAAGGGGTGTGGGCTTGGAGTGTGAGAGAAGGAGAGAACAAGAGAAAGGCAAAAAGAGTGTTCTGTATTATAATAGTGGACTTGGGCTACATGGTTTGAATCACTGGTGTGTGTCTTTTATGAGCTTACGACTTCACACTGCATGGAAAATCCGCCCTGCTGCCAGGGTTCTTTGGCATTCAGAATGTCACTTTTAATCACATTCCCCTCTGAGATCTGATCCCGCTGATCAAAGATTCTCTGACTTTAAGTTAAAACATCAACAAAGATGGGGTTATTGCATATTCTTGTCTAGCACATGGGCCACGTTTGAAAATGCACGGGGATGATGACATTGGTTTATTTGTTGTCTGAGGTGAAGAAGAGTTGAGGCTCTGTAGCATGTGGTGGCTTAAGGGGGATCTTTGAATAAATGAGTGCGTGTGGTCTCTATGTGGTTGTGTGGGTGATAAAAATCGAAAAGGCCTAACCCCATGCAGGTCAAAGGGGAGAAGGTATGAAAGGAGATGAAATTTATCAGACAGTTAATATAAATTTTCATCTTCTATTCAGCATTTTAGCACCTTATTTTGATGTAATTTTAATTTTAATCTTAAATATTAGATCTACATGTGCTTCCAGTGCAAAGCAGCATCTTTCAAAGCTTGTCTTCACTAGTGTTGGCACTTGCTTTGTACACATCTCCTGACTTTTTCTTCCTGAAAAAGTAAATGTTGTATGCAAAGACATTTCTCATTTTGAATAGAGAGCATTAAAACAAGTCTTATCTGTGGATCCTGCAAAGAATAAACTGTGTTGGATAAGAATTTAGCAGGAAAACAATGGGTTAGTGTTTAGCTGTTTCACTCATTCACAATTCTGTCTTGCTGAAAGTTGATGGACCTGTACACACCACCTGTGTTGCCAACTTTTTGCCGCACTACAGGGTGTGACTTTTAAGACCCCTTTAGTGATTTATTTGCAATTGCATTTTTGGGAGCAGACCTTAACACCTTTTCCTCTGGAAACAGTTGCCAGCATTTCTCAGTGAATTTTCTCTCCTGTGGCTGTGGCTTCTGCTCAGTCAACCAATCCTCAGCCAGACAGAAAAGTGAAATAGCTGTAAATGTGTGTCTATGAGTGTCTCTGGGATTTTTCTACCACAGCAATTGTGCCCAAAGCTAAAAATGGTAGAAATTCAGTAAATGTTCAACAAAATAAATTCACATTTTCAGCCTGTGGCATATGAAAAGATATCACTACTAAGGTCTGCTCAGTGCACCGCTGCAGTGGACAATTAAAAGGCCTTTTTCACAGCAGGCATTTTGACTTGTCACAGTAGGAAAAGGACAGGTGATACTAATAATATTATTAATGTCTTATGACACTAAGCCAGCATGTGCCATACCATGACCCTGAAACTGAAGCATCTAAGTGGAATTCAGCCAGATTCAGATTCATTGTATTATTCACACCTGTGATTATTTTACACCTACTAATGAATTTTGAAGGAAAAAAAAAACAGCAGAGCCAACGAACAGACAAAACAATTTGCATAGAAAAGTACCTCAGATCACTGCATATGGATTAATTGATTAACATCCCATGGTTCACTGGAGCTTCCGCCATATGAAGAAAACAAAATTCAAATGATAATTAGTGCTTGAAATCTTTAGATTTGAACTTGACTTCAGAGTAACAAAAGCTTGGAGCTAAATCTCTTAAGCTCAATGTGTTACTTTTTTTTCCTTTGGTAAACATGGTCTTTGTAGACATGGTGCACATTACTGAGTGTGTTGGGGGAAAGAGACAATTGATGGAGACAATGGGCATTTCAAGACACACACACACACGCACACACACATACACAATAGGAAATCCTGCCACTTTTGCTTGGCGGTGTACAAATGAGGTGCAAATGAGGATGAGCGCTTTTGTTGGTGCAATCTGGTAAAGAGCTTTTCACAATTTATGGCAAGGGTTTTCCCTTTAGGCCATGTAAAATAGAAGCAAAGCAAAATCAAACATTGTGTCTAATGTATGCTAAGTGTGCAAATGTCACTGTGTAGGAGAGGATTAAAAAATAATAGCCACCTGGACAGCTGGCTGAACACATTAACAGAATGCAAAACAAATATCAAGCCACTTTCAATCTTTTCAGCCCTAAGGTCTTCAGTATACTACAAAAGATAAAATTAGATGTACGTTTTTACATCTTCGGTAATTAGCAGACACTTTTACCCGAAGTAACACAGTGTACAAAGGCATCATCATCACATGTGCTACCATGTAAGGGACAATATGAAGCAAACTGGGGTTTTAGTTCAGCAAACATTTCTCAGAAGCAGAACTCAACTGGAGGCAATAATCTCATAGTTTGAGTTAAATCTCTACAGGCAGAGCCAAACAGCCAGTCTTTTCTGGTTTAGTAACTTTGGCATAAGCCCTCTGAAAAATGAAGACAGTGAGAGAAAAAGAGAAGCTGAATAGGGGAAGCCTTGCACTAAAAAACAACAACATAATCAACCCTCCCTGAGTGACTTAGGGTTCTTCAATTAGTTTATGTGACCTTTACTCGTTGTAAGTGACTTTGCTCTGTGGGACTGTGTAGCGTACACTACATTGTTTTTACAGTAGCTCCACTATGTTAGCAGTGAAACAGTAGAGGGAACCTGATTGGACCACCACTGGATGACATTTGTTGTCATTTTATTTGCCAGTGTTGTCTGCTGGCATTTCTGCTCTGTACCCTTTTCCTTTAACCATGGCTGTCGTCCTTAGCCCCCCTAGCCTCACCCCCTATCCCTGCATAATGACCTCCATCTAAGCTGCAGAGCTTTGGCCAGAAACCCTGCCGGTCCCAGGGGTGCTGACCCTAGAGGAGCTTCCTCTTTGCCAGGGAGCCCTGAGCAGCAAGGGACTGGGGGAAATGCCACTCTGTAGACTCTGTGTACTGCATATATGATGCTGTCACTGTTGGCAGAGACATTTGAGTGAGTTTTGTGGAGGCAGGTGGTGGAGGTGAGGTTTGTATGTATAAAGCATGCACACTAATTCAAATAGTTCTTCAAGTAAGCCTTCAATTTTAATCTGCAGATGCATTATCGATGGCCTGGAAAAGTGTGAGAATGTTGAGCTGCTCAACAATCTGCATCATTTCACTCATCTGTGGCTTCCCATAGGAAGAACTAGAATCTCACAGACCATATACCTGAATATTTAACGTTTCCCACCATATTTTATGCTGATTTTTCTTTATACACAACCCTTCGAAGCATATAATCAGCTCATTTTAGCTGATAATCAGTCAGTAATAAAAAGTATATCTTCTTGGGTTGTACTGAAAAAATACTTAAAATATAAAATATAAATATAAAATAAATATAAGGTTGGTAATATAAAATATAATGCAATGTCAGTATATGCGTTTGTTAGTTTTCTTTTTCTTGTCCTACAATGAAGGGAACTAAAACCTCTTGTTTAAATTCAACACTGATCACTGGTAGGAGATGGGATACAGGGAGTGAGAATTCATATTCAGAATCCCTATTGTAACAATCACAATTTATGTCCAGTGCCAATGCAAGAAGTAGTGTGCCCTTTACAAAATGAAGCATGTGATAAGGATAAGGATAAGGGTGGTGTGTGGGTTTGTAGCCCATTACACTGTCACACAGGAGACCAGAATTTACTACAGAGCTGTTCTGAAATAAGCTCGGAGCTTCTATCTATCTGGCCACCTTTATAGAACTCTTCACATTATGTGCTAGCTTTTTGTATGTAGTACAGCGGCATGCTTGGCATGCCATTTTCACAATCTCTTTCAAATAACATGTACTGTATTTGTATTATTTGCTATGTTTATTTCAATAACAGGAGAAAGAACAGTACTACAAGCCTGAAGTTCATCATTGTTTCCTAATCATCCTCCATCCTATCTCCAAGTTAGTGGTTAATCAAATCCATGCATGTGAAAAGCCTTTTTTTTATTTTTAACCAACTAATCAAAACATTGTGTGGTCCCCAGCAAAAAGGACAATAGTAGCAAAATGAAATGAGGTAGTGGTACTGAGTTATTAAAATACCAGCACTGGTGAACACAAAACTCTTTGGGTCCTATTGTATTTACAGCACAGTTATCTGTAGCATGTCCATACTTTATCATCCTAAATGTACAGAGTTTGGGTTTAGTCCATAAATCATTATCCCATTATTCTTTACTGACAAGAAAAAACACCTTACTAAACCTCTGTAAATATGTGCTAGATAAGATTTCTGATGTTGAGATAACCCTGGCCGAATAATCAAGGGGGCGGTAGCTTAGCAGCACAGTGTATTGCATGGGCAAACTATTGCATATTATATCCTACTGTTGTCCTGTAATACACTGTTTACATTGGTAGAAAACCTCTATATTGTTACTCTAAATGTTAATGCATTGAAAATGTTGTTACACAGAAAATCCTTGGCTCTCCTTAGAGATGAGAATAGCCATTATTACTGCCAGGATGATAGCAAAGAAACATATGCAACTATTCTAGCTCAGCTAATTATCAGCTCCCAACATAATTAGGGCTTATAGATGAGCAAACATAATTAGCAGGCATTATGCAGACCTAATGGGAGGAGTGAACAGGTGAACATGTATTCAGTTCTCTGTTTGTGAGCAAAGGATGCCGGAGAATAAACATTGATTAAAAGGTGTCCTTATATTGCTTTGATAGAGAATGTAACATCTACATGTTTCATGTATGGCTGACAGAATCCCAACTGACAGACAAAACTCATGCAGTATCCGTATAGCTCGTTTCAGTCAGTATAGAGTATATGCTATATGGTAGAAGATATATATGACACTGAGGCAATACACACAATAGTGCCTTGGTAATCAAAATGTAACTAACAATGCAGTGCATTATTGGCCCTTAGGGAAAAAAATCATTGATCATCCTGTAGGTACTGGTGCTGTAGCTTGTTTATGATGTGGCATAGGAGGACTGGGAAGCACTTGAGCTTGTGTGGAAGACCTAATAATTGGGCACATGCCATCACTGAATGAAATAGTGCTCCCGAAGGCAGGAACAATCCTGTCTAACATGACATGTTCTAAAATACTACAGAAGTAAATCTGGCACAGTGTAAAAAACTGCTCTGTGTATGTGTGCATGTGGTGCGATGTTCTGTTTGTGTAAATGGAGCTGAATACGCCACCTGGCAACTTGTACAGAGACAGAACATTATAACGTTCTTCACAAAGAAAGTTGGTTATTTTGAAAACCAGGCCCAATTAAAACAGTTTACCAGTTATCTTTAAATAGGGGAATTTGTGTCCTCGCTCATTTCCCTCATGAGTATGAGATGCAGGGTTGTGGGCGGGGACAGAGGGGGGCTTAATTTGTCGAGAAGAATCCACTTCTCTTGGGGTGGCCTAATGAAAGTGAGATCAAAAGATTAGTTAATATTCAGCTACATTTATTAAACACAATGCTGATTGTGAGCAAACAGCGGTATTACACACAGTCCTTGCAGGGTTTTGGCTACAGCTGATAAGCTTCCATTAAAAGGTTGCAGTATCACATAGGCACCACTCAAGGCCTTGCTGGGAACAGAATAATATTTATTCCCACTCTGTTTGAAATCTAATTGTGTTTTACAGAGCAGCCAGAGCCTGCTTAGGAAACAGCACTCTTCCATAGTGAGTCTAATGGGCGATCTTTGAGCCTCCCAACATAACCTGATGAAGGTTTGACCAGCAATGTTCACACAATCATTGTTGGTGTTTTGTTGTGAACACTTCTGTAGACTTTGTTGCAGCACTGAAACAACATGCCCTTGTCCTTACATATTGTTGGCGCTATTTTGGGAAGGACAATAAGAACATTCCGGGTCGATGCTGAACAACCAGATATACAGTTCATCACTGTAGAGTTGATTTGCTTTGAAGGTCAAAGAATCCATCTGTTTTCTGGTCACATATTCAATATAACTATAGATTTTGTAGCCTCAGCAGCTTGAAACGGTGCACAGCCATGCCCGCAGGAAATGCATCATCACAGTTTTTGTTGAAGCTTTTAAAAAAGGAGACATAGAGGGCTTTCAGGTAATGTAACACACCACCTCAGCACTTAGGCAAAACTGGCTGAAATCTGTCACTGTGTTTCTAAACCTACAGCTCCAGTAACCTTCCAGTAAGAACAAAATACATGATATTCACTTCAACAATTTAAATATTGCTGTAGTTGACTGAGTTTATGTTTTGGTAATGTCTTTTTGTTAGGAATCAAACTATGATAACCCAGATGGCTACCACTGAATGAACTTTTGGTACATCTGAGTTGAAATCACCACAATGTGATTACTGAATATATCTATCAATGTTTAACTCCTTCTACTGCCATAACAATGATACAACTGTACAAACTGTCTCATCATGTACAGTTGGTTGTGTCACAAGAATCATCACTAAACTCTGGCTATAACTAAAACTAAACTATAAGCAAAAGAAAGTGGTGGCATCAATGAAGATTTACTGTAAATACATTGCCTAAAGAAATTTGCATTACTGAACTCACCATCCATCTTGTTTATTTATAGTTATAAAACCCCATTTTGATTTAAATAAATGAATAAAGAAATGCATATAGTTGAAATTTGCACAAAAGAACATATGAAACTTAATAAATTCTAATTATTGTATTTTCACTGTCACGGATTTTCTGTGCTCTGTAACTCTTAAAGTGAATCCTTAAATTAGTTATGAATCCATCAGTGTTATAACTTCTGGTTTTTGTTGATAGGTAAACTAGCCAAGATGTTTTAGAAATAACAATTTAATTAGTCTAAATCATCGATCCATCCATCTATACCCACTTATTCCTAACCAGGGTCACAGGGATCTGCTGGAGCCTATCCCAGCTCTCTTGGGGTGAGAGGCAGAGGTACACGCTGGACAGGTCACCAGTCCATCAGACAAACAACCTCACACACTCACACCCACTCCAATGTGCAATTTAGAGTCAACAATCAACCTGACACACATGTTTTTGGACTGTGGGAACAGGAGAAAACCACATGCAAACTCCACACAGAAAGGCCCCTGATGAGTTGTGAACCCAGGACCTTCGTGCTGTGAGGCAACAGTCCTAACCACTAACCCACCATGTTGCCATTAGCCTAAATCTTTATAGTATAACCTGATTGCCAAGCAGTGTCAAATCCAAATAGCCTACATTAAAATAAATGGACATTTGCTTTAAATCTTTATATGCTTTATTACAACAAATGTATAGTGCCAGCTTGGCAGGTATCTACATCAGCTTTGGCTTCTTTGCTAAATAGAGGCAATTGTTACCTGACAAAAACAACAGCTTGTCACTGTTAACTCAGGTAAACACGTTTTACTTAAAATGTCTGGAAACACAATACATGTTTGTAATCCATGCAGCTCAGATCTGAGAGAGAAACAGCACTCGAGTTGGAATTAAGTTGTGACTACAAAGAAATGTTGTATTTTACAAGGGGATGCACTGTATCACAGTATATGTACAGTGGTACTGTATCTACATATTATCTTAACATTATTTAAACTATAACTGCAAAACATTTGTTTATGTACTGTAGAAAATAGGATATCAGACACATGGCTATTTCATCATGGCACTGATGGATACTTCTGCACCCAGCCCAGGCATATTCAGTATGTGCTCTTGACTGCATCATCTGCTGTGGACAAAACCCTCTGTGGATGGTTAACCTCATCCACTCTTTCCCTCAGCTCCAAATGTCACTCCCCAGTGCGACTGACCACTAAGGCTGCCCTGGGCACATTATTAAACCCAGAACCTCCTGACACGATCTCTCCCATTCTTTCTTTGTGTCTCTTTGGGGGACTCATACTCAGCAGGACACCTGTTCTTGGCTCTATAAATCTTATTGCTTTATGCTGTTATTTCTCTCTCATATGTGAGCAATACTGTTTCCAGAGGCCTGTTATTTTCATTTCCACTGAGCTTTTTCTTCCCGAGAATCAGTCTCCACAGGTGTGGTGTTTAAAAGGCCTCTGTGGAGTTCATTTTAAAGGAGTCTGGCTCAATTGGCCCTGAATTTCATATTTAAAGTGTACAAAGCAATTAAAAAAAAAAAGAAAAGATAAACAGGTAGAAAGTAGAAAGAAAAACAGGTAGAAAGAAAAAGGAAAGATCATAACATAGTGGACTTCTGCTCAAATTGCTTAACAACAAATGAATTGTCTCCCATTCTTGTGTTGACAGCATGACTTAATGCAGCCTGTGTGAAATTGTATTTTCACTGTCTTAACTGCAATTTAAGTACAAGACTTAGATAAACTCTTTTTAAGACGCGGTTAAGTCTGTTCACTGATAATGTCAGATGTACCTATAACAGATGTACCACTAACATTTCTAAGAATTATTTTTAACCTATTTTTCTATTTTACTCATCATTATGGTTTCTTCAACTTTCATCTTTTTCTGCACTATACGAGCCCACCACTCATCTTACGGGGAGCTGACCTCAAGTCAAGATATTCTTGTCAAGCACTCTTCAGTTAGAACGACAGTCACCTTCCAATGTCACTCTAACACAGCAACATGGGCACGACAAGTTCCATCTGCTCCTCTCCCACACAGTATGTATTGGTTCAGGCCAGAGAGTCTGAGTCTGCTTCCATTATCCAAAGCTGATTCTTTCCATGTCTGACTTTGGCTTTGTTGGGAGGGGTGTGAGCGGCAGAGGCCTGCCCATTTCACACTAACCCCTTTTCAATTCAGAAGTCACAGCCAGCTTTTCAAAGAACAACCCATTAAGTAAGTATGAAAAGAAATGCCTAAACCTGAAAATCTTCTAGAGCCATTCCAGGGGGCTAAGATGTCTTTACACAGATGATGCCCTTTTTGTCTTGTGCCAAGATAGAATTGGTTGTGCCCAGGGGTCAAACTGGGCCAGAAACCACTAGATCTGAGCTCCACCTCCTGACATCCAAATTATACCCTGCTGTCTCCTTCAACATCACAAGGTTGGTAACTTTCACACTTCTGGCTTAAAACATGAACTTCTGCAGATACTGTGTTAACACTGACCAGACACTAATGCCTTTTCTTTAATGTCTTAAACTGCTGCTTTTGCATCACTCAGTAATGTGTGAGAGAGAAGCTGTGTACAGTTTACACATGGGCCACATTGGTAATTCCAGTAATGATTCAAATCTTTTGCTGTGACATTGTGATTTTACAGTAGCCTTAACCTAAATGTTTTTCTGCACAGTAAACAGGTCAGCTGCCCACAGATATTTACAGTTTCTACAATGAAACAACAACCCAGGACACGCTGGAGGGACTATGTCTCCTGGCTGGCCTGGGAACGCCTTGGTGTCCCCCTGGAAGAGCTGGAGGAAGTGTCCAGGGAGATGGAAGTCTGGGTATCCCTGATTCGGCTACTGCCCCCACAACCCGGCCCCGGATAAGCAGAAGAAGATGGATGGATGGACAATGAAACAAAGCAGCTGTGTTCAGGACTGGCCTACTGAATCTTTTTTATTTTCAACAAAAGTCCAAATAGCTGGACTTTTTTTTTCCTGGCTATCACAGGGAGCTTTGCAAATATATGTCTATTTTGTGTTTGTACATGAATGTCAGTGTTTTGTGAACCATAAATTGTCAGTGTGTTTGGGTAAAGGCCCATGTTGTCTCAGTGTCCTTTGGGGCTTCATGACTTCATGACTAAACGTTTCTTCCTCAAAATAAAATAATATACAACATCACACCTCTCCCTAGTGGTATCTGGCCATTTAGTTAACATGAGATATCATTCTGTCACCATTGTAATGCAGGTGAAAGGAGCTGACTCCAGTACATTAACAACCAACCACATTCTACTGAAGAAATAGTCCCTATGGAAACTGTTGACAAGGTGGGAAAACCAAGTTTGATGATCAAGCCAATTAAATTTCACTTACATAGCCCACATCACAGGATGAGTCTCAAATTGCTTTACAATAAGCCCAGTCTACAACACTTTTAATGCTTACAAGCTACGATGACCAGATGCTTTTTATGGGATGTCTTAGGCCTTTGCTGTCAGCTGTGGGGAGACCCCATGTATGTGTCCCTGCTATAAATACGCCTGACTGGGCCATTTGCTGAAGAGTAATACAAAGGAATAGGGGGAAGTAGAGTTGTGTGTCATTTCTTTGCCCCTCCGTCTCCATTTTCCTTTTTCTTTCAAACATCATTCAGCTAAGAAGGGGGCTATCTTTGGGGCAGCTTTATTTTCCTTTTATTCAGGTGGGGTGAAAAATGGGAAAGTGAGAGTAATAGTAGAGCCCGAAGGTGTCATTAACAAAATGACCACAAGGACCAGGGCATGTAGCAGAACTCCAGCATGCCCAGGTGTCACTTTGATATACAGTATAAAACTGAGAAAACAACAGAAGAAGCAGTGCACTTGCAGTTCACTTCTAGGACACTAGCACCTGAATGTGTGCAATGATCTTTTTCAGGGTGAAGAGGTCCCTTCCAGTTAAACCAATGGAAGAAATAAAGCCCTAATATACAGAACTTCATCAGATCCTCTTTCCCCTCACACCTTTCCAGTGTCTGAAATTTTGGAAGTGTGATCAACAATTACTGTAACTTTCCAAGTCAATGTGGTCAGACAACATCATGAAAATTTGCTTTTTTCTGCCATATTCTTGACCTGAGGTTGTCAAAGTCTTACTCAGTGAACTTGAATTACAATTGGGTAAGTCTTATTTTTATTGTATGCCCCTTATCTGTTGGTATCAATTAGGCTTAAACTTGGTTGGAAGCAATTTTTTATTACATGTTTGAGAGAAACACGCAGACTAAAACAGAGAGACTGCATTTGTTGGTGTTTGGTATGGGTGAGTTTCTAAGTGTCTTCTCTCACACAGACCACCAAGGCCATATCATGCATGTCTTTCATTTGTTAATGAAGTCAAGGACATTGTATATGGAAGAAAAGACAGTGACGAGGATGGAGAGCTGTTGTCTGCATCTGTCACCACACATCATTTCTTCCTTTACCTGCTGTAATATATCCAAGATTACTCACTACTAGTAAAAACACAGCCAGCAAACCACTAATTCTAATCTATATCTTTTATTGTCCCAATTCAAATACATAAAAACAAAATAAACACTAAACCTTAACCCTGATCTCAGCCCATATGCACAACATGTGACTGCAATGGAGATAATCATCTCACCCCTACTGTTCAATGCGAAGTTTGCTGCCAGGTGCAGTACGGTGTGTACATTGGTAGGGGTTCCTCTGCATGCAAACTAAGTGGTAAATTAAAACTTAAGGGCAAACCACTACATGGAGACAGAAAGTAGATGAAGGATGCAGTTGGCAGATTGATAAACTGCTTTAGACCAGAGGTCTTCATTCACTTTATCTTTGAAATGACATTGTCAATTTGCATTGGAAGTGGTCAAATGCTCTCTCCAGCTGGTTGAGATGACAAATGTTCAGTGTGTCGTGATAACATTGAATTTTTTTTTTTTTTTTTGCCACATGACTATAAGTGAAAACATCACAGATGCATGAAGCCAAGACATAGCAGCTTAGAAACAATTTACTATTCTCGCTGAAGGATATTTTAAAGTGCATTCACCACTGAAGACTGGATGCTGAACAGAATATGATTTACTGTAACAAATGCACCTTCAAAGAATTCATGACTGACTGAAAATGCAGGGTTGTTATGGGGTAAATATGTTGGAAATAATTTTCAGAAACATGTGATCATGTTCTTGCATGGGTGTATGAACACAAGCACATTATGTTTACAGCTCAGGGAGTGGCTTTGCTCTTGTGTGTGTGTGTGTGTGTGTGTGTTTCTGTCTTTGTTCCTTCAGTGCCAGTGTTGTCTCTTACATTTTTCTACTCCTATCATGCAGAAATTGCCTGGACAGCCTTTTGGCTTGTATTCGCCATCCATTTGTAATCCGAATAGAGGGGCCATGACTGCTCAGGCCTCAGGACAGCGGCAAAATCAATTGCCTAGAAATGACATCTGCCAGAATCTGCCACTGGAGTGCTCGTAGGTACCATAAATGAAATCACAAGCCCTAATTGTGTGCTGATTTATTCACTTGTCTAAGTGCATCGTGGTCGGAGCAGCTAGTAGCCCCAGAGCCATGTCTGTGTGCTTGGTCATACATAACACATTTATTTATTTACCCATCCCTTCTGATTCACAGCATCACTGGGGGATATATCACCCCCCACACCCAACACACACCCTCATTCCCCTTTCCTTCGCCTACTCCTCCACATTTGATTAATTCAGTTTTTTTTTTCCTTTTTGTGGCGGCATGTATAATGAAATGGCCATGGAGACAACTGTCAACTGGCTCAAGTAAGATAAATTTGTCAATGCCTGAAGTGGTTAGAGCATGCTTGCATGTTTGACTGCATTCAGAATAGATATTTTTCTAACATTCTTTTTGCTGCCTTTTAAAAAAAACTATTCCAGGTTTTTACCATTGGTCTAATTGTAAGATTGAGGCAGCTTACTGCTGTCAGTTATGCATGTGACATTTAGGCAAAATAACAGCATGGCTATGAGACCACAGATGAGTTTGAAAGCACACAAGACATAATTTTCACTTTATATCCTCTCCACCTCTCTCTCTGACACTATTGGCCCCAGTGTGATATTTCCTACATGCTGCCACACTCTTGGGCTGGCAGTCTGGTGAAACTTTAACCTAGCTCTAACACAGGCCTAAATAAAACATGAAACAATGCCTGCAAAAGTGTCTGTGAGGCACTAGAACATCAAAAATTGATACAGTCTCCGCAGGCCACACCAAGAAATTTATCTAAGCCCAAGAGTTCATCTTGCTTTTCCTGTCACCTAGGCGACAGTCATGGGAGGTTACAAGAATGCCTGAGATGATACCACAGGAAAGAGATAGACAAGGGAGAGAATCCTGTTTTTCATTATTTGATCGCTATGGGAGAGAGAGAGAGAGACACAGATTGATAGGAAGTGAAATGGACTCAAAGGGAAGAATAAGGAGAGATAGAAGGGCAGACAGAGCGAGAGAGAGAAAACAGACCAAATGTGAAAGCAATTTTTGGGGATGAAAAGAAGTTGCCAGTAAATGACCTCTCAGAAATTGGGCAGGGAGGGATATCAGGCATATGAGAGAGAGTCAAATTATAGAGCTGTATTTGCACTGCTGAAATCTGCCTTTGATGAAGCCATCTTTAAAATATCAAACACGTCATCGTGGTTCTAGTTTAAATGACATTTTCCAATATTTGTCCTACATTGCTGTTAGCGACACCAGAATGTGTGAACATGGCAGTGCAGCGGCCAGTAGGGAGATGGTGCTACGGTATCATTTAACGTGGTGAACAGCTCTGCCTTTTCCAGCTCATTAGCTATCCCCTTCTTTGTCCCAGGCCATTTGATAGCAGCATTAATCTACAGCTCCACTAGGCTTCCTCTCCCTATTTACCGGTATTTCATGAAGATTACACCACTCAACCGTGTAAATGTATGCTTTTTTTTTCGCCTACCCTGCCTAATGTGAGCCCCCAAACTCTGTGGAGTACCTTGTATAAACTTCTGCGACATACGGCGGATTAAACAGTGCATTTCCCCAAAAGCCCAAAGAGATGAGAGGCGGGAGTGAAAGAAAGGCGATCAAAGTGTTCACGAGCAAGCCGCATCCTGCTCGCTCATGCTCATGAGATGTTGTGTGTGTGTTTACCACCAACACGGATGGCAAGCTGCCATAAACAGTGTTATCCTTTGATTATGATCACCTGCCATTTGATTACAGTCCTTGGTTACTTGTCAAAATGACACGACTAAAGATTAAGACAAAAAATGCCATGTCCTGCCAAGTAATAAAATCAAGCTAAACATCTTCTCTTTGAATGCTTCTACAGCGTGAAACCCAACAATATTAACAGTGTAAATATTTTGCATGTGGAAGACTTTTCTCACCACATGCTAAAAAAAAGACACTGATAGACACTGAAATATGTCTTTAAATCTAAACTTACCCCCCAAAAAATTCTTGCATATGGAAGCATATACCACTCTTGAGGGTAGGTATCCTCAGGGGAGTGAACAGCTCTTTGCACAGTGTCAGGCAGAACCCACATCATAAAATACCACAACTACTTTGTCACAAACTTCTTAGAGCCCAGTTTTTCTCTAGATAAAGCAGCACCTCTGTGATCAGTCTGGCAGACTCTGTCTCTCATGGGGTATCTGACTTTTTTATGGGGGGAAAGACAGGAGACGCAAACTCACTCTGCCTAGAGCTTGCCATTCATCTTGACATGAGAGGTTTGGGCGTATTTGGCATTTAGAGAGTCACTGGTATGCTTGAAGGTGAGTCCATTCATTCTCTTTTTCCCTGCAAGGATTTGGGCTGTATAATGAGACCTAAAATCAGTTGACAATAAATGGCAATTCCATCTGTTCATCGTGGTTTTTACTGTGTTGTCTTTTTCAGGTTTAAGCATGCAAAAGCAATCATTTCTCTTGGAATAAGCACAATGGGTTAAGTGTGAAAATGTTTCTAATTAAAGAGCTCAACATCCTTGAGTGGTGAAAAAAGTTGTAAAGGAAAGAGAAGAAACACAAAATTGAAGTTAACTTGTTTATACTACTGATAATTTGAAAACATTCCTAGTGCATTTCATATTTTGTCAGTCCCATCTTGCCAATATGAAGCTCAATTCCAGGCTATCATATTGACCCAATAGAAGAAATTGGTGGTACTTTCTCCTAGCCTCCATTAGTTCTGTGTGACAGATATTAAACTGGAATGACCAGGGGTGGCATGAGTGTTGTGAACATCTTCACATGGCCACAAGTTCCACAGCATTCATTTTCAGTCGCATATATTTAAATGTATTTAGTTTTATGCAAACAAAAGAGCGATCACAGGACCTCCCAGCAAATGAAATGCAGCACATTTCCACTATAACTGTCATGTTTACTTTTTAAAAAATCAGTTGAGTTTAAAAGAATCGCTACGTTCCTATATTATAGTAGTTTCACAACGAGATCCGAATATGCCAAGAATTAGCAAGCAAAGTTATGAAGGGAATAGGACTACGCAACTTTATATATACTGTATTTGTAGTTGTATTGAGATCTAACGCCTTTGAAAAAAAGACAGCTTTGCATGAATGTGCGGGTGGTAGAGAAGGGACAAATAAGACACATCACAGAGGTAAACGGTCCAATGCTTGTTTAACGAGTTATATCAGAGTGCCATCAAAGGCCTATTCGTTCAGCTAACATGCTCCGCACTTGCACTTATCAGCGTGTCACTGTCAATTGTGAAGCTAACTATCTCCCCGTAAGGCCCCCACCCAACCATCCGCCCCACCTCCCCTTAGCAACAGATGCTGCATTGAAACAACAATTACATGTACTAGCATCCTCATCAAATGTGAATGGTGCATGTCAACGTAGTGCTATCTACCCACACATACTCCAAGTATTGTTTATGCACAAACAAATTAGCCTGTGCCTCTCTATGTTATTCATTTCCCCATTCAAGACAGGAAGATGTGACCTCACAAGTGCCATCCTACAGTAGTCATGGTTACAGCAGAAAACAATAAATCCCTATAATTTTGTTAAGAGCTCGTTGGTTCCAGAAATGGGGTGGATGAATAGATGACTGATTTATACAGCATACAGCTACTTCTAAATCCAAGACACTGTCTCTAAATTCCAAATACACGTGTGGTACTTACACAGAATTGAGAGAAGTATCTCTGCATGGCATGTATTGAGCAGAATTATTTAGCATCATATTTATGCGAAAGCAATTATAGTGGTAAAACCAACATATGAAAAAGCTGCCCCCCCAAACACCTCCACCCACTTTCTGGATAGCACAGAGAGAGAATAATTACAGATCATTAGGCAGAGCTTGAAGTAGACATGCCAATTCTGCCCACCGAAATTAGAGGCGATGTAACTTCTCCACTATTTTGTTTTTATTTCTTTCTTTAATTTTACTGGTTTTGTTTTGGAGAAGGAAGTTGCAGTCAATAAGCATGGCCATGATAGTGTGGAAGTCCTGCCAGTTCCAATAAAGCAGCAGAGAGATCACTGCAATGAAAGGTGACCTTGGCATAATTGAGATTCATCACGGAGAAAACCAGGCGGCTGAAATGACAGGGAGGGTGTGAATGAGGGAAAAACAAGGGGGACTAAAAACACAACATAAATACTACTTCCATTTTATGGGGGAACAGCCAACTATTGGTTGGGCAGCAGAACCTGTATCCCAATGTCAGTGACTGTATTTATTTAGGCCAAGCTTATAGGTGACTTGGATCCCCCTGCTTATATTCTTTTTTTCAACAGGCACATGCATGAAATGATAAAAAAGCAACGACCTCCATACCGACAGAAAGAAAGCCACTGATTTAGAGTCGTCTGTAAGCCCCTGGGATGAGATAACAAACTGGCTGCATGTTGAGAAGCACATGTTTTGACCACAGAGAAGGACAATGACAGTTCCCCATCACATTTTAACTTGTGTGAAGCAGCATGGCATTGCAAAGTGTTAAAGGCACTCTGGAGAGATGCAAACACAGTGAGGGATGAATAGAGGTTAGAGGGGGGTGTTGGCACGTATGACTATGGATTATAGTGTCCTTTCAGACCTGCACAATATGCACGTTTGGGTCTGTGCTGGAGCCTTCACATAGCAGCCACACAGAGCTCCTGGGCTGGGGGGGTGGGATCCTCCAGACATCCAAGGCTTTTTATGGCCTACAACAATGGCCCACATTCTGGATCCACAACCCACCTGGCCTTGTCTGATAAATGGTTTTGAAAGACACACTGCACTGGATCCCACAATTCAGTCCATGTGCTCAAACATATCACTGTCCATTGCAAATCTTTGATTCTGCTTCTGTGACCATTTCTTTAGCATTAGATACTATGACTATCTGACTCAAGCTCTGGATGATTACAATCATCAGGTTTAGTTTTTGTTCAAAGTTCAGAAAGGTCTTCCCAAACCACATAAGACATTATACACCTTCTTTCACTGGCCAAATAACATTCTTCATAATGACTAAGCTTCCTGTGTAAAATTAGTTGGAGTTCAATCAAAATCAAATATTGCAGCAGAGTGCCTATATCAGCACAGCTTTGATGCTTCTTCTATTTTGAGTACTATGTGTTTTTTAAGAAAAAAAAAAAAACCTGTGCTGATGCTGCACAAACAATTAGGTAATTACATTTTTTATAATTAACTGGCCCCGTAATCTTTCAAGGATTAAAAGGCCAACTAATGACCAAAAAAATGGGATTTGGTAAAATCAGAAAGGATTAATTACCTCTCATACTTTGCAAGATGACAGTAATTACTTTCATCCACTCAAACAAAAAAGGGAATAAAATAATTGGCAGACACTTAATTAAAGGTTACGGCTTTGACGTAATTGTGAAAGACAAGACAATTAAAAGTCATATTATTCAATCAAGATACACATCAAGTAATTGGTGTGTTGCTCTCTGAAGGGATAGCAAATGTGGGCTCTGTGAAGGGTGGAGAGGGTTTGGTAAACATTGAGAGGATAGTGAGAAGGATGAACTGCTACATCTTTCTAACCAATCCAGACAAGGTTATTGCTAGGGTTCAAACTTCAGGAGGGCCCAGGAGGGAACTCAGCCACCACTATAACAGATTATGGTGAGCCCCATAAGAATTGAGAATGGGAAAACCTCCTATTAATGTCAAGGTTATATCAGTGAGAAGCCTCAAAAAGTCAATGGGTGTACTCCCAAGAGGCTCTTTGTGATTTGTTACCTGGACTTTTCAGTCAGCATTACCACACTGACAACCCGCTGGAAATAAAAAGGCTGGTCTGCCTTCAGCATCCAGTGTCTGATTTGAAATGTGCGCTCCTCTTGCTCATCAAACTCACTGTAGCCCACTGAAATTTATTTTATGTTTAATAACTATGAACTTGATTCTACATTATTTTCATGGAATGGCTGAGTAAAAAAAAAAGATAGAGAGGAAAATTAAATCACAACAAAAATTTACCTCCAAGAGTCCTGGCAGGGGTGCACCCTGGATGGGTCGCCAGTATCATAAATGTATTTTAATTAAATGTATTAGGCAGGTATTATTTTTTTAAAAAGGTGTTTACAGTGATTACATACATCATAGATCATTGTAGATCACTGCATATGATGCAAGTACTGGAAAGCATTTTTTCATCTAAGAAATCAGCTGCCACTGAAAACAACTGTAGTGAAAATGCCCTGGATAACATTTGACTTTCCTGATGTTTGGCAAATAAATCATGACGTACACGAAGCATGTGACTTAAACATCCACTGAGGTTTCCATTACATAGTCAAAACAAAAAATCTGTGGCAGACAAAAATATCTAATTTCTGTTTATTACATTATGTCATTACAATGATACGTCTTTTGAGTGCATATTGTATATATCATTTACCACAATATATACAACATTTGTATAGTAGAAACTGGTGGCAGGACTTGCATTCATGTTTTATTTTAGCAATTTTATGTTAACTTTGGTTATCATTTGTGCTACATCTAGATATGTTTGCTGCATTTATAGGCCTATCAGGTTTTTTGGACTATTTTCCAAGTACAATTAGTTTTTTGCCAAAATGCTTCTGTCAACTATTTAAAAAATAAACTTGATTTTTATGAGGCAACATTGGCCAAACAAGGCCACAAGGAAGATTTACTTAGAAGCGGTTATTTTTTTTAATTTTGCAAAAATTTACACAGATTTTGATTCAGATCTTAGATCTTTTCCTAGTCTATACACTCCTGTTCATATCTTATTCCTACTACAGAGAAATATTTATAATATTATCTAGACGAACATTGCAGGCAGAAAACCCTGAACAACAGTATTATTCAGTCTGAATCTTTTCAAACTAATAAAACTCAAAAGTCTGAATCTCCACGGAAGTGCATTTAAAAGGCCAAGACTTCTTGTCTGTGATATCTAGGTCAGACTTAATCAAACGTCAGATTCTCAACTCAAATGACTGATTCAGAGAGCAGCCATCACTCATTCTGGCCTCCTTATGGTTTGCTCTCTGACTCAGTCTCTCTCTGTTTTCCATTTCTACCTCTCCAGCTTAATGGACAGCAGCCTAGATCTCTTCTCAGATGTCCCCGCCAAGGTAATATTCCTGAGGTATTCTTTAATTACCTATCATTTAGTATTCATGGTCCAGATATTCATCACTATTTTGCACATTGCTCATTGGCTGAAGGATGAGAATTTTCCTCAGTAATATGTACTTCCCACATAAAATTACCCCCACTAAGAGGACAGGGGTGAAGAAAATGAGAGCTTTGCCTGGACAGACTAGACAAGAAGAGGTTCTGTTGATGAATGACAATGAAGCTGGCTTGATACAGTATCTCAGAAAAGTTTTAAATGGGTCACAGAAAGGCTTCACTATTCCAACTGAGAAGAACACATTGCTTATCAAATCTAGCAGTGGTCCCTGGGATTCACAATATTGTTTTTTCTCAACGTGACACCAATTAACAGTGACTCTAACCATGATTGCAGTTGAATCCTATATTATCTAAACCACAACATCCACCCCCCAGTGCTATTAATCTTTAGCTTGGCATCCATCAAGTTCCTAATTATGGATGTACATTTGTTCATTTACATTGTCAAAACACCAATCTCTTATAATTGGCACATTGTTTGGTCATCTGTTCATCCCAGTGATAAATCATATGTCAGTGAGCCTGCATTCTTTAAAGAGGACCATCAGTGTCTACATAATAGAAAATTACATTCAACTAAATACTGCTTATAATTTTTTAGTGTTGAAATAGAGTTATTATAAGAACTCTTAAGCAGTAAGATATGAAGTTCTATCATGGGTGCTACAGTAATTGTGCATCAAAAGAAAGGCAAGCTGTATCCATGTGTTTTAATATGGAAAATAAGAGAGTGTGAAATCCACAGCTTCATAGACATACCAGAAAGCCTTTGTTCAAGTGGATTTGCCTTTAAGGAATGAACAATCTAATCAAAGCTTGTTCCCCCTGAAGAATACTGTTAATGAGTTGCAGCATTCTCAACATTTTTATTCTGTCTTGTGGGTATATATTGTAATATTTCTTGATGTCTAATTAACACCAAAAAGCTGTAAAACATTGTGAAGATGGACAGCATCACTGGGTAGTAGGAAGACCACTGATATACAATATATAGAAAGTTGATATTTAACGATGAAAACATTTTGTGATTTACGTTTTTTGGCTGAAAATTATCGGTGAGCGCAAGGACACAGCACATGTTTAACAGGTCAACAATGACAGCAGTACTGTGGCACCAAATGCTATTGTTGTAGCACCATGTTGGTCCTCTGACTGAACTGTTTGACGCCTGCTGTCACTCCTCTGCTACCCACATGCCAGTCCAGGGAAGTACACAACAGATGGGAATGAAAATAATTACGCTAAGCAAATGTTTTTGTTTTTGTTGTAGATGCGTTTCTCCACTTCACATTCCAGTAAATGTTGCATTGTCCATTGTAAATATTACAGCCAAGAAAGCCTGGATTGATGAAATAAAACCCACAAAGTGCTGTTTATCACCGTGACACATTAACTCTGCCACGTGGGACGAGTAGTTCACAATTGTTTTTCATTAAACTAGTAAGGCATGATAAGAAGATGAGGACTTTTGGATCACTCTGTACTGAATTCTCTCAAAATGTGTTGGATGCAAGAGATTAACTTACAGTGACTCCAATTCCTCTTGTTTTTTATAAATATATATTTATTTATATTTATATATATATTTATATAAGAGAAAATATATAATTAAAAAATGTTTGACAGAGTGAAACTTTCTGAAAAACCTCTGGACCTCTTTCTCTATCAACACTTGCGACTTACAGCTTTCTTATCAGTGGATAAAAGAGGAGGTTAGTGTTATGGTAGATAACATTCATCCTGTTTTTCTAACACATGAAGTACTTGCTGGACAAAGTCTCTCTATGTTAGTATTCGTCATCGGAAAAGAAATGACAGCAAAAACTCTGTTAAGTCAGGCAGTGTCAGGCAGTTGGTGCCTTGTCTCATTAGAACAACTTACTGTAATAGCTGCAAACAAGGGACAGTCGAGCTGTTATGTTGAAACACAAGGTGCCTGCCTCTGGCCATAAGACAGCAATTACCAAAACATGTTATCCCCCAGCCCAGCTATGTTTCTTTCTGTGTTCTTTGCTTCATGTTATGTACCCACATGACCTGAAATGTAGCTGAAGCGACCAGCTATATAATGTCTCTTGACAGAATTTCCATTGGAAATGAAGATTGTGTTCCTGCTGGAAGCTTTTGCTTTAGATGTATAATACATAGGACCAGTATATCGTTACAGTGAACCCCTTCATGCACCCACAGGAATTCAACATGGATTTACTGTGCTCTGATAAACAAGGCTCATAGGAAAACCTTTGAAGGACTAAAGCTACCATTGTGCTCTAAAGAAAACTGAATCTGGCGTGTGTTATGGGTTTGCAAAATTGAGTTTTGATCAAACTTGATCTATCTTCAGCTATGTTCAACCAGTTCTACCCTTCAGTATGTGAGTATTTTCTCATTTTAATGAGATAAGTTATAGGGTAATATTTGTGTTCTTACATTTTCATACTGAATTCACTAAATCTAAATAACTAAGTTTTTATTGTACATAAAAAGTACCCTGCTGACTTTGGTGATTCTTTGTCGTTTATTCCAATGTTAGCATGTTGTTGACATTTAGTTCCACTGTGTCTACAGCCTCACAGAGTTGCTTGCAATGAAGTAAATGCCAATTTGAACATTGTGATTCAGTGGCTATCATCATTCATCATCAACCCTATAAAAATGTGGGGGATATATATATATATATGTGGTAATCAGGTGGCCTCTAATGGCCCAAAGAAATAATGATTAAAGCAAAGGAGGAAATTATGTGTCATAGTATACGTAGTGACAAAATCAGGTTTAGGTGGATGAATAGGTCAAAAAACACAGGACTTTCTCTCAGGAGAGCGGTATTTGATCTCAATGTGAAACATATTTTTTATTGCTGTGCATTTTAATCCAAGTCACAACATTTTCTGGACCTAACCAAAATTTTTGTGCCTAGTGGGTGGAGCAGGGACATCCTGAACCATGGCTATTGCCTGACTAACATCCAAAGCATGTGTGTGGTAGTCCTGTGCTAACTGAGGTAGGATATCATGCCTTCTCTTTAGTCATCAACCGGATGTTTTTTGAGATCCCAAATTATTATGTTTTGTATATTTATTTGTTCTTTTTAGAGTTGGACAGGTTATGGATAAAGATCTGGCGACGTTGGTTAATATTGTTTTCAATGTGCTATTTCAGTGTCAAGGTACAACGGGATCTCTTCACGATGAGAAAACATAATTATTACAGATTTAACAGCAACCTTGCATTTGCAAGATATCAAACCTATCAATGAAGTTACAATAAATTAGGGAAAGGATATCACACAACTTCACATAGACAAGTATTTTGCTTTCAGCACAACATCCATATTCTATCTGTTTATCAAATGCCAAGCTGCCTTTTGTACCCAGCAACAGATGAATAGAGAAAAAGCCATTTTCAGAGACTTTTTGGGTTGCACCCTTTTGCTCACCACCCTGCACCAGATGAGAGTCCCCGCTGACAGAGATTACAAAAACAAGATGAAGGAAAGCTTCAAGCTGTCTCCAGGCTTTGCACAGAAGACAACAAGGAATATCATGCTGCATGCCACCTTGTTGTTTCTTTTGTGCTGTAAATGCTCTATGCTGTGAGAACAGATGAAGTGTGTATGCCTTTTAAAACCCCACAATGAACCTCTGTAGCTGGCTGTTTAGATTTGTTTTAATTATATTGCGTCTGGGGGCTGAGTTCAGAGAGAGAGTCCTCCAGGGTTACTTCCTGTCAGTGCTAATACTGTTAGAGACTTGTTCATTGATGTTTACTTGCAGCGAGTGTCATGAACTTTTCATGTTTTTGTACACAGTAGCAGTTCAGGTATAAAATATACATTTAAAAATGACATTTTATTTAATTGTTAATGATGGAGCTTGATAGGTCTTGGCCCACAGTCGCACAAACTCAGTATATTAACTGAGTATTTACTCAATGTCTATTAAATGAAATGAAAATCGGACAGAGTGTGGTGTCTTTTAGTTATTCTAACACCCCCATGACACTGCTACCTACAGCACTTCTGTTATTTCAGCTTTTCTAAATTGTGTTGTTAAGATACGGTCCATAAATTAATCCTGCCAGCCACCTACTGAAAGTTATAAGAACAGTTTTTGAACTGCAAGCGCTCACTTCAAACAGCTGGCCTTAAAGGACCTTTCAACAGCCATAGGTTAAACAGTTCCTGCCAGATTGGTGAGTCTGTGTTTTGTATTACAGAGAGAGTAGGACAAAGAAAGAGCAAAAACAGGGTTAACATCAGTTTAGCTTTAGAAATGGAGAGTGTTAAAAACAGCCAAAAGGACTCAAATTAGATTCAGATGTGGCATTCTTGCTGCTGCATGTGTTCTTATTTAAAGCTAACATATTTGTCTTGGCATCAAAGATGGTGTCTCCCCAGAAGAGCCAGTGGAGGTGTCTAGGGAGAGGGAGGCCTGAGCATTAGTGATCTAGCATGGTAATGATTTCACCTTTATTGAACTTACATGAACCAAGTTTGAACTTTGTGTGCTTTGTGTCACATTAGCAATAAGCAGAGCGATTTACTTATTGAGTTATTTTAGCCAAATGTGAATCATTAAACTGTCACCCTCCTCACTTGACATTGTGCACTAATGCTCACTTTAGACTGGAGTCTGCTCTTTGTACAGTCTGGCTCAACCAGGCATCTATAACTAAGAGGGAGGTGCAAAGCGCAATGAGGCATGGTTTTCAGTCTCACTAGAACCTCTATAAGCTGAAAAGAAATTAGTACCAACTTTAACAATAACATGCTACTTGCACTTGAAAGCATCACTAATGTTCTTATTATTTCAACACTTGTAGGGGCCATTCCTCAGCATAATAGGTACTTTTACCTCTGTTACTTTAAATACATTGGTGTAATAATCTTTTTGTTATGTAATTAAGGAATGCAGGGCTTGTTTTTATCAGTGTTTTATTGCTTTCACTGAAGTGAATTGAAATTTTGAATAATACTGCTCACAGTTAATTTATTTATATTTATTTGTGAACTTTTTGTGACACAAGACAACAACATAAGGCTGTCTTGCCCCCCCCCCCCCGGTCCAGACAAAACATGAACAGAACTACAAACAAGGAAGTGATTCTGTCCTTGGGTTGTTAACTTGAGCAAGTGAGTTACATTTTGGTTGTGCAGCTGTTGCTCATTTGCATGAGATCCTAGTGCACTGAATGCATATTCCGCAATTGTCACATCTGTATGCATGTTGACCAGATTTTTAGGAAGATTCATTTAAAACCACACAGTGAACAACCTCTGGAAGCAGTTTATGGACGGGTGAGGCTTTAAAAGATGCTTTGTAAATCAGAATGTATAATAGCATTCTTGTGGATGGTTCTCTCTCTGCCTCTCTTGCTCTCTCTCTCTCTTTCTTTTTTTCTCACTAATAATTCCACAGCATTTTTGTGAAGCCCTTAATGTCAAATAAAAACTATATTATAAAACTGAATGAGGCATTTAATGGAGTCTGGAGCTGCAGGAGCACATTGGTCCAACATGTTTTCTGGGGCGAATTCTATTAAGAAATAGATCCTCAGAATGCTTGGTGAGTGGGAGAATGAAAGGAGGGGTGGGGAGACTTCAATAAGAATGTGACTTCACCGACAGCATAAGCTGTGCTGAGCCTGTTGTGCTTCTCCCCTGCATGTGAAAACGACTCGCATTTTTCTGCATTCTCTGTGCTTTGCTTAGAAATTCAAAGGAAATTCTGAATACAGTATTTTACCTTATTTAAATTTCAAAAACTCATGTATCCATCCCTAATCAAGCAACATAAAAATAGCAAGTATCATGCAAATAGAAGGAGATGGGCTAGTGGGGACGTTCCTTGGCTGTCATCTTCATATCGTCTCTCACATAGCATGCATCTGAGGATTATTTACTGACTTGCTTGAGCAGTCACTCGATACTTATGGATATTCTTCACTCACTTCTGATTCTGTATCAATTTGGCTGAACTCTGCACTGCCACTGCTGCTCATGTTTATCAGATGAATGTCACACCAAGCAAAATTGATTGGGATAAGAATCGAAAGGAAGACTCTATGCTCAAAATTCAATCAGAATCAAGAGCTACTTCAGCAGAGTCTCACTTAGGATTGATCTGCCAATATGAAATGTGGACAGTACCACTGACAGCAGGTACACCTTGGGCCTGTCAGGGAATAAACATCAATGGAGTACTGAGGATAACATAATATGATTTACCAGTCAGTGTTTCAAATTCTTTGGGTCATTTTAGCTAGCGCTGCTGTACAGGAAAAAAGTCCTGATGAGGTCTGCCAGACATTTGAAGGTTAAAACTTAAATCATTCCCTTCTGAGTAAAATGTTCTTCCCTTTTTGTCTTTCCACTCTATATTGCAGGCAGAGTATTATCTATGACATATGTACAGTGGTCACAGCAGAAGAGTGTGCAGTGCCCTTCACTTGAGTTATAGTTGCCATCTAAATGTATGTGACTTACAGTGATGATTAGAGCTTGTTCCAGATTTTTTTCTTTCATAACTTGGTATACTCACATGTCACTTTTCAGCAGCTAATGGCAGCCTAAGACAGGCCCTCACAGCCACCCCAGATTACTGTAAATTGCTGTGAAGATAAAGCTGTTGCCTGGGAGCTAGACAGGACAGTAGTTCTCCACTCCCATTATGAGCTTTTCATTTTATCCATTTACTTCATACTGCCTGAACAGGACTAAACTCTTCATCATCCTTCTACTGTTACCATCTGCCTGCATACTGGGCCTGCCTGAGAACAGACACCATCCAACAAATACCAGAACTCACTGAAGCCTTAAAGAAAAATAACAAAGCTGATTGAAACTTTATTATGTCTATTGTCTTCACCTAGTGGAGCAAACAAAAGCTCTCTGCTGGCATAAATGACCTCCTTGCACAAACCAAATTGGAGCATCACACCAAAATGTGAAACTAATCCTGAATTCATAAGATTAAAGAAGTTGTGCTTGGTGGTGTTAGAAGGAGAAATAATCTGGCAGACACACTCCATTTCATTTCCTGGATGCTGACATGCAAATGAGTCTCATTTGTATAATCTTTCCAAATGAAAAACAGATAATCAAATACCATCAGCAGTCATTAATATTCAATTAGGTAGTGCTTATGCAAAGTCATGCAGTTGAGAGATTTGAAAGGGATGGAGAGTGGACCACTGTGGGAAGAGAAGACAAAATGGCATAGATGTCATTTCTGAGCTTCTTGTGTCATAAGTGCCATGTTTTTACTGTCTATCACAACATTGGTAATGCTCTTTTACAATATTCTTCAGTTTGGCTTTAGTTTGGCTTTCCTCTGCTAGCAAACTATATGCTTTTTCATTTATTTTCATGAGGACAAGTGCTTGCCACAAATTACAGCATTTTTGGCCCAAGTTAGTTTATAATACCCTGTTCTTGATGGTTCTTTATAAGATCAATGACATTAATAAGAAAGCTACTACTTTCCTTCAAACTATAAAAAGCATCAAAAATACACACAAAACAGCATAAAACACAAACAAAGATACAATTCAGTGGCCATAAAAGTCAAAAGAAGTATACTGTTTATTTAGGCCTTTAGGGGTGAGTTGAATATTACCAAATTTAATGAAACTGAAATTTCAGTGTGGGATTATATCAGCATCCCATATCTAATTTTAATTGCACAATTAAACGTCATCGTAATGCTTGATTACTGTAGATGTTGCTTGTGACCCTGGAACTATTTTAGAATAAAAGTAAAGGTATGTATATTTGTTTTTGTTATTATTACCATCTGACAAGGACAAGCCACAGGACACATTTTCTTAATTTCTAGTGTTATAGCAAGTCTGTACTGTACACTGCATTACAGAATTGCAAACATCTCATGTTTATCTGATGGTACATACATGTTTCCGTTTTACTACTTCCAGCTATCTATACAGACCATAATTTATTATTATTATATTTCAAGTGTATATTTTTCACCTTTCTCCACATAGCTAAAGTGACTTTGTATTGGGGTCTGAGCACTGCCAAAATGCAAGAAACCTATTGTACAACCCAATGTTGTGCCTGCAGCTGCTGCTGCTGTTGTTCTGCTAACATGCAGCTTACAGTATGCCTCGTCTACAAAATTGATTGTACCACCTAATATGTGATTCTGGGTATCTTTTTTTTTCTTCTATAGTTCAATTGTATTTTGTTACAAACTAAGGGAGTATTGGGGGCCAAGGACAGAACCTTGTTGAACTCCTATTTTACTATATAAGAATTCATTTTTCACTGTTTGTAACACATGGTTAGAAACATTTTATTTGTATTACTGTAAACTCACTGCAAAGTTGCATTTATAAATGGAAATGTCGATGTATCAAATGCCTTTACTTCCACCATATTTTCAAAGTCATGACATTTTAGATGGATTAGATGAAATCCTGTGGCCCTGATCGTCTTGCCAGTTTATGAACTCTGCCTCATCACTGCGATTTTACATAACGAGCTCTGGGTTAAAACAGAGCTGACCCAGCCCAGATGTGGTGCTGACTTGACCCATGCAGTCAGTCTCATCGTAGCTCCTCTGCTGAATACCAATGTACACCTGCTATGATTGTGGAGGCTAAACAGATGTCCATTCAGAGACAGATCCTGTGGTGTCTTGTATCTGCCCTCTTTAAGCCATGTTTTCCCTTCAGACATAATATTAGAAACATGGCATAGTTTGACTTTAGTCCTACGTCCACTTTCAGCTGAGCTGAAGATTGTGGCAAGCATTTGGATGAATATCAACATTACTCTTAAACTATGTTACAAATTTTCAACACGTATACATAACTGTGGGAAATAGTTCCAAGTTTCTATCTCACATTCGCTCTATTTCTTCCTCTTGTCTCTTTTTCAAGTTAGAAATCCTCTTAAGAGAGGTTATCCAAAATAACATTATCTTCAAACAAACATTTCACTTTTAATCATTGCATTTTTCTCCTTATACAATTCACCGTGGTATTGCAGGCCCTTTTGAAGCAGTTCTTTTTCTGAGTGTCCGCTGGGATTTGCTCCCCTGTGGCCTCTCTGCTTACACCAAAGCTTCTCTTTTCAAACCCAGCTTTGAGTAAAGAAGGAAAATGGGAAAAAAGAAACCTCACAGGAAAATAGGTGGTGAACTGATGAACAATTCACTGGTGCATACCTGACAGGAATAGCGATTTTATCACCTTGTCTGTTCTCAGTAACACGGAAATGTGATTTCTCACTGGACATTCACATGTCAGTCAAGAAGTTGGGCAGATAATACACACAAATACACAAACCCACACTTTATTATGCACATTTACGCATGCTGTGATGACCCAACAAAAGAAAAACAAAGGGCCTTTCAGTTCACCTTGTGAATTTATTCTGTTATAAACCCTCAAGATTCTTCTGAAAATAGTTTGACTTTATTTACAAATATAACAATGTATTTATGTCTTCCAGGGAACTTCTGAAATTTTGAGATTGTGTCTCGTGGTCATTCCTAGGCCTTATCTCTCAGCACCCACTGCAGGAATATGCAATGATCCCTTCTGGGGTAATTCTTTTCAGTGACAAATCATAATATGTTAGTTTTTCAATATATATAATCTGTTTCTACTCTAGTTTCTTAGGAGTATAGTAAACAGCATTTCTAGTTTCAGAAACCTGTATAAGAACTACCAACATCTTGAGAAAGCTGAAAATGCTAGTTTTAGGTCTCCATCGGGACTGTAAATGTATTCTATGTGCCTCTCCACCTCTAATAAAGCTGTAGCCACTAAAACAAAAATATGAAGTTAAGTAATGTAATGAGGTTTTGTAGGGCAAAATGAAGGTAAAACTCTGACTCTAAAGCATGAACTCTTTTGTTGCTCTTTCCTTCTACTACTGAAGGTTTGGTTTAAAAGACCCTTTCTCATGGTTAAATTAACAAAGCCATCGTTGAGGTTGGGAAATAATCAGATAAAAAAAGAACATAACCTTTCACAGTGAAACTGAACATAAATTTCCTATGGGAAAGTCCTGCATTTTCTGTGCCATCCATCCACCTGGGCCAACTTCCTCCTGCTGTGGACTTTGTTGCTCTACACTATGCCACTTTATTTTCTCTTTTGCTCATGTTATACTGTAATTACTACGGTTACTAGACGTTGTCTAACAATTACTTGGCACTGTCGATGATGAACAACCTCTGGGCACAAATGGCATATGGACTTATTTTTTAAAAGTCTCTAAGCAGCAGCTAGAAAACCAGATAGAAACCAAACTGGATTTAGCCCAGCTGATATGTAAAATGAAAGGAAGTAGCTGACATGATGAAGCATTTAAGACCAACGTTCAATGACACAGATGATCAGAAATCCCCAAAACTAGGCCAATGTGAGGATTGTGTGTATAGGGGGATTGATCCTTATGCAACAGGAAGTCTTTAAGGTTCGTAAATTAGCTCTTAGCAGAGGTTTCAATGACAACCCTAGTTTCTGTACCTTTATTTTGGCTCTAGAGAAAAATACCAATTACTGAAATAAAAGAATTAGGCCAGAATAATTCATATAAATAACTGTTGTATTTGACAACACAGACATGAATGAAAATGGATAGGAAATTACATTCTGGAAATGAACTAGCAATCATGTGAAGATCAAAGCAAACAGAAATGGAGAATGGATAAGTTACCTCTATTTACAGTATATATGTAGACATGTAATATATTACTGAGCATTCTTTAAGTGTTCTGGTGAAATGCAGCATTGTATTTAAACTAGGACCGGTTACAGATAAGGTGAATTCAAAGGATGGATGAACAACTTAGTTCTTCAAATGCATTTACCAGGCTTGATGCACCAGGGCCTCATCCAATCTGGACCAGTTCCTGACAGGTATTTTTACCTAAATAGTATTGAAGTAGTTCAGTATTTTTTTTTAATGATAATACAAATTGAACCAACGAGGCAGAATGTTAATTAGTGAGATTTCGCGTGCTGGTTTGAGGGGTCCACTTCATCTCTATATGAGCATGAGGTGTTCACATTTTAAAAATCATGCATATATGCTTATATTAAATACTGCTGAATAAATGTAGACATGCAGACCCACGGGAACTACAGTATACAGATATGCAAAGTCACATATACAAGTGAAATAAAGTGAGTGAATGGAATTACCAAACAATCAAATACAACTCTACACAAAAGAACTGTTGTCCAATCCCAAGTGAACAGTCTTATCTGAAAATATCTGATTAAGAATTTATCCCAAATACTTGAAACAGTTCCAGTCCAGGCCTGTTTTCCCATTTTGTGTTAGTTAATAAAGCTTAATTTTGAGAGCAGCAGGAGCCAAGCAGAATCTACAGGTTAACGATGGATCCAGAAGGGCACGTGAAAAAGAGTGACCTACCACAGTGTTTGAAGTTATGATTTATGGATTGGCCGATACAATTCTTTGTTCTATTCAAAGCACTGACAGCTGATAAGGCCCAGTACAATGACCAGATTAGAGGCATGATTGGCAACGTCCCTGAGACGTGTAGTGTTTAAAACCTCCTCACTGCCTGTAATTCTGCTCCTTTCTACCCCAGGCCTGTAACAACAGACCCTTGATAATGTTATTGCTCATGGTTCATGACCAGGGAAGATAAGAGAAATAGGTTTCTTTAAGCCCTGCACAGGCTTAACCTATGACTCTACTTATAGCAAGCCTCAAAGACCCAGACAACCCTGTTAGGTTTAGTTTTGTACAATACCTCACTACAGTACGTGATTTTAATACTTCCACTATACTGCATGACTTGTGTGCAGGAATGAAAAAGTACTATTTATGCAAATCCGTATCCACAGTTTGAAATGCTCCACTCAAAATACAACCAATGCAGTCCATTCAGCATCATCATCACTGAAATTTGTGTTTGCAAAACCTCTAATGATAATTAAAATGATTGAATTAATGTGAAAAGAGCTGGGTTAAATAACTGCAAATTAATCCAATTCTGCAGCTCCACATATAGACCCGTTGTTTTTAGCTATACCAATCACCAAACAGCAGACAAAGTTGACCAACAGCTGGTGAATATGGTGGAGCATCTAATAAGCTCATTGTATCCCCCCCTAACAGGCCAAAAGAGACCAAAAAAATTGTTCATTGCTCCATATGTGTCGCTACAAAATTAAAAATGCCCCAGTAAAACTGAGGACCACACAAGAAATCCCAAATGATTTATTTGACATTAGTTTTGTCACTGTCATATAGTGGAAAATTAATCATTACACAAAAATCAATTTTAAAGTTTTAAATTATTGCATGTCACGATGAAAGTAACAGCACCATATCATAAAATCACAGTAGCATGAAGTTGATTTCAATATGCAGCTGTAGCTGAAATTACAGTTACTGTATCTCCACAAACTAAAAAGTCAATATTTAAAACACCACCTGACCTACACGGTGTGTGCTAACTGCAGTCTACCACTGCACAGTATCTGTCATAACTCTCTGACTGTCAAGAGAACAGGGTGGACAGAGGATCTGACAACAGGTATACTACTGGGGTTATAAACTGGGCACCTCCCATCAGAGATGTTTAATTGAATTCAGGCCAGAGCCTCTCGAACAGGATGAACTATAAATTCCAGTACCCCTGAACTGCCTCTCCTATACCTGCTCACCTGCTTCTAAATAAAACCGAACACACACACACACACACACACACACACACACACACACACACACACACACACACACATACACGCACGCACACCCACACACACACGCACACACACAAACACCTCTATTCTTACATTGCATCCGCAAAGAAGGCAGCTTCTATGTATAGACCAATACTTTATCCATGTGTTTCTTTTAATGAATAATTGATTGCATATTTTGTATTTATTATTCATTTGTTTTCTTTCTATGCTTAACTTGCATTTGATCATTTAAACTTACTCTGCACCGTAGTGTATGAACCACCACATCTGTATGAGGCGGACAGTAATATTAGAACAACCTATGCAGATGTCAAATTAGTGAGCTAGCTAACAGCTATTCATGAACTAACCCACACACAATTTTAATGGAAATCCCATCTCCCACCCACAACCTTCAGCCTTCTTTCTGCATTGATAAAGGTCAAATGTACATACATTCTGCATTAGCAATATAGAGACTGTGCCAGAGAATCTTCCACTTTCAGAATAATTCTACTGAAACTAGCTGTTTGACTTACAATTGTAAATTCATTCCCCTGGTCAAGAGCAATTTAGAGGTACTTGCTGAGAGAAAACTTGTGACACATTTACATATCACAATTACAGTCTCCCATTCACAAAAGACACTATGGTCAACAGCTACTTCTGAAAATTGTAAGACAGATGATATGAGTTATTTATTTATATTTCAAAACAACATCCTAAAAGTTCATTAGGTACAGTATAGCACTTCCTTCTCATAAATGCAGAAGGCTACATGTGCACAGCATGTATTTTTGCCATTATAGCACCATCAGTTTTAACAGATCTAGCATTTTCTGTTGTAATTGACTTTTATCACAACCCCAATACAATTATTTTTGTGCCATAAAGCGATGAAAGTCGATGCCAATGTTGAAACCTGTCTGTTTCTGGACAACAGCAGGAAGGCCTCTCAAAACTACTCATGACAAATGAGAAATTTCCACTCAGTTTACAACAGAAAGAAATTATTCCAGGTTTTTAAGGGGCTCTGAAAATGGGCTGCACAATTGATAATAATAATGCAGTCTTCAAACCTGTGAGTGAGTTGCAGGCTGAAGGTTAAATATTATCAGTGAAATTGAATCCGACAAAGCTACATTACAATCCATCTTGGGATATTAAACATTTCAAATTTTCTGAATTAAGGACTAATAAGGCTGCTGAGATGAATGCAAGATGGATGGTCTTGGTTAACAATCACAAAACAGATCTGATGAGAGTAAATGGCATCAGAGTTGACATATGATATTGTTGAGGGGGAGAAATGAAGTCTTAAATTATTGTGCATCCT
This sequence comes from Mastacembelus armatus, assembly GCF_900324485.2. Lineage (NCBI taxonomy): Eukaryota > Metazoa > Chordata > Actinopteri > Synbranchiformes > Mastacembelidae > Mastacembelus > Mastacembelus armatus. The sequence continues at coordinate 24,649,148 of NC_046635.1, forward strand.
CTGAGATTGAGCCTGTTACTTTTCAGAGTATTTGCACTGAAAACTGTGAAAATGTACTCAGTCTGCCTGAGTTCCCTAAACTTGCTGTTTTTCTTGAATATTATATGGTCACAGTGTGATATTTTTAATGGACTAACCCTCTTATCCGTCACCACTGGAAATGGTTATCAAGAGATTACACACCAGGCTGTCCTTCATTGTGTAAATTACATAAATCACTCAGCTTTTGGCTGACGAATGCTCTGTACTCCCGGTAGCAGAATTTGCATGATGCTTTGAACAAACACAGAAGAAAACAAAAATCACAACGTAACACACTGTTGTTAGTCTGAAAAGTGATTGACTCTTACAATTGTTATTAGGTGTAGAAGGCCTGTAAAGCTTTGGATTTTTACACATGTTGTTCAGAGTGCATGGGGCTGTAGCAAGAGCATCACTCAGTTTGAAGGGGTGGTGTCATTATTCCGCAAAACTAAAACAACAAAATTCATGTGTTTAAAGTGAGCTGCAAATTTTAATATACTGCTAACTGGCTTACAGTCGTGAAGTGGATTCCCTCCCATGCTGTTGAGCATATCAGGCAACACACACACACACACACACGCGTGCGCATATATATATATATATATATATATATATATACACACATACATATATTTATATATATGTGTGTGTGTTTATTTCGTCTTAAAATGAATCTGCCATTAAAAAGTCAGCTGGAGATCATTACATTATTCTAGCTAGATACAGCTAGTAAAACCTTTTGACAGTTGTCATTTCAGCCCACAGAAAATTCTTACTGTGAGGCGTAAGTGCTAACAACCTCACCACTATGCCACCCAATAACATACCCATTATGTCTAAAACATTACCTGCAGATCTCAAGAGGTACATTTGTCACTCTGATTATGGTTAAATTGTTTGCTGTATCAGAATGGAAGGCTTCAGGCACAGCAACAGGAGAGGGGTGGGGTTTAGCGACTAGTCACTTCATAAATGCTGACTGCGAGTGGTCTACATTGGTATTCCAGCAAAATGAAATCATTAGTGACAAACTTTGTTTGACCAAGTCAGATTGCTCCCTCATGTTAAAGAAGAATATGTGAAAAAAGTTGGCAACACAAAGTTTGATTGTGTGTGTTTGTATGTGTCTCTGTGCGGACTGGATGTTGGGGGAATAGCTGTTTATGAGGGGATCTTGACGATTTATTCCAGACAGCTGCATCGTTGACAGGCCATCATTAGCAGAGTGATTCCTCAGGTTGTTTCATTCCCCGGTGGCCAAGACAAACTGCACAAGATCTTAATTGCTGGTATGAATAAAGGTTCATTTTCCAAGAGGTGGTATCATTATAAATGCAGTATAAAAGATTACTAGGAAGATGAAAATGTCAAGTACTGTACTCTCACACTACTGCAATAAAGAGGCTAATAAACCTGAGATGGGCCAGAGGGGTTATTCAGGGACAATAGAGAAGATAAATGCTGTTTATCTCCAATTACAGTAGAATCTTATGACTGTAAGAGTGTAAGAATTACAGAGAGAGGCATATGTAGAATGGCAAACAAAGACAAAGAACATATCAAGCCTCAAAGCTCCGTTTGAAAGCCATTCCTGAGATAAAAACTATGTTTTGTGCCTAATATTCTTTTCAATTCTTCAAAAAAGGTCCTATGACAGAAAATTGAGAAGTTGTTTCTTGTTTTGAATGCATATACACTCAGAAAGTAGCACTGAAAGACATTGTGAACAGAGTGGCAGTCCAGAGAATGCTTGTGTGGTAAAATGCTACCCATTATTATTGTGGTCAAGGGACTGTGGAAGAGGAGGTATTAGGACTGGTCTCTGGGGATGAGCACTGGGAGCCTTAGCATAATATAGCATGGGAGTAATGATGAGCCATATATCCCTGATATCCACTTCACTACATACTGTAGCGTTTTTCTTCAGGGAGACATTACTGCACAGTTTCTGGGTCTTGTGACAAAGGATCTGCAGTATTCTGGTGTGCATTTAATGGCACTGTGCTATGAAAACATTACATTTTTATAATATCTAAAACTGCAGGAATTCTATGATTATTACATCATTAGTAAATTGCTGTATTTAGTTTTAGAGTTTCTTTCCACTTTACACCATGTTGTGTTCAATACACTGGACACTGACCCAGTATGAGCTGATGATACCCAGTAGGGTAAATGGTTAGCTTGTTATTTTTTCAAGTGGCAGCACAGTGGTCTGAAGTATGCCACATGACACTGGCACCAGGAGGGGCCACTCAACAACTACAGTTGTTCAGCGCTTCCAACAAATTTTTTTCCTCAGCTATCTAGGCATATTTTAAAGTTATGAAATGAAAAGTCGATGAAAAATGCTCTTTCTCTCTCCCTCTCTCTCCCTCTCTCGCTCTCAGATGCATCCAAGTTCTCAAAAAACCTTATGTGAAGTGCATTTCTTTGGTAAAACTGAGGTACAACAGAGAAAATATGATGAAATTCTTCTTCTGAACATATAATATAAAAACAACAAAGTCTGCATGTCTAAAATAACTTATAATATGAAGAATCTTCTTAGTCGAAAGCTTACAGAGAGAACAGTTGCGTAATTTTCCTCTAAGTGTTTCAAAATGTTTTCTAAGAGTCTGTGTTTTATTTTGTAAAGGCATTTCACTTTTTACAAACACCACAGACTCAGAACAGAGCAGGCATACTAGCCTGACTACATTTGTAGAAGAGAGGTAGAACAATGGCATGTCTATGTGCCCACTCACCTTTAAACACTTTCAGCGTAGGCATCTCTTCCCTTCCCTCCTTCGCTGCATGACCTGCTTGCTTGTCTTCCGACTGCTCTCATGAGGTTGATGAGATTTGATGCAGCAGCCAAAGGACCCACACAGCTCTGCCAAGCTGGCCACACTGCACCTGTTCAAAAACATTGCCAAAATAAAATCAGTTTATTATTATTTTAATGTGAAACACTTTGCAGTCCAGAGAGAAATGTTTTTGAGTTCAAACCCAGACTAAAGTCAGACAGACAGTGAACACTGGTCTACACTTTGTGTTCTGTATGTTAGATCAACTGCGGAAGACTCCTTTAACCTCCTACGACCTGGCGTCCACCTACGCAGACATCACATTTTTGGTTGTCTGCACCAGAAATAACTTTTCTAAAATTATAGCTACTCTAGATGGCATAGCCCTGGCCTCCAGCACTACTGTAAAAAACCTTGGAGTTATTTTTGACCAGGACATGTCCTTTAACTCACACATAAAACAAATCTCTAGAACTGCATTCTTTCACCTGCGCAACATTTCCAAAATTAGGAACATCCTGTCTCAAAATGATGCATAAAAACTAGTCCATGCATTTGTTACCTCAAGGCTAGATTACTCTAACTCATTACTATCTGGATGTCCCAATATCTCAATAAAAAGCCTCCAATTAATCCAGAATGCTGCAGTCAGAGTCCTGACAGGAACTAGCAAGAGAGATCATATTTCTCCTATATTGGTTTCTCTTCATTGGCTCCCTGTAAAATATAGAATAGAATTTAAAATCCTTCTTCTCACATACAAATCCCTTCATAATCAAGCTCCTTCATACCTTAAAGACCTCATAGTACCATATTATCCCAATAGACCACTTCGCTCTCAGAGTGCAGGTCTACTTGTGGTTCCCATAGTTTCCAAAAGCAGACTGGGAGGCAGAGCCTTTAGTTATCAAGCTCCTCTCCTATGGAACCAGCTCCCAGCCTGGGTTCAGGAGGCAGACACTCTCTGTACTTTTAAGGCTAGACTTAAAACCTTCCTCTTTGACAAAGCATATAGTTAGGGCTGGCGTCAGGCAACCCTGAACCATCCCTTAGTTATGCTGCTATAGGCCTAGACTGCCCGAGGACCATCGGTGCACTGAGCTCCCCTACCCTAACCCCCCCCCCCCCCCCCTTCCCTTCCCTTCCCCTCCCCTCTCTTCTCTCCTCCCACCTCATGTATATTCCACCATTGAATGTTACTAACCTTGTGCTCTCTCTCTCCCCTAGTTTGTGCTCTCTCCCTCTCTCTCTGTTCTCTCTGTACCTTCTGCAGGTGTTCCTGGTCCTGGAGCTGTATGTCGCTGATGTGCAGTTACTGGTCTCACCAACCTGCAGTGTCTATTTGTTGTTTATTATTGCTGTTCTATTCTCTCTGCTCTATCCACTCACCCCAACCGGTCGAGGCAGATGGCCGCCCAAACTGAGCCCGGTTCTGCTGGAGGTTTTTTCTTCCGTTAAAGGGAGTTTTTTCCTCTCCACTGTCGCCAAGTGCTTGCTCATAAGGGATTTGTTGGGTTGTTAGTTTTTAGTTTTTGTAAAGTGCCTTGAGATGATTTGTATTGTGATTTGGCGCTATACAAATAAAACTGAATTGAATTGAATTGAATAATACTTCATTCTGTGTAACTGTAACTGTGGCAAATGTGGATCAACTGTTCCCACAGACAAAAAGGACATTCCTAGCTTGGAGTAGTAGTTTTGAAGTGTTACAAAAAAAAAAAAAAAACAATAGCAATAAAAATATAATAATAAAAATTGTCAAGGATTTTGGATATGTTGTGTGTATTGTTTTTCCATATCCATGTTCAGAAGTTGAAACACTTCTATATGCAACAATGAAAAATGTTGGAAATAAAAGAGATTTGCACTTTGCTACACAATGGTGTCTTGATAGTGTTCTGAAAAAACTCAGACCGAGTGTGTCCCCATATGTGGACATTGTTTATTTTAAAGAAGTGCTTCATGTTGAAAGATAATATCTGGTTATTATATCTATTGGTTCCACCTAACCCCAAATAGCTGCAAGAAATCTAAAATGCAAGCCAAACCAAAGCTCAGGTCTAAGGAGGTTAAATATCTGCTGACTTCAGACGGACTGTGGAGAGAGTTTAGCTGAGATATGATTGTACCGAGAGTCCTACAATCACGAAGGAAGACATAATGTCAGATTCTGACTCTGAGTCCAAGGTAGGTCTAAGTCAGTACTCAACAGCTAACACCTGTTTCTCAGGCAGCATTACCCTTCAGGCTATGCTCAAACCATTCGTCTTTCACTTTGATTGGCAGACCACTACTCTATCCATCACACTTATTCTAACATAACAATCTACTGTATAACCTAAAGCATTTGACTGATGGTGAGTATACGAGTCTGCCTGAGAGGACTGGTTCAGAGCAGGAACTCCCTTTCGTGTGGCAATCATAAACAACAATAGCCAAGGCAATAAAATCTGAGCCATGAGTAATTATGATTCTAGTAGCATTTGTCATTCAAAACTGAGTATCTGTGCAACACTAAGTATCAGTATTGACTGGCTGTTGCCAACCCATGACATAGGAGTTGAACGTGAGATGACCCTGTGCCTGTTAGATAGATGGCATTTAATCAGTGGTGTGTGGTACATTGCGCACTGAATTGTGCTAAATCAGATGACTGCGCTCAGTAATTGTGTACAGATGAGCAAGACACTTGGAGATCAGTTGTGAACTGGGTGAAATTATAAGGGCTGTACAGTATTATCAGAGTATGTATATGTGTTAATTGTGGTCAGTTCCTTTCATTAGCTCAGGAGTCAAGACCAGCTTTTCTCAAGAGAAAAAGGATGTTCTTGTGCAAAAACAACAGCATGGAAATACAGCCTTCTATGTCTGCTGCCAAGGACAGAGCATGTTTATTTTTAGGGTGAATTAATTTTTCTGGAAATTACTGCTGGATACACCTGCGTGTTTCCAGAAGGAGTTATTTTGCATTGATGAACATAATAAACACACTGTGTTCATATGTAAATAAAATGGACTTTTTACTTTTCCTTAAGATAATAATACCGCCTGCCTAAGTAGGTTGACAGATTATTTCTTGTCTCTGGAACAATACCATAGTCAAAACTTCACACATTAATTACAGAATATTGAGAAAAGAAGCGGAATTATCATTTTCACTTTTCATACGGTGCAGACTTTAATAAATGCTATAAACATTTCATTGAACTAACTCAAATAACCACCTATTTACAGATGCATGTGCCCACAATCTATTTGTAAAGGTGTAAAAATTGCTGTTATATAGGGCCCCACTGTGGCGACATGTGTTGGGCACAGATTTTTGAGCTAAATCACCGTGAAACAGTGAAACAGAGGGCAAAGCACAATCAGCTGATCAAATCGTCTTACATGCAGGCTTTTGCTTCACATAAAAGTGTTTTTATAGTCACTAACAAACTACTTTATAACTCAACTTTTACATTAGAATAAAACTAAAGCAATAGCGGTGGCAAGAACAGGAGCGCACAAATATGCATAACACATTTCAAACAATCACTCTAGATTGAATTTTTAAACTGCTTGATTTTAATGTAGACCATGATTATAAAATGCACTGAGACTCATTTAAAAAGCTAACATAAACAATAAATACAATCCATTAAGGGAGCAGACAATGGTGTTCTGCAACAGCGAAAAAGCACAATGATGAGTTACTTCAGCAAAATGGCCTCGATATTGTACATACAGTTAGAACTTGATTATTTTTAATTAGCAGTCTCTGTCATTATACAGGCTAATTAAGAACAGAATACATGGGTTACCACTTTGAACGTCATATGGCATAAATTCACTTGTATATTCTTTGAAAGGGAGAGTAAAATGAATGAAACAAATTGATTTTGAACTTTCTAAATACAGTTTTCCCTCCACTAAAATTTAACTTTTCCAAAATCTTGCTCTTTATATTTGTGAGATTCCTACAAGTAGCAATACTCAAAGCAGATTTAATCTAGTCTAGATTTTAAAATGCCAATGATGTTATAAGGGACAGAAATATTATTTTGAAATGGAAATATTTTACTTTAGTTCTGCTTTAGAAAATCACAGCATTTAAAGTTTGAAAGTCAATTCAATGCTCTGACACCTGAAATTACCCAAATCATGGGCATCATGAAACAGAATAGTTTATGTAGGTTGTAAAGTCTTTTCTCACCTCAGCCTCCAGCACATTTTCAGATACCATTGGTGATTAAAAAGAAAAAAAATTCACTGTGCCTTTTACAACATTTAGAATTGGAGTATGACTTAAAATCATAATCATGTTAATTAGCATATGAATAAATTCATGTTTAATGTTCATGTAAAAAAAAATCGAATTATTCATCTCCAAAAACTCATCTCGTCTAGGTGCTAAATGTTAATACCTGCTAATTTTAAAATAAAACTAAATTGTGTGAACTGCTGTGGACCTGAACCTACAAAACAATTTTGCATTAATTGGTGCCATTAACATTAGCATAAAAAATATAGTGCCTAAGTATGGAAAGGCAAACATAGTTGGCTGAGAAAAAACTCCAGATGGCATGTGGGAAATTATTCCTGCTGTTCACAAAAGCCACATTCAATCTGCAGTTCCACAGATACATAAAGTTCTTAATTGCTGGTCGTATGTGCAGCCCATATCCAATACCAATCTGAACTGAGAGCAATATTCAGAAGACAAGCATGTGCACAGCAACAATAACAAAAGTTGACACGTCTGTTTCTGTTTCCAGAATATTTTGGTTACAGCACAGTATATGCCTTCCAGTTTTGACTGAATTGTGCCATCTACCCAAATAGCAATCAAGTCAGACATTTGGCAGTGGATATTATTTCCATTGCTTGGTCTCATTGTCCTTAATGCCAGTCAGTTTCCTTCTAGGATTAATAAGGTGAACCTCATCTCATGCCTACAATGGCCCAGCAAAGCAGGTGAATGATTCCACCTTAATTCATTGTCAGGGTACACATGACTAATCCTGATCCAAACTGATGACTCACATGTCGGCCACCTGCCTCTGGATTCAGTTTTACTACTCACATCCATTCATCCTTGATCAGAACCACATTTCACCCATTCCCCATTCTAACCAATCACAGACTACAGTAGCGACTATAACATTACAAATCACGATTTTTCTCCACAGGATTTCTCCACATGTTCAAGCGGTATTAGTTAGTAGTATTAGTAAATAGTGGTATTCTGCATTTAAAGACATGGGAGGAAGTTACTGCCTGCTTTCTGCATATAAGAGCACAAATGTAATGAATTGATTAGACATTGTGTTTCACTGCTACAACATAAAATGCAAAATTTCTACAATTAACATGCCTGGGAAACTAGTGGCCTTTCTACAGTAGTAACCAAAAGGAACATTTTTGACTGTGTTAGTTTGTAGGGTGACAGGTGATGATGAGTGGATGTTTTATCATATTATATGCTATGCATATTTGATAGCAGTTTTACACAATTCTTGTTTGAAAACAAGAATATATAGGAAGTGTCAGAGTACACAACTAAATCATGGAGTCTAATTTGCTTGTTACTGTAGATACAGCTCATAAAATCTGCTAACATCAGTAGCCAATGGGAAGACTATCTCCTTCTGAAATCAAGGTCTGACTGCTTGAAACAGAGCTATAAATGAGTAATTAATTAAAATAAATACATTAAAAATAGGCCTATGAGACATTAAATAGGATATAAAAATCTGAAGTGTTATATCAGATTATTGGTCTTTTTAATTCTCTTAAATTTACAGCAGCAACATATGTTTTACCTACATCTAAATTGAAGATCACATTTTTCTTGTATTTGTAGTCTGTCCTGCACTTACAAAACCTTCAGCACCACTCGGTCAAACAGTACACTGACCAACTGTACAATGAAGGACTAATGTATATTAATGTGAGTGGCAAATGATAATCACTCTGACATGATGCTCTCTGTAAGACCTTGAATTACAGCAACTGCATATTGTGGGAGCTGTCAAACCAGAATAGTTTTATTCAATAAGGTCAGTTGGTGAATATCTAAATATCATTAGCACATTCAGCACATGACTGATATAGAAACACTTTAACACGTTATGGAAAACAATCATTAACATTAACCTAGAATGGTAGGATAAAGACATATTAAGCTGCAGAGCACAATTCACTTATAGTTATTATGTAATTTGAGCAGCAGCCCACTATGATATGGTCTTTCTTTTGTCTAGGTAAATAATGCTAACACATGCACTCTAGTTGCAGTGGTGCAAGGCAGGGATGATATTACTGGCCATGCTTGCCAACGCTCATAGTGATATGATTGTAATCATAAGTTGTTAAAAGTGCTGAGAAAAAAAATGCCTTAGAGACTTTAATAAAAATGCAAAATATTTACAATAAACTCCAGTTTTGCTGCTTATATAGGTCAATGAAAATAAATGCAGCACATAAGATTATTCATCTTTCTATATAAAAGTAATATAAATAAATTACATTCTACAGATGATCATTTTAATCTATAATAAACAATGACAATTAGTTTATTACGCTAAGAAGTTCTACCTCTCTATTCTGCTGAATCAAACATGCAATGTGCATGATTTAATTAATCATTAAAAGATCTGCAGATGCAGAACCACAGTGCTGTGGACCCCACACAACTGAAGAACTATGAGAAAGCCTTGCAGTACACAGTGCAAACACATTGACTTGTTCAATGTAAGAATGTAGCACTGGTCACAGTTAACATTTTCCCACACTAAATCTAACATATATAGAATAACAACTATTTTCAACACAGTATTTTGGTACCAGACTTTAACTTTAGTTTATTTCAGTGGTCTGGGTGGATTCTCACAAGGAAAAGTCCTTGATACAAGTGGACGATTGACCTTGGGTGGGTTGGAAAAAGCCAGTGTGAAGTTCAGACAAAAAAAAAATCCTCAGGGCTTACTTATAAAATATTGATTGCAACACTGTCAAAACTTGTGGTGTGGAGATTTCTGTGAGATAGACAAATGAGCAGATTTGCTTGACATTGCATCATAGATATGACATTTTTTGATATTATCAAATAAGTTAAAAAAAATGATGTGAAGGGAGTCAGATGACGTGATTGCAATGTCAAATCACTTTCAGACAGAAAATACATTTGAGGTTTTGTTAATTTATAATAAGGAGAATATCTTTTGAAAATACTGATATTCTATGCTTTTCAAAAACCATAGGTGAAGCTGCTCTATGCTATTTTCCAGTTCTCCCCCAGGGGTATCCCAAATGTGAAATATGTGTTATCCCATGTTTGAAGTGGTAGATCCATGCTGGCAACATCTTAAAGAAACTCTTAAGTACTTTTATGTCATAGATCATTATTCACAGTGACATTTGCTCAGGTAATAGAGTGGTCCCTTACTCTCACTTTCTCATCTCACTCCAACCCTACACCCCCCACCCAATTCACAGCTCAAGAAGAATCTGTCATGATTGATGACAAATTGCTCCAAACTACTTTAGAGAACTTTCCATTCACAATGAGGAAATTGGTCTTTTCTCCGCTGCACACTCCATCTTAGGCCAAACAGGGTAGCTCTGTCCAGTTCACTGCTGAGCCTGACAATAAAATGATGATTAATTATTGGCCTACATCAGCATACAATTACAATGCCCCTTTGACTTTGATGCTATAGACAATTAGTAGAATGAAATAGGTATGTTTTGATTTCTGATGGTTAACTATGACAACAGTCCTGAGCAGATGAAGTAGAGATAATTTGTTCATTTATCAATCTGTCACATATTGACTCTTTAGAGAATCTCATGCTTTAATAACACTTCATGGTTTCGTGTATCTCAGCAAAATGTCCCTGATAGTCAGGACATTAGTACTTGTCCCATGAACACTGATTGACATTAATGTCAGTGGGTTTACACCAAATAGTGTATGGACTGTGTGTTCACAGTTAGAGTCAACAGTTATTGAATCAAAAATGAGTAACATCCCTAATTCCTAAATATATAGATGTCTGAGGTGGACCTGTGGATAACCAACCGGAACTTCAGATATAAATTTTAAAAAGAAAGAGACCCAATTTTAAACTCTGGGACAGTCAGACCTGCAATGTGTGTTAGGTAACTAACATTAAAAGTAACAGTAATGGTAAGTAACAGTAATAATGATGGCATATTGTATTATGTGAGGGTACTGAAGCAGTGGGAAAGAAGTAAAAAAATTTGCATCTTTTTAGAAAAAGGCTATTAAATGGAGATCAGGGTTTGCTTGCTGACTGATCATTGCTGATCCTACAGCTTATAATCTAGTGACATTTCCACCAACCAAGATCAACATAGGGAGTAAAAAATTGACTCAGTTATTAAGTATTGAATTAACTAACTACATTTTTCAAGGTACTACATAAAAAGCACAATATTTTACAGAAATAAAACCTGAAACTGCACAATAATTAATGACCAGTTATGAGTACTTGAATTCAGTTGTCATTACAAAACATTAGTCCCCGCTCTGCTAAGGTTCCAGCTAGTGAATTTGTTACATGCGTCTGGAACAATGCCCAAGACCTGTACACGTCCAGTGATGCACTCATGCATTCAGGTGTTTGTTAGACAGAACCAGAGGCTTTGTCCAGTTGGCAGCAACATACCTTGCTATGAACAAATCTAAATCAAAGCAAAGATGGCTTTTTGAGCATATTTCAGTGGAACTGGTGATGGCCTTGGCCTTGTACTTTTTTGTAGTGGAATCACAGTTATGTGTTAGGTTAAATAAAAGTTCATTATGATAAATAAATCTGAATAATATTAACACATCATCACAGCTTTTTTCTCAGAGGTTTTTGTTTCTGTCTTGTTCCTAGACCCATGTATCATATATCAAAAGGGGACCAGAGGAATTTCCTTTCAGATGAAATTTCCCTTGATGGTGCATAAAGCTTGAAGTGAAACAAACCATTTTTAAAGCTACTCCTAATTGCCAATACATCAAAAAAATCAACCCTTTCCTGGTGCTGTTGCAACCTTGGATGAACAAAACACATGCAGTAGGTCTACTGTGATTGTTTTAGCCTTTTCAGTTGCAGCAAAAGCTTGCAATTGTTTTCCAGAAGCCATTGGGAAACCCAGAATTTTCTCCCTATAGAGATATCATGGCCCTGAGCTGGTTTTATATGATATGAGCTATATTTCACCAGTCAATCGATGTGGTACAACCCATCTGGGAAGCCGGGCCTGCTCTCTGCCTGTCTTCTATGCCTCCCTCCTCCTCTTTCTTGTACATTTCCAGGGAATAGGCATGATGAGAACACTGAAAGGGGGAATTTGTCAATGTATCAAATATGTTGAGAGGCATCTGAGAGTGAAGTGCAATTACACAGACAGAGTGGGGAAAAAAACATGTCTCAAAAGTTGCAGTGGGAGAGAAATGAGAGAAGAAACTTTGGTTTTTCCCCTACAAAACTTTTTATTCTTTCTGGCAGAATAAAAAACAACTATTACCTAAAAAATTGGATGTAAGTTTACTCACACCTTATACTTCTCTTGTTTATTCAATCAGACAACTATGGCATGTTAGATATATGTTATTTTCAAAACACTTGAGTTCCTATGTTCCTATGAGTCCCATGTTTATGTTCAAGGAAGAACTGGCACATTATACCTCTACTTGCATATTCAGTATTCAGCCGTAAGGTGTGATCCTCAGTGTTTAGAGGTCACTTCACATCTCTGCACTCAAAGATTTGTTTTTGCAGCCCGATAAGCTCCCCAGTCACCCTCCTCATGACCTGTAAGCTGTTTTAGTTTGTCAAAGTCATTGAGTTAAAAGGATGAATGAGATATGAAAACATCTCAGACCCAGCACGTGACAGTTTGTTTTGAACAATGTATAGTGGTTACCAGGAACACCCAATGGGAAGTGACACTTGCCTGCAGCACACTCCAGGCTCCCTACATGGTCCGCATCAATCCAAAAACACAGCCACTCTCCAGAGATTACTGGCAGAAGCGGCAACAGAGGCAAACAAATAGACCAAAGAGATTCTGTCCTTGAAAAAAGTCACATCTGCTTTGAACATTATTATTGCACAGACATATTTATTTTTTAAGCTGCATGTTCCTAGATTTCTACACTAATTGTTCCAGTGCAGAGCATCAGGTATGATTTGGCCCCAATTTTACCTGAATTCTGCGCTTGCCCTGTAAGCTCAGCATGCTGCAGCTTAAGGCAGCACATGCAATTAGATAACATACAAGCAAATGAAGGCAACACCTTCACCAATGTGGAGACACTTAGTGACATTTATGGAAAAAAAGCTACTAACAAAACATGAAAAATTTTATAATATTAAGACAGCATAATGCAAGGCACTGCAAACAGAGAAAACACAACCCAAGAACATAGGATCCTTGCAAATTCACACACCATCACCAGATCAACCACTTTGACTGTTATCACTATAAAAAATGGCCATTATGGGCTGTCTTTATTTGCATAATTATGTTTTAGATGAGGGCATACTGCATAACAGTAGGCCAGAAGGTGCGTATCATTGATCAGGTTTTATAATTAGACAAACTCTAGCTGAGAAGGTTGGGAAGAAAGGTGTTCATTTCCTGTCTAAAACCAATAACTACTTAGAGTAACATTAGTACTTGTGAGTAGTTACATTAACATAAACTGATGACACACCTGGAAACAGGTGTGTGATAGGGTGGGGGAGGTCAGGTGACTGGAAATGGAGGGAAAATGCAGGGACATCTAGTGGCTGGATGGGGAATGGCCCCACAGGGGCCTGAGAAAAAAAGCATGTGGTTAAAACTGAGTCAGAGACAGAATGAGCAAAATTAACAGGACTAGCAGAAATCCTGACATTGTGAAAAAACAATAATTTTTCTGCCTTTATGTACCACTGAGCCAACTAGGAGCTGGTACCGTCGTGATGACAAACTGATCATGGTCATTTAGTGGGGTCATAACATAAGAAGCAAAAGACCAGATACAGAAATGTATTGCACATTTAGACAACAAAATAAAATCCAGAAAAAAAGCTAATATATTCGTTGTGTTACACAGTGAACATGTTTCAGTCTTAATATAATTGCAGGATTTTTTTCCACATCAAACAAGTGAATGTAGTGCACAAGCTGACAAAGCCTGGTCACATGAGTCATTGAGAAAATACCTTCATGAACCACAACCACAGCGAAAAGTTACATGTCCAAGCTCATCACTTTTTAGTTGCCCCCCCCCCCAAACTTTGTGTAATTTTGTAGCTGTTTTTTTTTTTGTTTTTTTTTTTGCTGTGGTGTTTCTGCATTTGCTTAGATATATGCATTTAGTTGTGGTGTCTGTATTTGCGCAATGTGTTGTCAAATCAGTGAAGATGCTTTCTTCACTGACTGTGTTTTTTGTATTTGCATGTGTTTTCGTTAGCTGCAGTACGTTGAACGTTTAAGGCAGACTTTATGACAAAGTGTTTGGGAAGAAAAACATCTTTCTTTGCATCTTGTTTGAATCAAAAATGATCGTGCCCTTTTTGATTTTTTTTCATGTTAAAAAAACTCACACTAATCAACAAGCTGTCACAAGTGAAATATAAAAATATAAGCAGACTGATTCCATTTTGCCCTTTCAATGTACAACCAGACAAACACAAAAATATATATGATATATTGGGTGGATCAGCAAGCTGTATGCCAGAGGTCCTCTCAAACTTCTAAATCAAATGTTTTTCTGTGTCCTACTTTCCTCCAGTCATAAGTTGGTTCCATCACTCAAATGTTACTTTCCTTATTTCCATCAATCTGTGATAATGGTTCAGAAATCAACCTCGCAATTCAGCTGGTTCCTATAATCACTCTGCACAGCTAATGTAGAACGTGTCAACGCAGTCAGATAATTATCTTATCTGTCCTAGATGTCTTGATGCCAGGGAAAAAGCACCACTGTACTGAAGGCTTTTCACACCATGCTCATTATATTATGTATTGTCCCAGCTCATCTGAAAGTATGATTATCCTCTTTGCCCTTGTGTTGTGGCTTCCATACAAATTATCTTATCAGCATCATCTGATTATCACTGACAGTGACGATGAAGTAACCCACACCTTCTTAATCTGAATTATTCTTGTTCATTTATCTGTTTTAGGTACAGAAACCTCTGCTCTGAGTCACAGCTAAATATTCACACAAGCTGTCCATCTGCAAACTATTCTCAATATGCTGTATCCACACCTGGAGGTTACAAGAGTCTGCATGTAAAACAGGGAATACGTTATTTTTACAAAGTAGCTATGCAAGCTATGATATTTTTGCATCATTATGTGATCAGCTGAAGCATTTGCACACTAGTTACTGTGGATTTCTTCAACAGTGAAAAAAAGTATTACGGGTAAGGGTGCTTGTGCACACACCACTTGCACCATATAATTACAGCACCTACATGCTGCAAGGCCCTTAACTGTGTTGATACTTGACCATGGCAGAGGCAATCTGTGATCAGTGAGCTGAGAGGTTTAACCGACCACGCCGTATGTTGATGAATACATAGACACACAGTGGCTGATAGAACAGATACAACTCAGTCAGAAAGCTTCCGTTTCATCCTTTTCCTACTTTTGAAAATATTTTCCCAGCTTGCCTTCTTTCCTAGTGCATCACTTATTACAAATGCATGCCTTCTGAATGAGCTCGCCTTCTCTGCCTTCCAAAACTGTGGGTTTTCTCTCAGCCAAAGAGCAGAGAACAGGAGTGAAGTGGGAAATATAGGAGAGAAGGGGAGGTGGGTTCTCAGGCTTGAACAAGGTTTTATGACTTTCAGCATTTGCATAATTGTATGCATCTCGTGCTGCGTGAGTACACAGTGCCAGCATGGATGATCTGTTCTTATCTCCAAACTGCACCATAAAGATAAGGGAAATACATGCCGATATAAAGCAATCTTACTTCTTACTGCCCATGTCAAATTATTTAGGAGAGCTCGACAGCCTGGGAGCTACTGCGGCTGCATGAATGGACAGAACATTGCATCATGATTTCTCATGGCAAAGAGGCTAATTCTAATTGAAGTGGGGAGTTCATTGTTTCCTCTAAAGCATTTTGCAAGAGTCTTATTTTTTTATTGACTTACTAATTTGGGTTTAAAAAATATTACATATAAGCAATGTGATAAAAAAGTGATCATTTTTCTTCATGAAGCTTAGGGTTATTAAGTCTAATGTTGGTGAAACTATGTAGCTGTATAGATTTAGAAGACTTCTTATGTCTTTATTATGTCCAGGCTGTCTCGTGTTTGGGAAATTCAAGTTATTAAATGACGCCCAGAAAGTGATGTCTGGTACTGATGCTTAACAAAGCCAGAAACCTGTTTCTACTTCAACAGGTAACTAGCCAGAGGTACTGCTTCTAGAGGTGCACTTTTTCAGTGTCACAGCCAATTGAATGGCCTCCTCAGGGTTTCCTACATGTCTCACTATTCCAACACAATTCACTCCAAACCTTTGTGAGCCTGACTGGATTGAGGCTGGATAAAAAACTGATTTACAGGTAGGATCTTGGTGATGGTCAATATCAACAAATTAACATGAGTTATAGCTTGACTCCATAATCCACTTGATGCCTTTTTTACACTAGAAGGTGTATGATCACTGAATCATCTGTTGAATAATTTCCTTAAGCTGAATATGCAATATGTAACACTATAGCAAGCACTAGTGCAGTCTGTAATAAATGTGAAGGAGTGGGCCATTATGAGCGTAAAGCATCTGGCATTCCAGCAGTTTGCTGCATGTGCTATCACATGAAACATGGAAAAAAAGGGGAGATCCACAGTTGGCAGTCCAGAAAAGAAAAATCAGAAAAAGACTTTGCTGGCTGATGATACAAAGTGGTGAAAATAACTGACTTATATAGTGAAGAGGCAAGAGCATCAGAGCAGAGTCAGTAGGAAGGTGATCATTACATTTCAAATGAAGTCTACTACTGTTCTAATTTCACACAATTAGCATACTGAGGGTTGTATATTAAACATTTTGACTTATCAACATTTTTAATTTGATCTGTCAGTTGTGGGCTGATCGACAGCAAATCCCCAGGCTGCTTATTTGTTACCAGTCTGCTCCTGCTGCAGAGATGGATCCCAACCACCACTACACAGCATCAATGTGTTATAATCAGCTTAGCAGCACTTTCATGATGAGAGGAGACATTTTGCAGCAAAACCACTCAAAACAAGGACTAAGACAACAAAGCAACACCATCTACAAAGGAGCAACCATATTAGATATATTTATGGTACTTCAGTGAAAGCAACTACCATCTTCCCTGGTGTTGATACTCAATGTATCCTCATATCATCCCTTAGTAAATCTCCTGCCAGCCCTCTGCCTCTTTGATGCTGCCCTCTTTGGTTCCCTCAGTCTCTGCCTTGGCATTTTGCTGCTCCAGGCAGGGAGCATGCTAAGTGCTGGTCATCATCATCATCATCGTCATCATACTGATGATAACCTGCTATCAGAGCAGTGTCTTTGATGAGCTGGCCACTTGTGGAAAACATGGCATATTGCAGCTCCTGGAGATGGGTCTATCGTTAATAAATATATGTGTTGGCCATATGGCTGCTGCCCACTATTGTCTTGATGTATAATAGACTGGTTGCTAACACATTCACCACATGAACTTTATACAGTAATATTATGCTAATCTTAACCATTGAAGAAGTAAAAAGTGAAAATGGTTACTACTTTAAAGTGTTTACGTGATAGACAGAAATGAGATTTTACCTATTAAACATAATCGGTATTATCTGTTCAAATAATAATCAATAAATATCTTAAAACCTGTGTTGTGGAAAACAAGAATAACATGTTTGTGCTGCAAATAAAGGAAAAAAATTGAAAGATGAATGATCTCCATAAAGCTTATTTTTAATTCAGATCAGACAACCTTGTATTGTGTGTACAGGGGATATTATTGTTAATATTTTTATCAAATCTGGTTACGGTCATTTGATTTATTTTGTGTGTTTTCAAAGTATGCCTTATTTGCTGAATACCTGCCAGGTACTTTTTATCTTGTGGAAGCTGGTTCTGGCAGACAAGGTTCACCAGAGAGCACCCAAGCTGAGCGTCATGGGTGAAACCACTTCACAAAAGGTTCCCTGCCCTGTTATTGGGCAGGATTTATTAAAACAGCCAGCTTCTGACAATTCAATTGAAAATCCACTGCTGTGAGTCTGTTTTCCTTCTAACTGCAGTGACCCCTTCAAAGTAAATGTAGAGAGGGGGAGCAAGAGGCAAGGAGGAGAAGGAGGCTTTCAGAGAGTTTGAGATGAGTGGCAGGTAGAACAGGCTGACGGATAAAAAAAAAAAAAAAAAAAAAAAAAAAAAACAGCAGTAGGAATATGTGTCACTGGTGCAAAATGACTCCAAGCTATAAATGCCTGCAGTTAAGAGCAATGGCATCATACACTTAATAGGTGGTGTTTTGGATCATGACAGCAGTTTCTGAGCGGGTGTTTCGTCATAAAGCTGCCTGTTCCCCAGTGGAATCTACTGTGTCAAATATTACTCTTTTTGCCATGTATGTCACTGTTCCTCTGATGGTATTTGCGTTCATGGCCAGTTTCCGTTTGCCTGTTGCTGCCTTGCTCACACACTTTGTGCCAAGTGCGCCAGCATGTGACATTCACAGAGGCTCATGAAAAGGACAGTGGTCTACACTTTGTGTCTGGATTCTCCATCCCCACAACCAATCTGAGCCATGAAGCTTTGGCATAATCCCCATAAAGCCTTAATGTTATTCACAGAATGGTGACCAAATGAGCCTTAAGCTTTGCCAAAAAATGAGCTGAACACAAACATCGTAGGAAATGCCATATGAAATTCACCGTAGGTCAGTTGGCGCATGGAAGAAATTTGATTGAGTTTCTTGCTATGATAATCTTATTGTTTACAAAAACAAACAACAATATCAAACACTGCTCAAGATTAGGGGGTTGTGACCTTGCTATGATTTCAGCAAAGCAGCTATCCCATGTAGGAATGTGGATTGTTTTAATGTTGTTGGGGCTGACAGAGAATAAAAAATATTACATTACTAAAATAATGCCAAGATCATTGTCACTCGACCCAACTATACTAAACTGAGATTCCTTGATCCTTTATTGTAAGCTAAACCAGTTAAACCACCTAAACTCATCATCACCATAAACCTGAAAATTTGTTTTATTAGTTGAAAGAAAGCACAGAAAAATTCAACAACAAATAAACAAACTCGGGAACAATTCATACTTCTCTCAAAAGCCTAATGATTTTATTCTGGTCTTCATATTAACAAAGTGTTAGTATCAGCCGGTCTCTGGTGACTGTTAAATATAAAGATATTTTTGTTGCACCAGAGTGACTCGAGATTGTACATTTCACAGTGCAATTGGTCTTTGAAATTGCCTTTCACTTCAAGTTATGATAGAAAAGTGTTCATATTATCCAACCGCACACCTACCACAAGAAAAATACCCTAGCTGAAGCTATTTCTCTTGTGACCCTTTCACATACATGCTCTTCTTACGGTACAGGAGAGAAAGTGAAGGCCAGCTGGCCTCCAGATTACTGTGCCACCAAATGAACACTCCATGCCAAGATTCAAGGCACTATGATTGCATGAGGGTGTATTTATGCAGGCCAGCTCAAGGCCAGCTCACACCCATTAGGTGCTGCTTGGAGCCTGGTTATGCTCCTTGGTATGATAGTTCTTCAAGGTCTGAGACACACAGCAGGTCATAGAGCGCCTGACAGGAGCAGAGGTGGAGTCTACGGAGGCCAAGGACCTGCTTGCTCAGGGGTTCAAGGTTCACTGCTCAGTTTTTGAAAGATCCAAAATGCTGCCTTGAGCAGTGAGAGAAAATGGAAGAAGTCAAGGAGCTGCAGTTTGTCATGCGAGCCTGACTGCTGATTGTATGAAATGATGGTATCGTCTCACACAATCAGCACATCACTACAACATGGGAAGGGAAAGGGAAATATCGTTTTAGCCGTTTTTTTTTTTTGTTTTTTTTTAACTTATATTTATATGTACTGTTTCCTCATTAATTTACCTTTTCTGTTACTACACCATCTGCCAGAGCTTCCTTACTACATACGTTTAGGACTTTGTTTAGTTAAAGATATTCAACCATATTAATTTGTCCAGAGCTAAAATTCATTACTGCACATTTTGCAGAGCCAGCTTTGTGTAGATAAGAGGAACATTTACTTGAAAAGCTTTTAATTGACAGATTCATTTAGTTGGGCAATGTGAGAGCAGCAGAATGAGCCTCAAGTCTTAAATGGTCAATTTTACTCCAAATATAAGTAAGTTGTTAATTGGTGGTATTGTAGATTATTGTTATTATTATTTAATTATGTGTAAAGTGGAAGAATGTGACAGCTGCATGCATGCAACAAATGAACTAAGTCCCAGTGGGCAACTGGTGAAATAAACATGGGAAGAAAAAAATGAAAACCTGTAACAGAAATTAAAACTAAAGTGCATTACACCTTCTAAAATAAACCCTCCTAACCAATATAGTTTCATCTGTAATTTAATTTTACTTACATTACCTTACTAGTTTGTTGAATATACTTTAAATTCCAACAGCCTCAATTCCTCATCCACCTACAACTGAAAACAGGAAAACAGTGATATCTTTGTGTCACTTTCAATTACAATGCCAAGTTGCCAAGAGATCTGACTGACTAATGCAATGAATTTTGCACAACAGCAGACAACCTCAGAACATCTCAAATTAATGTTATGCGTACAGGCTTGGGTGCATTACTCGTATTAATGAGTCAGCGCAGAAATGATTTAGCGATAGCTGCAGGTAATGAGGCCTTTCCAGTACTGAGTGGATTTGCAAAATGGACTTGTACAGGACTCTAACCAGAGGAATGACATTATCAATGTTTCAGACCCAAATATCTCAACAACTATTGGATGAATATCTTTAGATATACTGTACATATACATATATATATTATGTTTTTCCCTTTGATATAATTTTTGCATTTCATCCATCAGATACTTTTCTGTATCTCCCTCAGTATTTATTTAATTAGCTACTGGTTTAATTAACTCTTCTTTAAATTATTTGACCTGGGGTGGAGAACATGGTAAACATTACACCTTATAAACATCAGCATGTTAACACCTGTCACTGAGCATATTAGCATATTGATGTTAGCACTAACTTCAAAGCCCTGTTACCTCAGAGAGCTGTCCTTGTGTAAAAAGCAAATCCATATGTTGTTTGTGAAAACAGGGTATTGCAATCAAGAGTAATGCGTCATAGACCGGCAAACTCTACTAACAGTAGTATTATGTCAGAAGCGAAGTAGGAAGTTAGGTGATGTAAAGCACAGAGTCACAAAGCCCACAGTAGGAGGAGGTTGGGTTGGATGAATGGGTCAGAACACACAGGGCTTTTCCACAGGAGACAGGGAGAGTATTTGATTTTGTTTGTTCAAATGTTGTGTTCTTTAACTACAACCTCAGCCATGTGTTTATTACTGTAACCAAATGCTACTTTAAGCTATTCAAAACCTCACAAAGTAGTTGTGCTGTGTAAACCTTACTAAACCACAGTGGTTCCATAACTGTAACTGTGCATTTATGATTGTTACCATGAAGACAAAAGCCAGGTAAATGCACCGCTGCAGCATTTGGGACTTGTATGTGAAGGTGGACATAAGTGATGTATATTGTCATTGATGTTGGAGGAAGTTTTGGCTTTTAAACCCTCAATCATGCTAAAACACAGACAGTTTATTTGTACATAGAGTAGGCATTTGTGTAAAGGCATTGCTGTCTTCACCTTATGACAACACTACCCTATGACCTGTCATGTTTTTACATCAGCTTGTACATGCAGTTCCTCAGGCACAAGGGAAGGAAATGGAATGTTTTTTTTAGTTCATTTCCAAATGAAATAATAATAAGAAAAGAAGTAATTGAGACATAAAAAATGCACAGCCAAGAAAACACATATCTATTCCCCACAGACAGCACATATTGCTGTTGACAATTTCACATAGTGATGATGTAGATCTATATTTCAAATCATAGCTCATAATTACACTGCCATTATGCAGCCCTTACACTGGTGTTTGTAATAAATGCATAGCTGCAATAATCTGTTTTACTTAGATAGAAAGGTTCATTAATATGGAGTATACACAGTGGAGTGATATCAGTGCTGGCAATCAGAGGCACAAATATCTTCTGTTTTGTTTGTTTGCTTTCTTGAAATGTATAAACCCCTGGAATATCCAACATTAACTTGCTTTGGTTAATATTTCATTTGTCTTTGGTTCAGAAAAGGCTACTGAAGTTTCACCATTACAATGTTAAAAACTCAAATTAACCTCCAGTGTTTTACTCCAAAAACAAAAACCTAGCTCACACACATATCCATGTCATTAGTTAAAAATATTAAAACCCCACCAAGGTAACTGTCCATCCTAACCTTCCTCAAGTATAAAGCAGGCATACAATTATTCAGCACTGTTTAAATGCTGTCCGTTTTCTATTATAAAAAAACAGAATTTTCTATCCACTTTGCATGAATTTAAACTAAACAAACAGGCTCCCTGTAATAAGTGACACAGTAAAACAAACTAATGATGGGACACTATTTTGGAATATACAATCAGCAAACAACCCCAGCAGCTCTAACCCTGAGCAAAAAAAAAACAAAAAAAAAAAAAACACTGATGTTAAAGCTTTGAGAGTGTGTGAGGGGAAAAAACAATAGTCAGATGAATATGCCTTCTGCTCTTGTTGCAGTGTTATGACCGGTCTAATGAGATCTATGGAGAGTTGGGCCTCTCATTTTGTTGTATCACCCATACACTCTCCTGCACAGGAAATCCACTGCGGTATTGTCCTCAGACACATCTGCTCGGATGGATGGACGCATTTGCTGATGTTACAGACAACAAAGCATCATTCAGCGTGTTTTTTTTAGCTTTACATGTAAACAGCCCAGAGTCCTGTCATGACAGCACTTTTGCTAGTCCCATATGCTGCATTCAGGTGACTTTGCTGTCCATGAGGAATATAAATTACCTTATTGTTTTTTCTCCTATTCATGTAATGCAACAAAATAAATCCCTTGATATTTCTTTCTAAATCTCATCAAAGTCGGAATGAAAAAATATCTGATCTCCCACCTCAGAAAACACACATGCAGGTGCACTCTTGTCACACAGTACTTCTGCAATTCACTACAATGAATGCAGTGGCCATCTCTCCTCACTCAGAGAAAAATAGAGGAGCTTGACAACAACACAGCGGCTGCCACAGAGGTCACATCCACAACGCTACCTGCATATTTGTTAGCTGTTTAATTTTAGCATTGCCAGACCATCTGCTCGGCATTTGTAGATGGCGACTGAGAAGTGATTAATCAGTCAAACTATTGCTTCCAATGCTGCAGCACTTCATTTCCACAAAAAAAAAAGGCAAGTGCATTTACTGCTCCTTCATCAGTCATAGATAAATGAATCATGTGGAGGTCTGGTATGGAAAGTAAAATCCAGTCAGATGACTCAGTGACCTTCTTAGTAAAAAGACATCAATGTAAGATGTAAATTCATAGATCAAATTGTTCGAATATTTTAGTATCTTTTAAAAACAAGCTGTCCATAATTTTGAAAATTTCCAGCACTAACATGTCAATGGAAAGCAAATACCATAGGAGCACTGCCAAGAATATAACTGTCCTTACTTTTTAAAAATTATGTAGATTTTTCATATTTTTTTCATTCTGTTAAATATACAGTTATATGTTCTGTAAAGTTTATTTCAGTTATGTATGAGTGTGCATCTGGCTCTGCATTTGTAGATAGTGAGTGAGAAATTATTAGTCAAACTATTGCTTCCAATGCAGTGTAATCTGTGGTATTAACTGCACACAGGCAACTTTGGATTTCTGACTTTCACCTTTAAGATAGGGCTTCCTCCCAGGAAATATACTCCCTCATTGCTCCGATAAAACTGCCCTACAAAAACAACACTGAAAAATGATAACGATGATCAACTAGAGGCTAATGATAGAGGGTTAAGCATCTCCATGAGGAAACAATGAGACAGAAATAACACTTTTTTAACAGCGTTACACAGCTGTGGCACTGCAGGGGTGTGTGCTTATCAGTAGAGAAGGAAGTATTCAGATCCTTTACTCAAGTTACTTAAGTAAGAAATAGAACGTCCTTCAGAGAGTCATAAAAACTGCATGAAGACTTATTAGCTTGTGTCTCCATAGCACTAAGTCTTGGTGAACCTTAACCCTAACCCAGCTGCAGGAACAAATTACGGCCTCTTTTCACCCTACATACACACATTTTATCTGCATGGAACAACACTAAATACAGGCTCACAGAACAGAGACTGTCACTTACTAGCACAACAATTACACTCCATGTTCATGTCACATGCTTTAAAACAAGTTACTTATGTGAAAGTCATGTACTATAATTGCAAATACCTACGTGTTTTTAGCACAATTTAATCAGGTTTCAAAAGTGAAAGTACACATAATTCAGAAAAAAATGGTTTTTCATCATCATCATCACTAAGGTGGCATTGTGCTTTGTTCAAAATGTATTTTCTGAAAATTAGTGGCATATAAATATAAGAGGAGATGGTTGCAAAAAAATGCAAGACCTTCTCTAAGCTAGCAGGGAAATTAAGAAATAAAATTTAAGTGGTGAAATACTGAATATTTTGTATATTGTTCTGATTTAATTATACTGTGTCTGAAAAGGAATTATTAGGAAAACGTCCACCATATGTATTTTTTGTAGATGGAAACTCCCTTCAGTTCGTCAGCTTCTCAGAAAATGTACATGCAACAAATCTTCCAGCTTCAATGACAAAGTTGCTTGTCCCAACTTTACAACACAATCCATTTTCTTGCATCACAGTAATAAAGTTAAACACACAGTGCTAATATGAAACTGTCACAGTTTCATCAGGTTAGTGTGTTGTTGGGTAGATTTAGAAAAATGGTCATAATGTTTGTTAAAATAGTTTCAGTGGTTCCAATATTTTAAGACTGGTTAAGATTGTAGAACAGCCATGGACAAAACAACAATTAATACAACAATTCACACTCTGTGGGAAGTCCCTCCTTTATTTGTCATAATTACTACACTCACTGAAGATTACCTGAATGTAACATGTTACTGCTGGCACAAACAATATAGGGACTCTTTCGACCTTAATAGTTATCCTCACTGATACCTACAGGTCTGTAAGGACATGATGACATGTGTACTTAAAGCTGCATTCTGCTCAAACGCAGTAACTGTCCACTTAGTCTCTTGCAGAAGACAGACTCAGTCAAGTTGCACCAATGATTGCAATGAACTTTCCCACTAGAACTTCCATTCTCTATATTTTAATCAGCCCATTCTCCAGATGAAAAGAGGTGGGGGGGAATAAAAAGAAGCCTTTCATATTCTGTTCCGAAAAGGAACTCAATTAAGAGGTCCCAAAAGGACCCTTTAATGGCTTATGAGGAAAGCAGTGATGAAAGAGACAGAGGTTATAAATATTTCAGGTAATTTTGTTATCTATTCATCTCTTCTTCCATATCTAGTCAGCGATCTGTCTCATTATCCCACAGCCGGATTGTACTCACTCGCGTTTCTGTTGTTCCGCGATACACTGTGTGTTTCTAGACAATGTCTTTTGCGAGGCCTTTTACTGAATTAATTTCATGTTTTATATGGTTAGTGTTACAATTTCCAATATTTTTCCATACATAAACGTTTTTGCTCCTCTCTATCACCAATTAATATCACATTTTTTCCATCTAAAGTGCATCCATTTCACGAAAGTTTTTGCATTTCCAAGAGGAGGGATGCACACCATTATGTTACTTTTAAAAAGCTGTGCATATTCGTGATTCTGATGTCAAGTTACACATATGTGCTCAAGTTAGATTTCCACATCACTGATTTTCACAGTTGGCAATGAATGGATATAGACTTGCCTCTAATCAGCATCTTTCTGTCTGCTCCATCAGTCTTCACACATGGCAAGGAAAAGAAATTCATCACACATACCAGCAAACATCATCAATGGTGATAATTTCAGTCATCATCATCAAAGGTCAGAAAGGGAATTAGTAACATTTAGGTAATGGCATTGATATTAAAAAGAAAGCTAAAAAATGAGAAAATGAAAGCAAAAACCAAAAAAATGTGACACATGAGAAACTATGTGTCTTAATGTAATGGAACTCAGCTATATTTGATATGGAAATTTAGGGGTTATCTTCACTATAAACATGTCAGGGTTATAAAAAGAAGCAGTACAAGTAAGTTTATAATCCACTTTTTTTCTCTTGGGCAAATCCAGAAGAAGGTGGCATGTACCTGAAATAGTTGTCAAAAACAATCAAAGAAGATATTCAACATGCTCATGGATGTTGTTTACAGTTGTGATTTTAGCTGCATGTTGGGATGCTAGCTTTTGCCTCAGGAAATTTGCAGGTAACAGGACAAATCAAAATTTAGCCAAGATCATCCTGGGTGAAAAATTAAGACATGCCCAAACCTATTATAGTTATTGTATGCACCAAATTTAGAGTTGTTGAAACAACTCAAACCCACAGTTTCAATCTCCAAATGTAGCATATTTTGCAGAAATGCCAGACACCAAAAATTGGTAGATTAGCTCCCAGAAGGCTGCACAGCGTGATGTCGATTCCTAAGCCCTGCTGGGATTTGTAAGGAGGAGGAGTGCTTGTACTTGGATTTTGGGCATCTATGTGGGAATACTCATTTTCCAATCACTCTTCTCACTCTCCTCTCTAGTTATCACACACTGGCTGTACTGAACCAATACAAAACATAATCCCACATATAACAATGAGCAAGATTATGAATATTCCCTAACAATAATGATACATAATACTGAACACAGGCTTCAGGCCTTGTGAATGCAAGTCATAATAGACATGCACATTTACATAATGAGGTAAAAATGGGAAGGAATGAGGTAAAAAATGATCTCTCTTTATACTACAGTATGTACTACATACCATTGCTATTATGGCTAAGCCACTCCTAGTAAAATCATGAGGTGATTTTACAGTGTGTGTTATGCCTTTTGAAATTTTATGAATCAGTCCTTGCCCAATTATCCTCAACAGGCCAAGGAAATAGCAAAATGCTAAAATGCTCTGAGAGGAAGCTTGATCTGGATAACACTTTACCTCTGAACACTGTTTTCTGTTGCCTGTTATGCAATGGTAGTGTTTGTTGCAGGTCAATCCATCTGGGGACTCAGGAAATGTGTTGATTTTTTGATTGTGCTGAGAAGCAGCCGGATCTGAGCAGATGTTCTCCCAAACTAAACAGGCCTGATCACAGAACAAATGAGCCAAATGAGAATGAAGCCGCATCAATACTTTCCACAGACTATAGTGATACAGGCATATTATGCAGTGTATTTGAAGCTACTACAGATAGACAGCAGAGATACTGCCCTGTATAATGTACGTGACTGTAGGGATGTCCAAGAATCATTATATGGATTTGGTTCTATTAGGCTGATTCAATCTAATCTTATTTGGCTCCTAATATTGCCTCTTAGTAAGCTAGTAAAAGCTTCCTCATTCTGGTAGTGAGTCAGAATTTTGGGATTCTTTGACGCTTTTACTCTCCAATCTGTTGAGAGTTCATGGCGCAAATGTGGCTCACAATAATCGAATGTAACTCACAATCTGAGTGTTATAAGAGCTGTGTAAGATGTGCAATGGCAATAAACCTGCAATAACTGATGCGGTGGCCACTCAGGGGTGGCATATTATCACCTTTTAAGTTGACATGACATACAGTTACCCATTTAACCATCCAGCGGATATGATTGAAGCTATCAGCATTTATTTGAAACCATATTCTTCCACCTGCTCAGTGTAAGGGCAATATTTACTCTCCTTTTAGCTACAGCTTTCATTCATCTCTTCCAACTCTAGCAGCAAATATCCGTCTTTTTAGCTGCTTATTGCTCCACCATGTTCACTACCTAATTGCTAATTTTAGCAATCTTCTGTTCAGTGCTGGGCAGGTAGTGTACAGATAGTTTTTGATTTTGTTTTTTTTCTCCACTCAAAACAGCTGCCTGCTACTGCTGGAAACCACTGCTGGAAGCTGAGGGATTGACAGTTAACATTAAAGTGGTGGGCCACAGAATTAAAACAAGAAGAACATAAAGCTGGCAGAGCTGAGGGGAACTACAGAGTTAGTTGATAATCCATTGTGAGTTTGTCATGATATGCAGCCCCTTCCACTTCAAAGTACTGTATCATTTGCTCATTTGAGTCTGAGTTAGGGAAAGTTCAGGTCAGTGTGAAAAATAGCAAGGATCCACTGCATTTGAAAGACCTGGACAAAGTATCAAATTTTAGAAAATGAAATTGAAAGTGCGCACATCCAATACCAATCTTGGGTAAATCTTTACTTTTGTGCCTGTGAAACAAATGACACTTTTAAACAAAGAAGCCCTTTATAATATCTAAAATGGATTGCTCTCATAGGAGACAAAGTGCCACACTAATTACTGAGAGAAAATATGATCACTGAAAAGAGCTGTTATGCTTTGGGCCCTTTTCTGAATTAGCACGCTACACGGTGGAACGTATGCTTAATCACTATTCACAGTGCACTATTCACAGGGAAGGTGAGCCAAGCTAATGGAGGATGGTTCATCACTCAGCACCCAGCCAGTGTTGGGGTAAAAAAAGGGAAGGAAGTCAGGCAGGGAAATGATAGATAGATAGACAGTTGGACGGACAGACGGTTGACAAATATAAAGATAATGATTGTAAGATTTTAACAGAAACGTCACATCTTGGGGACAAAGGACAACCCATGGCTTAGTGTCATGTATGTAGTGTCAAATGTATATTATGTTCCAGGCAGGCACTGTTTAGCCGTTGCTTGAGAAGGTCCAATAGAAATTTTTGCTGCATATTTCCATGCCACAAAACATGTTTCTATGTAAACCAGTGTAACTGTTGTGAAAAAAAAGACAAACATTCAGATTTAAGGACAACAGGGGGTGAGTACTTTTTGTCTGTACTGTTAGGTTACTCTCTCAAGACCATACCATCATATCAAATATTTCATGTCCAGTTCAAATTGTCTGCCTGTTTTTTGGGGTTTTTTTTTTTTTTTTTTTTGTAGTTACTGGTTTTGCCACAAGTTGTGAACATAACATTCACAAATAATGACCAATGTTTACATCATTCACTCAGTTTTAGATCTGGTTTTGGTCTCTACCAACTCTTTACCTGGTGAATGTCATTTTTTTGTTCGTGTTGCAGGTAAATCATTGTTCATGAGTTTCTGTGATATTCGTGTGATATTACACAATTTAATCAGTAACATTATCACCAACAATATTAGAACAGGGACACTAATGCTACACTAAGTCAGGGTTAATTCATCAAACTTACAGCCTGCAACAGTGACTAATCTGGGTGAGTTTTCAAGTGCCTTATGAAGTTGGACATATTGTAGTGGACCTACATGTAGTGTCTTTTATCCAGGTTCTTGGCATGAGAAGAATTTTCACTCAATCCCAAATGCTGCAATACCTAGTTTTAATTCTGGCACCAACACAGCTTGTTCTGTGTGTGTGTGTGTGTGTGTGTGTGTGTGTGTGTGTGTGTGTGTGTGTGTGTGTGTGTGTGCATGTTTGTAGTGGACAGATGCATACAGTGATGCTTTATACAGGGGAATCGCAAAAGCCCAAACCTTCCTCCTTCAAAAATGTTTCATACCTTTCCGAGCTTTGCAAGACTTGTAATGTTCATGAGTTATCTTTCATCAGTCTGTGTCCAGCCTGAAGTCAGTTAGGAGGAACAAGTTGCAAGTCCAGTCAACAGATTATTGATACAAGACTTGACGGTGACTCTAGCACAAACCACCAACTCAAGTGCCTGTCTCTGCCACATGGTGTCTAAATATGTCTATCTGCTGTTTCATGCTGAGCAGGTAAAATGTGTTTTTAAAGCTTTTTTTGCAAATGGACAGAGCTGAAGCGGATAATTCTGGGCACAGTAGGTTCAGTACAAATGCCTCCCGTTGTACACGTTACCTGTAATGAGGTATCTCAAACAGGCATTCCTTATTTATGAAGTGTCAAAAGCCAAAAAAGCTTGCTGCTGGTGTAAGAGTATCATGACAGGCAGAGCCTTACGTTGTGTTCATAGTTGGGATGACAATTCAAAGGGAACAAAACAACATAACCAGATCTTTTCATGCCTAAACCTAACCAGGTATAGTTGTATGTCTAACTGACTGCCATGTAGTTTGGTGCTTTCTTTTTGTGGAGTACCCTTTGGCATTGACATAAGATGCTAAATGTGGACACTTTGTCAAGTGTCATGAGTAGCATCAGCCTGTACTGCCCTGGGATGAGCACATGTTGGGTAACATGGGCACAGTGAGTATGACATGTACCAGTTGTCCCCAGTTACTTTTGCTTTTTTTTTTTTTTTTTTTATTCGTGTATCCACATAGTTTTTTTACTCCATCTGGATCATGGTGTTGTAATATTACAAGTCAGAAAACATTTCTTCACAGAAATTACCCAACAAGATGTGAATAGTGAAATTAATCTGTCTAGAGATGGTTTCTGCTGTCTTCACGTGACATAAAGAATGGACATTAATGTTGTGCACATGCAGTGATGAGGCATGTTTTATCAGCAAGCAGTTCAGGGAGTCCTGATGTGGGTGGTGGGAGGTTGTGACTGTGGAACGGATACGGCACATCACAACAGGTCTGAACTAACAGCTCTGATTTAATATCTGCTGCTCCGTCTCTCAGCCTCTGTGTGATGGATCTTTATGTATGTCTATGCATACTATGTGACACAGAACTGTATTTACTGGTTAATAAAATCACAATGTCTTCATAAAAATTGGGTGGAGGAAATAGAAAGTAATCTACAAAGGCCGTGGTGTGTAAAATTGGATTTTCCATAGGAGCCACAGAGAGGAACAGTTGTCGATAGAGGTGGATGCACACTAGTGTGTTTATCGTTTTTCCTTTTTAATGCAGAGAAAAAAGTTCATGAAGAATAATAGTCCTATATGCTTTGTCATTTGCATTCATTGTTTGGGAATCACAGTTATTGGGCAACACAGCACCAGTACAATATCCCATTTATCTGACTTGGCATTTTCCTGCAATTCAAATAGGCACATTAATTCTGAGCAAATTTGGCGGTCAGGATCATGAAGTAGACTTGTCATAAATAAGTACGCATATCACAGTACATTAGCTTTACATTAACGCAACACCTATTCACTTCCATCTGGAACTGAACACTGTAACAGGACTTTTCAAGTGAAAAGATTACATGTGGACATAAATTTTACTGGCATCCAACCACAAATTAGCTCACAACAATAGCAAGAACTGGAAACAATCTTCAATTCTTTAACATGTCAAAACTTAAGTCAAGTGTATTTAGAATACTTTACAGTACAACACTGCTGCATCTAATTCACAAGTACAGTCTTCCCTTAAATCAACCCTCATGCACAGATCTTAAAAGCAGTCACAGTTACTTACATACTAGTGGATACTGTGCTGCGCTAAATTCAAATTTTATTTTATAATAATTTAGCACCATGTTGAAGCTAAGGGCCACTTACTGGACAGAAAATTAATAATTTATACAATCACGGACAAGGGTTAATATGTTATATATACACAAGAGAATATGTTTTCATGTACAAGTTCTATACTTTCTAAAATTGACTGTTGTGTAAAAAGTGTATTTTTTACGAATTATATGTGTTGTATTTCAGCTACTCTTCTGTTTTTCCTGTATTTTGTACTGGGACGGTACAGTACATATTTTCTTTGCTTAATTTATGTGGTGGCTTTAGCTATGCTAGCCGCACAACCTTATGGTTGGCAATGGTGATATTTTGGTTAGTCGTTGCACCAGTTTGGTTCATTATGAAACCGCCTAATAAATGATGAATTGAATGATGTGAATATAGGTTTTAAATACACAATGTCACTTTGACAGTGTATGTGGCATGCTACCATACGTTACATTACCATTACATTTAACTCAAAGACACATTTGTCCATCATATTACACAGACACAGTGCAGTTATGCAAGAAAATGTATGTTTCGTTTCTCTAATTGCAAGAAATTTATGATGTCGTCACGTCTACAGCCTGGCAATAAACTGATGAAAGATAGTCCCATGAAATGTGACCTTGTCCACTGTACAGCACAACGCAGAGCCCGAGCCATTACACTTACTTGATTGGTCATTACTGCAGCTCATATCAGCTCCACCTGATGAGAATACACACCTCCAATTAACAATGTATTCATCCTGATCCATATTCGTTTCCCGAAGGTGTGCTGTGCCAAGACTGCAATTGTGCATCTGGTCACCCAAAAGTAGTTGGCCACAGATTTAGTTTTAGGAAAATTAAGTTCAGAGAAATAGATACCTAAAGGGAGAAAGAGAGGTAAAAGATAAAAGCATTCTCACTGCTGTGACTTATCAATCATAGCGACAATTTGCTATCCCTATTACTGGTCTCTGCTTTCACTGATTGGGTTTCTATGCATGGCCACAATAAAGTAAGCTTATGAAATGTGAGACAAGGGAGAGCATGGTCACTGCCTGTCTGCTTGTTCAAACACATACCCTTTCTTGTCTCATCAAGTTGTAATTGCCACATGTGACAAAGTATCATCCCCACATTCTCCTTCAAAGTATCATGTCTCCTTTTTTGCTTTCAGAAATAGATACAAATGAGATCTCCGGCACAAAGGAATAAAATGTAGAGATTTAACAGGGCACATGTACACAAACAGAGGAACAGCTGGTGCAGGACCATCTGTCCAGGTGCACATTCTCATGCAAACCGAATCCTTTTTCAGCACTGCTCTGCACACAATATGCATAAAGTAATGACTTTGATATAGCCAGAAAGGATACATTTTCTCTATATTTAAAACCACCACGTTAATAGCTCTGTAGGTCTCCCTGTGGGGGAATTTTACTGACTAAAGCTGTTTCAAAAAGTGTGATAGAGGGAGGTTGTTCATGGCCCTCAGTTTTATTCATGCAATCATAATTAAACTGCAGGCAGAAATTGTATGTGCAGAGCCATGACTTATATAACATCTGAGTTATTTTAAACTTTTTTTTTTTTTCACAAAAATGTGTATGTGCTATGGCATTGACTGACAGGGTCTTTATATGATCACAAAGGCTTATTCCTTCAACTAGTGGTCTAATTACCCTGTAATCTTTTCCTTTGTGCCAGGGCAAAGGATCAAAAATACTCCATTAAAGCAGTCCTCAGTGAGCCATATCTCCACTTTGGTCCTGCAAATGTTCTTCTAGCATGCACCAATTGTAAAATGTCTCAGTGCAAATCAAGACAATAAAATTATCACTGTCAAAACTGAGATGCTTCAAGGCTTGTAAATGTCTACTGTATATATGACATCATAAACCCTTTTCATCTCCAAAACTCAATATAGATTCAAGTCTGAACTTTTGAGTCTCAGCTAAGGCAATTTAGCTTTAACATTTCACTGAACCCCTTAAAGAACATTTGAGGTAGGTGCACATCCTTTGACCTGATCTTTAACTGATCAAATACTGTAATGGTCACAGTGCTCCTGAATGTAGCAGCAGAAATTATTTTTCTTTCAAGCCTGCTCATAGTTTTAGTTTTCTTCATCATTTTCTCTGGATCTGTTATCTTTTGCACACTGCTAAAATTGTTGAGATGACAGACGTGTTTTCATCAGAGCTTAACTAACTGAAAGGTATAGTATATTAACTTAAGAATGGATCTACATGTCAACATAATAAACCATCAAAGTTGTACACCAGCAGTTATACACCAACTATGTTCAGTTGCACCATCATCAGGCCACCATATTTTGGCCTGATGATGGTGCTGGATGAAAAGAATCACAGAGCTGCTTAAAATTTCAATCCCACAAATATTTGAACAGACATTTCACATAAAACCACAAATGTGAAACGTGTAGGGCTAGAGAAGAGGGGGTCACCAAAGTCATTAGGATTCATCGTCTGGAGACCACAAATGTCTGCAGAAAATATGGCAATCGATCAAATGGTGGTATGCAAAGCGACCAACGGACAGGCCAAGATTGCTGTCTCCAGAGTCATGCAGACTCACCGCGGCTTGTAAAACTACATATTCCGATGTATAACAGGCTGCAAAAGAAACAAGAAGTTTGCTTTCAGAAAAATTCAGCATGTGGCATATCTTAAAAACTGCACAAAATTGGTAAATGTAGTCTATGAGCTCTACTGAGTGCCATCTATCTTTCAACCATTTCACTTCTGTGCTAGTGGGATCACCCAGAATTGAGTAATGACTGGGAAAATTCTCACAGGACACTCTACAGTATTGATAGATACTATATCTTTCCTGATGCCTGCAATGCCTGAGCCATATAATTTGACATACAGAGTTCCATACACAGTGTTGACAGTGTGTTTATGGGCAGTAATAAAACATTAATGTTTTTGTCAACCATTTCTTTTGACACCAAAATGTGGAGCAACGCTAAAACAACACTGTGCAGCAGCCTGTCTTGTTTAGCCGGGAAAGAATTCAGCTAACAACGTAAGAAGGTTATTTATCTTGGCTAGCCACTGCCGCAGGCTGGAAACGGCAAAGCACTTAATAGCAAACAAGTGACATCTTTTTTCAAATGATTCAACAGTCATCTAAAAACAGAGCTGACCAGTGGCCTGTGGCTATTGTTAGTGTCTAGTGTGACTTATAGCATTATGTCACTGCTCCCGCAGAGGGGCAAATACGGGCTTAGCATAAATTAAAGTCTCCCAAAATAAACATGTAGAACTTCTTGAAAAACAAAGCAGGCAAAGCAAGGCAAGCTCTGTCTACAATGAACCCTGCATATGTGATATATTTTTATTCTCTGTGCTGATCATAGTACACCAACAAAATGAGCATTACACTGCAGAGTTTTAAATGAGAAAACTTAATGAGTTTAAGTTTTTCTTTCATAAGCTCTTGTATAATGAACAATAAAAAGTTCAAATGTTTGATTTAAAAAAACTATTATTATTAATGAAAACTGCAGCCCAGTACTCCAATTATGCACCAGTTGAATTTTTAATCTATTAACTTATATTTGCTCTATGCTTTGGTCGGATAATGTGTGTGTGTGAGGGCTGCTATTACTCATTGCCTAAACATGAATCTGTTTACACAGTCAGATTCTGGGGACAAAAAACTAGTTCTCTGAAAGTAAATTAATATGTTTTTGGGTCACAACTTGGTTTAAAGTTAGGTGAAGTTTAGGTTAAGAACAGTGCAAACAGGCAAATATCAGCAAATGACCAGGGAATGAATATAAAGTCAATGTAATGTCCCCTGAAGTGAAGGAAAAACTATTGTGTGGGGGAGGTTGGGCTACTCTCTGTGCATATGCCTAACTGTGCAATGCTTTATTAATGACTTTCCCCTTTCTATGCATTTTAATATGGTACAGTATTGCAGTATAGTGAAAAATTAAAAGGATCTTCGTGGCCAGTTGGTCCAGTGCCTGCTGACACAATCTGCCACTGGGAAGAGGAGCAGCCCATGACCCACTTTATGTTTCAGAACCTCGATGAGGCTCAGCACAACACAGAAACTCTGATCTAGAGCTCTAGTAAAGGAACTGATCCTCATTCACGCAGACATAGAGTAGCTGCTACTTCATTTTTTAAAGGAGTTTCAGACAATATATATCTCAAAGATGTATAGATAAGATGTTGCTTGTTTTCACTGGGGTTCAGTTTTAAGTTATTGCTTTGTCTTTGAAAGTCTTACTCAGGAAACGAGCAGAGATGTAAGTCTGTTAAAGACTTCCCGTACAGGCATTCATTGACCTAACGCTAATGTTTGCAGCATGAGGTTGTGAGAAAACATTAGGGGGTTGTGAGATAATTTAGAGGCTAGGAAAGCAGAAAGAGCATATTTCTTCTAAACAAAATTACATTTCTGCTGACATCTTAAAATTTTCTTCACAAATTACTCAATATCAATTCTTAAAATAATTTAAAAGAAAATGTTATTTTGTGTCAAAATCAATAGATATGCTGGCTCTAATGAGGGGTCATGAGTAAACACATATTTGCTTTAAAGGGTCAACTACCAAAATGGTTGGAAGAAATACTCTTTAAAACAGGGTGACTAAAATAACAATGACCTAAAATTATTTTAATCAGCTTTATTATATACTTTTTCTTACTATATAAATACTATAACTGCTTTTATATACCCATTTCTTTTTAATAGGGATATATTTTTCCAAATACTTCATGTGGTGCAATAGGTTTTTACATTGACACCAGTGTTTCTGTATTGTAAGGCACTAAGTGGATGATTCTCATAGCCACATCAGCTGACAGTTAAATTTGGAGAACATAGCTGTAAAAAGAGTAATAAATATAAGGCAGACTCAGGCCCTCACATGGCTCCAGTGAAAAGTGTAGCTACTCCAGCATGAAAGCTGCTCACATCCTGTGCCAAACACTACGTAGTTGCACTAAAGAAAGCTCAGTATTCTTGGCAAGATTTTTGAAGACAGGTTTTTGTTGAGATGAGAGACCTCCTGTCACAGCAAGTTGGGCCACTGAGTGAGATTTACACAGACCTACTGAAGGAATTATGCATAGGTGCCTGCAATACTGGGGAAAAACTTATATTGTACCAATCTGCAATTCTATTTTATCTAAATTTATTGCATACTTTTTAATGTTCATGTTTTATTTCTATTGATCGATATTTGTCTTCTTGACCTGAAATAATTAATTTTCAGTAAGAATAAATAAAGAAATAAATAAACAAAGTCAAAATTAGGAATTATTTTAATTCTTGATTATTTAAACTCAGTGTTGTTTGATAACATACAGATTGTATGGGATTAGCCCTGATGATAAGCCTGCCTGCTTCAGACTGGATTTTCTTCTGATTTAAAAAAAAAAAAAAATGACACCATGAATGAACTCGAGGAACACAGCAAATGTAAATAATTAAGCTACTTTGATCAATGTTAGCTTCTAGATGTATATTTCTAAGTGAAGCTATCAGTAGGTCAATGCTGATCAGTCCGACAGTTTATCTTTCCAAATTTGCTTCAGATTTATCAACAAATGGGGTTTGCTATGGACATTCTTTGGCAACTCAACCTGACTCGTCATTGGTCATTGGTCATTGGTCTTTTTGTCTACAGTGCAGGGCAACAGTGTTGAAGAAATATGAAGGCCAGAATGAGCATATTCATGGTCCCCACATGATGCACTATTTCCAGTTGGGGCAATTTCCGAGATTCCCTTTAGCACTCAAACCAAAATGTCATAATATACAGAATATACAATATAGTATATAATAGACCTATAGGCAGCTTACCATAGAATTTGTATGTGTCAGGCAGATTGATGTTTCTTTAACATCTACACTCACCTGTCATTACTTTTTATGTGAAGGTAAGGACCGGATCCACTGTTGACCCCTGGTGCTAAGATCTACTGTTCACACATGCTTTACTGCTCAGAGCTGTCATGATAATTTATGTTGTCCATTTGCACCTTGATCATACAGAACTCTGTACCCCCAGTCTGCATCAAGAGAAACAACGGATGCCTTATATATGCCTATGTATATATATATATATATATATATATATATATATATATATATATGTTTTTTTCTGTAATTAAAATATACAGTTTAGTTTAGAATGTATTGTTATGTATGTTAAAATAATGACTGCTTCTTTTTACAAAACCAGCCTGTTCTAATGGACAAAGATCTCACTCATTCCTATGTTCTTGCCACTTCCAGCTCTCAGTCTTCATCCCCTACAGTACAGTTGGTCGGGAAAGACTGACACCTCATATGATGTTGCCACTGATTTGCACTTATGTTGAAGGATGTCAGCAGAGTGGCTTTTACCAACAGTTTTGAATCACAGAGGCTTTTCATGTGTTCCTTTCATCTTCACTATAGAGTGAAATATACTCCATTAGATTACTATGATTTCCATTAGATTACTGTGAGATCAATGTGCAGTCTTATTGCAGTATTTTGCCAGCACAATCTATAGGGTATGAATAGTGTTTTGCAAGCTTTATATCAGATACAAAGGATTTCTGCTGACTGTAGGTGGTAAATTCTATCAGCCTAAAATCATTTGTACTCAGCATTGTTTTCATGCATGCACCTACTATTATATTACATGCGCATGACATTAAATTTTGATTTCTCGCTCTCGCACACACACACACACACATACATTATTTTTATTCCTTCTTTACACTGATTTTATTTTCCTGGAGACTTCCACCAACCTTAACCATAAGCACTACTTGCCAACCCTGAACCCTTTCCCTAACTTTACATCAACCTGTATCTCACCCCAAAACTCAATAATCTGAGTGCTCACATTGGTGGCCTTCACTTTTAAAACAAGACCTGATTCCTTGTCTAGAGGCAATGTTTGATTTGACCATTCAGGGCTACCGTAGAAACATGGTGCTACAACATGGCTGCATCCATGGAAGTGGACCTGCTCCGTATGTAGAAAGGCTCATTGTAAGATTAACAAAATGCAACAGCTGGTATTTTCTGGTGATTGCACACTAAGGACAACATGAATGAATGAATACTATATTTCATTTATGCTAATAGATTGTGCTAAATCTTACAAATTCAACCTTTAATGTTTCTGTGTTAGGAATAAAACGTGTGTTGTAACCTCTCTCCTGTCTTTTACATCTTTATATAGAGTACATTATATATATTCTAATACTACTTTTCTAAATTTTGTAAACATTCATTTGCCAGAATGTGTTTTCATTTGAGGCCAAGCATTTTTGTTTACACGTACTCTGTGCACTTCCCACATTTTAAATTACAGATCAAATGTTCTCACTAAATGCATGAGCAGGAACTTTGCCACTAGATGTAGCTGATGTACTCAGGCACCAGCCACAGTGCTCTACATGCTGCCTTTGATTTTTGGATGTAGTTTGTGTGATGATACAGATTTCTTATTATTATTATTTCACAGGACCACTGCAAAGTGACAGAGCATAGTGGCATTTTCTTTTAGAAAGATGCTTGCATTTTCTTGTATGTGCCTTTGTTTGTTTCCTTAGCACCTTTTACTTTTTTACACTATAAAAACATACTATTAATCTACTATTATTAATTAACTAATTATTTAATAGCTAGAATATGTTTAGGTGCTAAAATATTTCCCTTATATCAGTGTATTGCAATATTTACATGAACCCTTCCAGAGCCATACTCTCATCGTGCTGATTGGCACCAGCTGTTGCCTTATTGCTCAACAATCTGCTCTTGAAATTGAACCAATAGACATCGATCCAATATGTAACATGACTTCAGGTGTTATGTACTCTTCAAACATGTCGTCCTTTTTCGTTCCCTATCTGTCTTATGTCTGCATTATTTACTCTCTGGCAGGTTGCAGTGCAACAGTGGGGGAGGTAGGCTAGATGTTGGTGCACTGATTATGCCAGCTTTCTTTCCTTTCAAATCATCAGCCATTGCTCTCTAAATGTAACAATCACCAGGAGGGTGGGATAAAGATGCCGACATTTGACCTGATTTTGCACAGATCTATGACCGTTAGCTTGGTGCCTGGATTTTACGCGCTGCATGTAACTTAAAGTGACACTTGCCTGAAGCTCCCTTGGAGGTGCAAAGCTAGGCTGGTGCTCTGAAACCACATATGACAAGCAGTGGAAGGGAGAAAGAGAGGGAGCTTCCCAGGGCAAGGGGTGTTTGTTAGAGAACTACCAAGGAAAGGCAGATTGAAATAAAGAAAAATATATTGTCTCACTCTCACTTGCTCTCTCACTATTCTTGTAAGTTTGTTTGACTGTCTGTCTCTCTTGCTCTTGTGCTGGTTTCTTCACCTAAGTGGTGTCCTTGGATAGTTAACTCCTTGAGAGTAAGTGGCACAGCAGTGAGGGAATACTGTGAGAAGAAAAAGAGAAGGCACAGGGAAAAAAAGTGAAGTGGAGCCAGACAGGCTGCTGCAAAGATACCAATCGACGGACCACTTGACATCCACAGGCAGCATCTGAATCCATACCAGACAAATGGTAATAAATTACCTGATCGGGTATTATTGGGTCTGTGGTTCAGTAAAAGCTTTGATACAAAGCTGCAAACTTTGTTTTAGAACCTCTTTTCAGTGGATTATGGAATAGTCATTGTCATGTGACCGCTGCAATTGATTGTGTGATAGTGATTGCTCAGTATGAAGCCTTTCATCAACCACTGGTTGTCCAGTCATAGAAATAACCACCCTGTCTCTATGAAATGTAAACGCGTATTTGAAATTTTTTGAGTATCTGATGCCCTGGGAATAAAATGATTTGTTTGTTTACAATTATAAACACAGAACCTGCCTTTAGCTGTTTTATGTACAAAAACTACTAGGCTTTCAAAACAATTATTAAAAAAGATGAACATTTGCTTTTTTACCTGGCTACATTACCTCTGTCTGTATTAACACTCAGTATTCTTAAAAAAATTTGCTATGAAATTATATACGTATACAGAGTCTTTTTTTTCTATTTACCGGTGCAACACCAGCAGTAGGCATTGTACTAGATTGTATTGGACTGTTGTGGCGAAGAGGGAGCCATATAACAAAGTAAATCTTCCATTTTACCAGTCAGTATATGGTCTAGCCCTCACCTATGGCCACAAGCTTTGAGAATGCATGTGGCCAAAATGGTTTTGATCTGGAGGGAGATGTTTCAGCTTTAGAAATACGGTGCAGAGTTTGGACATCTGGCGAGAGCTTAGAGTGGAACCACTGCTCCTTCACATTGACAGGAGCAAGTTGAGGTTGTTCGAGCTTCTCATCAGGATGCCTCCCGGGCACCTACCACTGGAGGTTTTCCGGGCACGTCCAGCTGGCAAAGGGCCCCAGGGTAGATCCAGAATATGCTAGAAAGACTATATCTCATCTAACCTGGGAATGCCTCAGGGTTTCCCAGGAGGAGCTGGAAAATGTTGCTGGAGAGGGATGTCTGGACTACCTTGCTAAACCTGCCAATGTGACCTGATTCCAAATAAGTGGCAGAAAAATTGATGGCATTTTGTAAATCATAATGTAATGTGCCATTCAAGAATGAAAATCTTGACAAGCTTACAGGAAGTAATGAAGAGTTTCCTCATTAGTTAAGCACAATCTGGTGAGCTGTAAATTAGATTCTAATATTCAATAAATATATATAAAATGTTATTTTTGTTATTGCAGTCACTTAGCTGAGTTTATATAATGTCACAGTGACTGGCAGTTCCCAAGACAGAAATCTGGAGTTTTGGTTCACTGAGTCTCAGAATTTTAGTCATGAATAATTGATTGTTGCAGAATGACATGAAAAATGGCACGTGATGGATATTAAAGATGCACTGCTCACAAAAATGTCCTTTTCTTTATTTACTGCAATAAGTGCATGTAAGACTGAAATAACTAAAATGCATCTGCGCACCTTACAGACACTAAAAAATTCAATAATTACTGCAGTTAATCATCATTTGGGAGGACTTTATGTGGTTCAGTAG
Organism: Mastacembelus armatus; assembly: GCF_900324485.2. Lineage (NCBI taxonomy): Eukaryota > Metazoa > Chordata > Actinopteri > Synbranchiformes > Mastacembelidae > Mastacembelus > Mastacembelus armatus. Next base: position 24,690,701 of record NC_046635.1, read on the forward strand.
GTGTTGAGTATGTGAAAGCAAAGATGAATATTGTACACTTTGAAAGAAGGAGGGAGGGAGGGAGCTCATCACCACACACACACAGTCAACTACATCTAGAAGCAAGAAATGTATCTCTTTCAAGTGTGTTGTTCTGCAGCAAGGAGCACCTGAAGGCCTACATGGCTTACTGACCCACAAGGACAACAGGGTGGTTAGCCTGACTGTTTATCCTTTTACTATACTGTCTGGATCATTTGTCAGACTCATATCATTACCCAACAGGAATGTGTGTGTATGTGTGTGGTTCAGCTGCCTACAACACTACGGTGGTACTGCGTCCAATTCTAGCTCTTCTGGCTCCACTTTTGTCAGATAAACTGGGGACTGATGCTGTTTGATGACTTCTTCCTTTTCTTTGGACTTGTTCATATATCAGCCTTGGAGATGTCTTTAAGTAAGGGCTCTCTGTCTGATTGAGTGACAGCACACAGTGAATCAGTGAAAAGCAGCTCTTTAAATAGTAGTCCTGGGGTTCCTTTGCAAACACACATTTGCAGAAGTGAAGGCCACACACATTCCATGTGTTTATATGCAGGATCGTCTATGTGTGTAATATGCATATGCATGTATGTATCTATGAAAATTATATATTGTAATATAAAAATATAATATAAATTATGTTGTTTACACTTAAAATTGCACAAATTGCAAGTATTATATTGGTTTGATTAGATAACTGTGGTTAAAAGACAGAAAAATTATCTCAAGTTGAAAATCACAGGTTGCATTTTGCAGTGGTGAATTAGATACTTCACTGATGTAAAAGCACTGTAGCAATACCGCAATGAAAAAAATATTCTGATACAAGTAAAAGGCTTGCAATTATTTCTTATATCTTATTTAAGTATATGTATATAAGTATAGATGTATCCGTCTACAGATATACTTACATTAGCTATAGTGCAAAATATTATTAAAAATATTTAAATTATAGTGATAATTACTGTTATGTCGCCTAAGGACTTCATGTGTACTACTAGTAGTGTTTTACAATTAATATTAATTGATCATACTGGTGCTGTGTTTCACCAATATTAGGTTGCAAACAGAGTGAAAACTAAAACTGTCCTTTAAATGTTAGTGACACAAGTAAACGAGGATAAATTTTACTGAAGTAGAAGTAAATGTGCTGACTTTTCAACACTGCAAAGTACTAACAACAAAAATAACTAAATAAAAACATATATCATAGAAAATCATGTTGCATTAAAATGTACCAGAAGGAAGAAGCTAAATGGATTTGTCACAACAGGACATCAACAAACACAAAATTCCATTTTGTGAATCTATAACCCAGCTCAGTAATGACTACTGAAATCATGTGTACATTATGTTTGAATTACCTGATACTACAAATATAAAGTGACTGCTGCTCAAGGCAAAGCAGTCTCTTTTACAAGCTGCTGGCAGCCGAAGAAATTTTCAGCAGCATTAATAGATTGTTAATGTGTTGATCTGCTCATATCCACAAGGCATTTTCCTGCCAGAATAAATAGGCATCAAACAAACACAGAGACTGACAGAACCCTCTGACTAAATTCTGTTTTTGATGTAGTCATAGATTCTCCAAAACAAAATAAATAAAATAAAAATAAAAGTTTTAATGCCGAAAAGAGGGAAAAAAACAACATTATACATTATGTCTTTCTGTCTCTGTCTCCACCTTGTTCTGTTTCCTCAGTGCTATCAGGGAATAAAACATATCAGAGTGTCAATGAAGCTTGTCATGAAAATGTAAATTGGATATGGGAATTCCATTTCCATTTTACAAATTATCTGATGCTTCTAAATAATACAGAATGCTATTGAGAATTAAAGCCAGATGAACGACTAAACAGGAAAATAAGCATGGATCACACCATCTATGCATATGCTATGAGGTCCTATGTGCGCATCTGGCATCAGTAAAGTGGGAGCCATCATGCCACATGGTTTGACACAGGTTGGTGTGCTCTGACACTCCAGGGAACAAAGACAATGAAATTTCATCTTAATCTGGAGAATTCTTGCTGGCAGCCTCCCCGCTCGTAGCCCCATGGGGGAGAATAATTAATCAAGCTAGCATTAAGTAGGTGAGGTGGAGGGGTAACAGATCAATTGACAAGCCGATGATAAGAATTGATGAAAGAGATAACCTTGGCTGAGGTGCAGAGTCTGGAAGATGGAAAAAGAATGTGGAGGGAAAGCAAAGATTGAGGGAAGGTTGAGATGTACTGTAATGATTTGGCTCATACATACGGTGGTCTGAAACAAAATGTGTTATCTTTACTCTTCTTCAAAGACAAAACACTGGCCCCAGTCTTAAAATGTAGACCTCACCCACACAAATACATGCAATCTCTCACCAATTTATTGAAGAGATTAATGACATTCTATGCTAAGCATTGGGTTACAGTACTGTGTTGTGGGCTTTGTTTGTTTGTTTTTGCCTTATTAGCATCTAAACAAACAATAGTCACCCATGTCAAAGGTCTGTGTTATGTCAACCCACTCATTCCCCTCATCCCCTTTCCAGATCGACTTTGTTCCTCTATATACCACATTGCCCAAATGTATCGTTTGCTTTTGTCCTAATTTCTGTGCCCTATAGAGGTCCCCTAACCATAGATCCATCCATCCATCCATTATCTATACCCACGTAGTCCTAATTAGGTTCACAGGGATACTGTCCAACAGAAATTCTGTAGTGCACTCCTTTTTCACTAAAGCTGAAATAATGTGTCACAATAAGACACAAACGTAAATAATACATGTGGCTATGAAACAGACCAGCAGAAAATCATCATTTGTCTCAAGGTCAAGCCATTAGTTCAAGCAGAATCATAACAGCAGAACTTGGCAGAATCATTGAACATTTTGAGAAATTAATTATTTAATCTATATAAAAATGGTTTCGTGAGGGTTTAGGTGCAAGACTACTTGGCTGGGAGCAATTACTGTACTTCCTGTAGTCCCTGCTGGGAGCTTAAAAAAACCTCACAATAACAGCCAGCCTCCCAGTTTATACAAAAAACAAACAAACAAACAAACAAACAAAAAAATGCTAATAAATGGATTGTGTAACTCACACTAGTTGTTCATCCCTACCTCCAGTCTTTATGCTAAGCTAAGATAAACTGTCACCTGGCTGTAGTTTCATATTTCAATGAAAAACAGTGGCAACTCCTAAAATGTCCAACCTTTTTCGTCTGTCATCAACAAAGAACATAAAAACAGTGGAAATGTGGATAGGAAAATATAAGTGCAGACTACACTCTAGGATTGTTTAAGCTATACCTCTGACTAGACTAGAGGCCACTGTGTGTAGTCTAATGTTGTGAGGAAATGTTCTCTGATATAAAAGTTTGACTTTGCAATAGAAAATGGGTTTGAACATCATGTTGGGGTTGTTATGGTATAGTGGCTGGGCTCTGAGTCTCAGCTCTGTCAGTGACAGACGGTGCAACTACAGACAAAGTGATGTTGGCAACTAGCCATCTAAAAAGATACCATGTGATAATGATGGGTAACCCCACTGATCTCCTACTCCTACTGATGTTCAGCTATTGAACTTCCATCTGCAGCCAAAGAACAGAAAGCACATGGAAACAATATAAAAATACATGTTTAATATCAAGACTGCAGCTTACACAGAGCACATCTTTATTTAGTGTTGAAATAAGTTCTTCATGTGCTTACTTGTTATTTCTTTTACTGTCTGAACAGCAAAACAAAAAGCAACACTGTGGCTCTGCGGTTTCTTCAGCACTTATTACAGATATATTGTAAAAACAAAATACAAACAGTATTAACATAAAAGTGTGAGTTGCTTCCCATACCTTTACATTTACACTGAGAAATGAAACTTAGGGACAAATAGAGCTAAAATCTTCACTTTTTTTGCTTTATTAAGGCCTTGCTGTCTCCCCAGACTCTTGACTGCTGAATTAAGGGGACCGACCATCCGTGCAAACACTAAACTGAGCATCCTGAGGCATGCTGAATTTCCATCGACCCCCAGGAGAGTGACAAAATTTTACTTGTTTTTGGTTTGCCCCTACACTGTTTGTCACATAAATTCTCTAATGCTATTTTTATGTATCTGAAGCCTTTCCTCCACCATCCCACTTCTTGCTGTTTGTCAACCACCATGGGACCCTGGGTGTTACAGTAAAATCAACCTTTCAGCATCAGCAGTAATACAAAGACAGCTACTGGAAGCTACACTACTGTGCTTTTCTAGGTCATTTTTGTGTGCATATGGTATTTCTAGACACAATATGTCTAAACCTAAACAATATGATGCCATGTCCTCCTACAGACTTTAATAAAAATTAACGCATATCCTTTGGGGGTTCTGCCTTTTTACGATACTACATGTCAAGATTAGTGAGCGGTTCAGATACTTGCCATCTTGTTTTAAAGGAATAGTTTCCTTCTTCCCTAAGTAGTGGGAGAAGATCAACTCCCTGCACTCCCCACCTGACAAAAAACTAGTTGGATGCAGATGATTAGGTGACTTGTCTCTGGGATGGAAACCGAGTATGTTCCAAAAAAAAAACATATCAAATATATATACTTATAGAAAAGAAAAAAGTGACATTTTCCAAGCACTATTATGACATACTGCATCTTGGTTTCCATGATTTACACATATACAATCAATTCAGCAAGAGGTAGTCGCCTCTTAGACCAAGAGAAAACGAAACAATAATGATAAGGAGAGTGAGACAGATGCCTCAGAGGAAGAAAATTGGGAAACACTCCATGATGTGCACAAGAAGGACATTGATGAGCTTTGTAAGCTGCATGACAGACTGCATCAATTTTTTGTTGACTCCCACAACTCCTACAAACATGTTTTTAAAGTACTATTAAATCAACATAAATTGGCCTTTGGGGATGGAAATATAAACATGTCGGAATGTGCTGAGGGAGCTGATGAGGAAAATGTTGGAGGGAAAAGACAATCACAACAATAAGACAGAGGGTAATATACAAGAGAATAGCATGATGGCATGGTGAAATGGGATGAGTTGGATAAGCTGTGGACTTCAGTGGGAGATGGATATGGCAGATTGGACCTATTCTTCATTGGACTTGACACCTTAACCCCCCGCCCTACCTCAGCTCGACTCCAACACACCAGATGGATCTAAGCAGCTGCCTTCCCCTGCACCCTGCCCTCGGTTCGCCTATCACAGGTCCACAGGGCCTACTTCCACCTGGATGAAGCTGATGGGAATCATGTGTTCAACTCCATACGTGGCTTGAAAACTATGCAACTCTTCTGACCAGGACACTAGCTTTGGAGTTGACCCATTCAAACCTAATATGAATTTTATAAAACACAAATGATCAGAAAACAGAATAAAATAAGAGATTTAAATGTCAATATGAATTTCTTGCTAGTAGATGCTTTACACCAGGGTTTGACCTTCACATCAACTGCTGCTACAATCCATACTTTTGCAGTGGATTTACAGTACATAGTGTTTAACTGTTGTGGCCCACTACTAATTTAATTCAAGTGGAATGACATGATAACATTATTTACAGAGGGATGACCTTAATTATAATTTACTTTATCATCAAAATATGATATAATTAGTAATACATAATACACACACCCACAGCTTACTGATAATGGCCACACAGTACAAATTGTATCATACATGTACTTTTTACACCCATAAGCACACAAAGGCTGTTTTCTCTGCTGTACCCAAGAAAGATAGAGTACCCACCCACATGGAAGAATCTAGCAGGTGTTTTCTTGGCCCAGAATCACTTCAGTATAGCAGGCGTACTTGTTTTGTTACCACAGCCAACAATGAAGTACAGAACCTGATTTATATTGTTCTAAACATTTTTACAGATTACACAGAATGATAATAATAATAATAATAATACTATTATAATATATATTATTATAATAATCTACAAGCTACAGTAGATTAATTAGAATCACTAGCATCACTGCAAGATAACTAGTACAAGATGATAACTACATTATCATTGCCAGTTAACGACAATTAACTTAAGGTGAAGGTTCAATTCATTACCAAGGGAAGGGACTGGTTAAGGTGGATCATTGTGGCTCAATGTCCTGCAGGGGTCAAAAGGGAAACAGTAATATGGATAGAAAATTAACAGGTTGCTTGCTAACAGTCCAAAGTCATCAAAAAGTGTACACAAAATATAGTAGCTACCAATACAAAGTGTCATTACACTAATCATAAATGGCCTTTATCCTTAACTTTCCCCACATTTGCTGGTAAGCTTTAATCGTGAGAGGTGTCTGTGGCTTGGTAACAGTGATGAGGCAACTGTTTGGTTTCATAAAAGCATGATTTCTGAATAAAGGCATCATTTTAAGGTAATGTTGGCTTACTGTAATGTGATGGAAATGAGTTATCACTCTTAAACAGACACAGAGCAACAGTAGCACTCATTTACTTGACAGGTAGCGGACTATGGGTTTTTAGAAATGTTTGCTAATAAAAGCTGCTTGCTGCGGCAGGAAACAAGGCTAAGAGAGTAGTGAATGTAAATCGAAATAATACATCTGCAGGCCACAAAACCAAATAAGCTGAATGATGCTGGTCATGTAGATTTGCATTTGAAACATATGTTTTATATGAGTGTGGAAACACCGCCCCTTGTATTACCTATTGTAAATGTTGTCACCGAAGTCACAATGTTCTTCATTGAATGAGGAGCGGTGCAGGTACATGAAAAAGACCTCTTACCATTTCTTCTACAAGGTCTTGTCCTTTAGACCTCCTCTCTGCCTTTCTTTTTCCTGACAATTATTGTGTAGCTAACACTAAAGACGCCAAATTAAAGTTTGCTTGGCAAGGAGCACACGTTCATCATTGAAGCTTGCTGAAACATGCTGTGCTTTCAAGAGTGAATAATGCCAAAGCAATGATGCTGTAAGTGGATTTTCTGCCTGCTCCCCTGCATGGCACTCGCATCACAGAACCCATTTGAAGTGTTTAGTCTTGGAAACATTAATCCCTGTAATTTCAGGTCTGGTTTGCTTTCTCTGTCAGGTACATTAGGGCTGCATTGGAGAACCAGTAAAACAGTGAGGAAGCGCCGGTGCTGTCCGCCAGTAATTAGAACGCCATGTATTCATTCTTATGAGGTGAAACAGCACTTGTTAAATGAAGGCCTGTCACACTTTAATTGTCTCCACTGTGAAAAAAGAAGGAAAAGTGGCAGAGACAGAGAGATGGGGAAGCGAGGGAATGGAGAGGCCGAGGAGGGATTTGTGTGATAATGTTACAAATGTGGTTAGTTAAAGAAGTGAGAAAAGGGTTGGGTAAGAATTACTTTGGTGTCTGAAACACATCATTATATGAGTCCCTTTGAAATGGATCATCGTGCCTCAGTTTATTTGCGTAATTACCTCCACCAGAGAGGTTGTGTCATTGGTCCAATTTGTTTTTTGTCTGTTCGTTATTCAAACAGTACTTAACAGATTTTAATTGAATTTGTTGAAAAGTTAGGTCCTAGGCCAGCAAAAGAACAGATTGCTGTTGGTGTGAATACACATCCTGGTGTAAAGGATTTCTGTGTTATGTGTTTATGAGTTACAGTATACTGGTGGCCTGTCCAGGGTGTACCCCTGCCTTCCACCCGAGAGAGAGCTGGGATAGGCTCCAGCAGATCCCCGTGACCCTGATCCAGGAAAAAGCGGGTATAGAAAATGGATGGATGGATGGAGTTAAAGTATACCATCAAAAAATCAGATGTCCCACAATTCTAAGTATCAGTATTTTGATTCACCATCGAAACATTTTATAAATTTAGATCTTAGTTATGACAGCACATGTGCACTAGCAAATATTAAAAAGCAATTTCTTACTGTAGCCTCTGCTTCCATCGCAGTATGGATTGGCTGCAGAACCTGCTGCAGTAGCCGAGTGGGACTAAAGGAAACTATATAGCTGAGTGGTGGTTGGACCTCTAACAAACATACCAATTGTTGGTACAGTATTCTTACAGTATCTCAATATGTCTACTCCGCTATGTTAATAGCTCATTTAGTTAATTGGCTGTTTTTAATCAATTCAAATAGTGCACCTTTGGAAAGAAGGGGCATGGACATTTGCTTTAATTATGAAAGAGATTTAATGAAGGAAGCAGGAAAATGTTCTATATATTAGTGCATTTTTAATTTGTGCTGTATGTGTTACATTATTTTGAAGTATAGGAGTTGGAAGTACTCAACAAATATTTACATTATAGCAGTAGTTAAACCATATGGGAAATATAATTATTTGCTTTCTTGCTGAGAGTGAGATGAGAAGATCAATATGCCTCTCATCTTTGCACAGTTATATTAGTGTGTTCTATCCAGAGGTAACACACTCTACCTCCCACCTTCTAAAGCTCACTAATTAACATGTTAGATTTTATTTGTTTATTCTTTAAAAAGCTCTCTAGAGATATAAAGGTAAAAATCCCCATCACCTTCAGAATCTTGTAGCTGTAGTTGCATATTTAATCTGAAATATATACATTTTATCCTCAGCAAGAAAGCAAAATAGTATATACAGTACAGGACGATGTCTATTTCTTAATAAACCCTTACTTACTTAATCATATAAACGACTATTTAATTTTATCATGTAACATACAGAGAAGTTATTTATTATATTTGGCTATGAAAATGGACTGATAAATAAGTGAGCAGTCACCAACAGCTGGTCTGAATACTGCTAGTTTTTCAGAGAGAGTGTGTCCTTTGGTCACATACAGTTATACTCTGCAGATGTTGGAGTGACTCCAAGTCTTGTTTTACCATGGATTAATGAGTCCTCCACTGACTGTGTGAGCACTGACAAAAACAAAGCTCTGCTTTTGAGCACAACCAAAGGATCCTTCTGCTGGCCACAGAAGAGAATCAGAGGACTAATAGAGGGTTAAGGTCTGCACCGTGAAGGATTGCAATAAAGCAGCTTGAAAGCATGAATGTCTTCATTTTCCCTATACCAAAGTTTAAAAAATGGAACCTATCCTGGCCACCTGGGTGTACCTTGAGCTGTCTGAAAAAAAGCGATTACCTGCTCAGAGGGTGTTGCCAAGGCCTTGGGGGATTTGATCATCATTTAATCAAAAAATTGCAAGAGGTACTATTCATCAAAACTGAATGGCGCCTTTGCTGACGAATATTTTTGGTGAAAAAAGACATACAAAACTCAGTTCCAGCACTACTCGGTAATCACTTCAGTTAACAAGGCCACATTGGAAAAGGCTAAAAAGTTAGAAATGGCAGGACAGCCTACCATCAACGTGGACCTAAGTAGACAGCAAATTTTATATTGTGATACTGGCTACAATGGTGGATACTATGACATGCTGAATGTTCCTAACGGCTCTATATACAATACTGTCAATGTTGTGATGATATACAATCTAGTGGACCCTTAAGGTGTGTCATTTAAGAAACAACTCTATTTACATGAGCAGTGGTCACTTAGAACCTTGTTGATGCCACAAATCACAAATCAGCGTACATGTCACATACTGTGCAGCCATGTTCAGAATTAATAATGAGCAGTGATGTAGTCTGAGTGAAGCTTTTTAATCAAGGATTCTGTCGCTATAATTTGTTGTCACTAACCAACGAGTGTTGCCATAATTATTTATGATAGTGGAGACAGCATGGTAATTGCTTTGGCGCTTGTTTAAACTAGTGAACCAGTTGTCTGATACAAAGTCAAGTTTGCTCCAGTTACAATGGTCACACATCAGTGGTCTATCTGAATGGGTCAGAGCATTTGACCTAACCTTCCTCTCCCACCCTCACAGACACCAAGGATGGATGTAAACAGAAGAATTCCCAGCTCTGGTGAAGGGTGTTTATATCAGAGGTGGAGAATTAATTTAATGACACTAACATTTAGATGCTACTGTAGCAGAGAAAAAAAAGGGGGACAGAGAACATAGAAAGAGGAACAGAGACAAAGCTTTTTTTTGTACCCTCTCAGAGGAAGTCATAAAATTGAGTTATGTTTTAAAGTTTAAACCAAGAGCCAGTGCAGATAGTTATTGGGTTAGGGTAATGCCTAAAAGCCACTATGCCAAAGGAGTAACACACACACACACACATTGGATTGGTTTCCTTTTGATCAAGAAGGGTGTAAACAGATTTTGATAGCCCTTCCATCTGTGATGATTACCACTTGATGATCTTGATTTCCAACCCATTTTCCTGAAGTGTGGTCACACTACATATTAACTCATTCAGGTCATGTTTGCATTTTCATTTTCAGACATGTTATAGTTAATATGGCACAACAGTATCGCTACAGAAGCACCTGTGATTAACTAGGGAGCAGAGAGTGCTCCACAAAGGGAAATAGGAAGCCTCTGGGCAGAGTGTGGGAGCACAGGTGTATCCCTGTGTGAGTGACTCAGACCTGGAGGGAACACCGCTGCAGTAGATTAGCTAATCAAGCCCCTGGCAGAAAGAATCAGGGTGCACAGAAAGTATTTTTTTTTTTAATAAGGGGGTTCCTAACTGAGAGAACTCGCCTGCAAGAATCTCTGTGACAGCCATGAAATCTACAGGAATTACCTGAAAAGCTAAAGACGTTTTTCTTTTCCATTCTCTGTTAGCCTAGGTTTGTTTTTGCCTGCAATTTTTTATGCTTTCTGCTTTACCTCTTTAAATTTAAATGTTCCACCAAGCAGAAAGAAAGAATAAAGTATGTGAAAGGAAAAATGACAAAACAACTGGCCATACTGCACCACAGCAATAGCATCAGGATAGCTGACCACCTGTTATAGTTCACCTGATATGGTTCAGATCAGGAAGAGTCTTGGTTGTCTTTGTCCTTGCCCTTTATCCTCAATTATCTGATGATGAAATATATTTCATCACACCACTATGCTGCTGATTCTCATACTATTGGTAATATGCATGTGAAGCTTCAAACCAGACTGCAGATGGAAACCACATTTCAATCTAGTTGCTGGCTGATGGCTATGAGGAAACAACTAAAATAGATATCTGTATGACTAACCCATAGCTGCAATAAATAACCCATTATTACAACTCTACAGTATCTTTCTGTGCTAAAAGGAGAGATACATGCTATATTTTATGTCAAAACACATACATTGCACTCTGCCAAATATTATGCATAAATAAAGTCTTAAGATAGCTTCATTTGGAGTCAAAATGACCAATTACACATAAGTACCATGAAACTTATTTGTATCGAAACATAGTATTAAGTCACAAGCCCCTAACTATGGGTTTGTACAAAAACAGAACTTTGTATTTTTCCAAGTAATTCTCATTTTCGCTAAATGCAACTTAGCATTGAATTAAAAACATGATGAAGAATCTACAGCTTAGTGGTTTAGTGAGACTTTATGTAGTCACTGTGATGCTTAGAGCTAAATGCTAACATTAGGATGCTAATATGCATAGATGTCTTTTAAATAGCCCCTCCAAAGGCTGCTAAGAAAAATCCTTAAACCTAAAATCTGAACCTCATAAAGATCAGCAAAGTCACTGGAGTTCATCCCTAGGCATCATGAAGGTTTGTGCAGAATTTCACTGCATTCCAGTCTGGAGCAAAACGGTGATGAACTCAACAGACCCTTTACCATCACTAACGCCAAACTGCTAGTAGAGCAAAACTACAGTATATAAGACAGAGCTTTATATTCTGTGTTCCAGTGACAGATATTCCACGGACAGTCATTCTACACATGCGTTTTCATTTAGGATAATTCCTTTTTTTCAATTATGTTATCACATTCAAGCATATTCAGGATTTTTCTTAATGTCCACAGGTGTCCAAGAAAATTGGATAGTATGATTCTAATTCTAATTCTCTCTCCATCTTTTATTATTGTGTAATCAGCAAAGAGCTACAGTACCTTCTCTAAAGCACCATGTAACTATCTGTGCAGATGAGTAATTAAGCGTAGGAATGTGCTGAAGACATGACTGCAGCAGAAAATGTGTGAGAAGCAAATGGAGGTGGAAATAGTGGGAATGGGAAACCACAAGTGACAAGAGTGTGTCTGAAAAGTATGAACACGCAAACAGTGAATGTGTGGTGGTAGTGGGAAGAAAGGTGGTGAGTGCACCTACAATCTCTTCAGTTTTTGAGTGAGAACAGATTTAAAACAGAGTATGGGAGCTTGTGTACAATCTTTCAGGCACGGATCAATTTATATAAAAAGCTGGCCAAGGACAAACTGTTCTTTCAAGGCTAATGATTTCCATAGCCAAGTATGTCAGCAATCACAGCAATACTCTGACGAAATTAACAAAATTAGATGAAATGATGCAATTATTCTCCTGATAATAATTAAACAATGTTGCTTAGGAGAGTTCAATAAAAATATATGGTACTTTTTATAAGCTTCTGTCCTTGAGAATGTGTATACCTCATTTATGAAAAGCTGAATATCCTGTAATTAATTTCGCAAATAATATTGATAATTGAGGAGTTTTCTGTTTAAAGCGTGTCTGACTTGGCTCTATGCTCAGACTGCCTCATCTTTTGTTCTGAAAAATTATGCTAATCAACAATAGACAACATATCCTTTACTGAGAGTAAGTATAGATATTACATTTAAGAAATGCCTGATTAGAATAGCACGGTGGCACTAATAAGGATAATATAAAATTTGTCAGATATTCCAGATGCTTTGATAATATTCCCTAGATGGATGTTTTTGGAGACATATGAGTTAAAGGCCGAAATAAATTATTGTATATAACACAAAATTTCATATTTCACACTGAGACTTGAGCTGTTCACAGCTAAATCCATTTTCATGAAGTGTGTTGGGGGAGTGTGTATTGTGATTCAACGGCAGGCTTGAGAAAACAACATAGACAATTGTCTCCCTCCCATGTGAACATATTCATTCTTCAGCCCAGACTTATCATGGCTCTCCTCTACTAGTGGCCTCTGGGGTGTAAGCAGCTAGAGCCTAGAGGCCTCCAGCCTTAGTGCACCTGATTCCTCTTCATGCCCCTATAGACCAGAGTGCTCCATTTATCATTGGTAAACATGTAGAAGAGGTGGTATGTGCTTCTCATGAGAAACAGTGAGGCGGACTGAGGGCAAAACAAAGAGCACACAAATGTCACCATATTTCCTAGAGATCTGCACATCTGTACAAACCTGTAAACTGTAAACCTGCTTTCTTTAAAGGGAGATAATGTATATTTTGTTGTATGCACTTGTCTGTACTGCAGTTTAGATCTTTCTGTTCAAGCTACTGGATTCACATAGAGGAATCAACTCCTATTCTTGTTATCGTGTGGCAAGGAGAGGTGGAATGATTTTTATGACATGACTTTACAAAGTCATTATAAATCACAGAGCACCATCACATACCCCTCCTGGAATACCGACCAATGACTTCTAAAAAACAATTTTTAAATACAGTGCTCAATGGGAATGTTGAAGAATGGCCTGTCTCATGCTTTTGAGAAGGTGACAGGGAGAGAAGAGGGAAAGGGGGTGGAGGAGGTGAGGAAGCTACATGTGAAAGAGAAATCCCAAAGAAATTACCAGATGGCTTGATTGATCTTCATGGATGCATGTTGAAATGGAGAGAAGCATTTAAAACTGATGCATCTAGATCAGTGTCAGAGAACTCGCTGAAGGACAATAAAAGCCAATGTCAGGGGATGTGACCTTCTCAGCATATGAAGCCCTGAGCGCACAAGAACATGCTTCATGGCAGTAAACAAAAGCTGGGGGAAATTTTGTCACTGCCAGGCAGAAAAAAGAAAAGAACAATATGAGGCAGGGATGAAATTGCAGATGTTTCAATTCATATTCATTAGCATGACTTTCCATTATGTTGTGGAAATGAATGGGTACAAGACAACTGGTATCACAGAGAGGAAGTCGGGTGATGTGGCACAGGCTGTGCAGCAGCATGCACAAATCACACAAACAGACACATACAAATTTGGCTTAAATGTTCTTATGCTTTCCAGGAGGTATTACATTTACAGTCATGTTAAAATTTTTATTTGTTGGCACAGCGGCCACTTCTATTTTTAGGCCAGTGAATGGTGAATGTCTGGAAAATCTGAAATCCCCCAGGACAAAAGGAGAAACAATGTAAAACAAATAGTTTTATTATACATGCACTGGCCACAGCTGACAGGACTGTTGTGACTCTGGGTGGCTAACTGGCTCTGGCTAAATTGCAGCAAATCTTACAATTGCATTCAAGACACTGATCTGAACTCTATGTGGACCAAACTGCCAGTCAAACTTTAATTTCAAGTTTGTCTTAAAACAACAGTCAAATGCCCTCATTAGTACTGGAACAATTGGCTTCCTGTTCACCATGGCCATTATAACATCCATTTCTAAAGTGTTTTCAGTGTAAAAAGTATGTAAGTAGCAAGTAGATAGCATTCCAAGTTTTTATAGAACTTGGTTTCCTTAGAAAGTACCACAGCTGTAGTACAGGGATAGTATGGAGAGGGGCTTTTGTATTAAACAGAAAAACTGTTAACCTAAAGCAAATGTCTGTGCTCCAGTTTTTTGAATATGCATCACAATAAAAACATCCAGGTTGTGCATTTGTTTTTATCATATTTCCCAGCTCCACATATCTCCTGCAGAATCAGTGTGTGCCTCCAAACACAATTTACTGCTCAGAATAGATGCACAGAAATACAGTTTGGTTAGATAAAATTCTGACATTAATAGAACTTCTTTATCTCTTAACTAAAATGCATCTATATGGCTGTCTGTCCTACTGTTTGAGGTCCAAGTGCAGTTTAAAACCATATACTGAATGATATAATTTATATTTTCAGGAAAAGGTTAGACTTGAAAAGCAGTTGCAGAGAGATTTGTGGTCTGGAGGGAAACAGATAATCTTGGTAGGTTGTATGTCAAGAAATACCGCATCACAAAACATCTGTACTTCCTGTAGTGCCAATCTATAAAATGGGTATGCATTTTCATTATTCAGTTGCTTACAATCTAACTTTCTTTTCTCTCTATTGTGCATTCTCTTAACCTTACTATTTGGTGTACTACCAGTAGGTGTCCCGCTGTCCTCTAAGTTGCACATTTTGCAAATGGAATTATGTCCAAGAAGGAAACTGGATCACCAGTAAGACAAGTATGATACTGAAGTGATGTTGCCTTACTAAGCTATAGATATTTATAAACTGCTGTGTGTCTGTGCTGCTGAGATAGCCATGAAAAGCCTGAAGAATCTCACACAGATGTGTTGTAAATAAATGTGTGATAGAATTAATACTTGACTGTCAACTGTACCAGAAAAAAACAAACTAGTGTATACCAAAGAGTAAACAATAATAAATATTGTAAAGATTATTTTAGGTAGAGTAAACAGCAGCTTTTGCAAAGATACTCTCAGCCTGCATGCTTGCCAAATAACAGATAAACATATCAAATAACGGTTGACAACATTTCATTATTCCACCTCTGTGCTCATTATCTGATATGTAGCAGTTTATTCTTGGCTTTTTAATAATTGAAATGTATATTTGTATTATTAAATATGGGTCTGTATAGCTTGAAGTTATATTATCTACTGCTTATCCTGGCATAACCATATCCTGGGGCTGGAGCCAGTCCCAGCTGATACTGGGCAAGAGGAAGTGTACAGCCTAGACAGATCACCAGTCTATCACAGGACTGATACATAGAAACAGACAAACACTCACGTTCACACCAACAGGCAAATTAGAGCCACCAATTAATGTAACCCCAAACTGCATGTCTTTGGACTGTGGCAAGAAACTGGAGTACCCAGAGAAAACCAACACAGGCACAGGGAGAACTTGGAAATGCCACACTGAAACACCCCAGGATTCATTACTGTAATCTGACATTAAAAACCTTCAAAACACTACAGCCAGACAACTTTCGTAAATGCCATAACACATGTATCTTTGTGTAAACAGGACAATGCAAACTAACTCAAAAAAGACTGCTAATTCATTTTGCGGTCATTTGACCGCTATGAAATGCTTTCGAGCCCTGTGGGTCTGTATGTTTAGGAGACACTAGTGATTAGTGAGATTCATAGACAATATGCTGATTTGGAGCTTTGTAAAGGCTTTGAATTTACTTATAGTGAAATCCATGCGCACTTCTCTTCACTGTACCCCTGCTACCACTGATGTACACGGCCAGTTAGTTTCAGCGGAAATGGCTGATAAAAGCCATAAGTACAGCATGACTAATTATGAGTTGTGGTATTGTGCCTCTGTTGCATTGATGTGTAATCATCTTTGATAATTTGTTAAGTATCCCTTTTGGTGAGTATTAGTAGTTATCCAGTTTTAAATTAATGTTAGCAAGGGAATATTATCAAAAATCTCTTAGAAGTTTCTGCATTTGAATATTGTCCTCATGTGATCCTTTTATCCACTGTATCTCATCAGCTCTAAAATAAAAATACAAGCCATTGGACAACCCTTAGCTTATAATCAAAGCAATCCTTCTGAGAAACCCCATATGACAAAAGATAACGGCCTGCAGACTACCCAGCCTCCCTTTAATTCTCTGTGCTTACCTATGCGCTCTGTTTGAAGCACAATATTTGACACACACCTGATAATCCCTCATTCAGCATTAGCTGGTGTTTTTAAGAGTGCGCTCTCCGCCCTCTTCTTGGTTCCCTTGAACATTTCTTTGCTCATTTTCACTGAGATCCCAGGGCTGATGTCTGCCACTGATAAAGCCTGATCCACAGTAATTACATAGGGTAAGGGAATTGGATCTGTCTCTGGCTCTAAACTGTGATTTCTACTTCGCCTTGTCCCCCATGCTGTGCCTTTTCTGGTGATGAGACTCATTACAATGCCTGATGCAGATCCCCTTTTGTCCTAAGCAGCATTGTAATCACCCACAACGCTCTTACACTTCAACTTCTATTCATGTGTCAGGGCTGCATTTCATCAGTGCTAACTAGAGGCTGTGGCTCTCACCTCAATCAGAGGAACTGATATACAGCAACTGAGGTAAGCAGAGAAATTGGGGAAAATGTTCAATTATTCTGAAAGGAGCGTCTTATTTGTCAATGATTTTTGAGCAAATGAGGTGCTACATTTTTTGACTGCATGTAATGTGCAGTCCGGTTGGTTGATGGGACTGAGTGTGTGTCAGATTATATTTGGATATTTCACTAAAAGTATTAGAAAAAGTTACATATTGTAGATCTAATAGAGCAAAAAAAAAAAAAAAAAAAAATATATATATATATATATATATATATATATATATATATATATATATATATATATATATATATGTATATTGTACTCAAATGCCTAAACATAAGCCATAAACAAGACAAGGGTTAACAGTCATGCTGATGGCTCTAAACACAAAGTACAGCTAAAGCTGATGGAACTGTCTGTCTGTCTGTCTATTTGGTTTTGCAGATATTTGGGACATCAATCAAAGTATCAGACAAATCCAAATACATGGCACACTAAATGGAAAGTTAGTTACTAAAGTTTATACAATTTCTGGATACAAATGTGTATGTCAAATTTCATGGCAATCCATCCAATACACACAGTGTCAGAAGTGTGAACCTTACAGTAAAACATTAAAGATGCCTCCTTCGGTCATGATCATGGCTTTTTATGGGTACTCCACAGGTCTAATCTGGGTCAACCTTTATTGACAAAATACACGATATACAAATTCATCTTGTATTATGTGCTGTTTCACTGAAAGAACTGCATGTCCAAAAAACTACTTCAAACAAGAAATGGCTTTAATTACCATTCTGGCCACAGAAACAATTTCTCACCTAGTCAGGTGCATTATTTAATAATGTTAAAAAAAAATGTCCACAACCAAGGTGAACCTTTTGATTCAGAGCTTTCTTTTTGATGGCCAAGTGAATAAAGTGGTGCAATCCTGCTTTGTCTGACATTTCTAACCAAGATCAGGTCATCAAAAAGATGATCAACGCTTTTATCTCCTCCAGACTTGCTTTTTGCAATGCATTTATTCTGATTTCAGTAGGCAGAACATTCAAAGACTGAAACTCATGCAACCACGCTGACCACAGACTAATCCTTGCTGCCTTTTACTGGTTACCAGTCATTCAATTGATTTTAAATATTATTGCTCATTTTTGAAGTTCTTAATGGTCAGGTTCCTTTTATCTTTATTTTTTATATTATCCCTAGAGCCATACTGCTAGAGAGGAGACAGACTGATGACAGAAACTACACAGGAGAAAATGTTCAGTTAAAAAGAAAAAGGAGACAAATTTTAGTCTAATGCTATAACAGTCTCTCTCTCTCTCTCTCTTTCTCTCTCTCTCTGTCTCCATACAAACCATTCTCTGTAAACTTTGTTTCACTGCCTAAAATCAAGAATTGGGAATGCCATTTTTAGGTGAAATAATGTGGTTATTAAAAAAAAAAAAAAAAAAAAAATATTACAAACATATTTGCTGCCTATAATTGCAACCACAACACCAAACACACAAGAGTGTGCTACAACATCCCAAAACAAGCCTTATTTACACGAGCAATGAGTCTCTGGAGAGGAGATGAGCCACTGAGATATCATTTGACATCTACTGCAGCACTGCATCCAAAGTCATTATAACTTGAAAGGCAAGAGAAAGCTTGTCAGAAAGTGCACTCAAGGGAGGTACTCGCACCCATTGTGTCAATCTTTTACTATGGTGACTCTGGTGCAAATTTGTCTTTGTATTGAAAGGTTTATTTGGACATGAATAATACATTAAATCCCCTTTTGCAAAGTCACAGATACATTAGCAGTAGGCAGCAGTAAGTGTCAAGCCACACTGTAATTGGTAGCCTGGCTATGACTTATATAGTTTGAGATATTTGGTAGACGTGAAATTCTACATTAGACTCATATTGTTTGGACAGACATTCATCTTTCTCATCTACAATTTCATGCAAACAGCTGGCATTAGAGCGTCTTGTACCATCTATTGCTGTTAATCAGAGATTTAAGTGAAAACCTGTAATCTTCACTCCAGAAAAACTGAAATTTCAACATCAGAACAGCTTGAAGACCTGATGTATTGCCTTGGGAAAGTCTTGGCATGGATTACTCTGCTTCTCCACTTATGACAGACTCATTAGACCCTACTCCTTTTTTGTGCAATGTCAGCCTTAAATGTGCAAATATCCAGCAAGCACAAGATAAAAGGGAAAGAAAGAAAACATTGACTTTAATCTGCTCAGTTGAGCTGCTGTGATTTGGGTGTTGATTAAACCACTGCCAGATGACCTGCGGTTTCAGTTGGATGACTGGCACAGTGCTACAGCTGTTGCTTTTATGCTAAACTCCTCCGTGGAGACGTCGTTGATTGTGGGATTAGCACAAGGGTCTCCTCCCCTGTTCATTGCTTTCACCTCAGCTGTGTTTCGTGACACTTTAGACAGCTTCAGACCTTAGATCTCCCCTTCAGACATCATTAGGGAATAGTCAATGCAGCAGTCTAATCACTAGGAATGTGCGCGCTCATCAATGAAGAGCCAGTGTATAGGAAAACACACTCTCTGTAAAATACATCTTAGCTAAAACACCAAATGCACGCAGTGGGAACTCACCATGCGGTAGGTGCAGACATAGCGGGAAAAATCTAAAAGTGAACGTGGGGCAGTGAACAGAAGTCCTGAACTCAAACCGGTACATCTCGGCACATTACTGTTAATCTCTGCTGCATTAAATGACTAAACACAGTAACTATATTTGTGCTCAAAACTGAATTGAATTGAATTGATCTCAAACCTATAGTATCTGCCTTTTTCCTCACCGGGTGGCAAAAACAAGCTGTGATCACACTGACACTGCATCAAATTTATTTATACATTGAGTATATAGTGAAGACTGTGAATTAGTTCATTAGTAACTCTATTTTAGCTCTGTTTTGGGTCACTACCAACCCTTTAGGGAAATACCTAGATCTTCAGTCTGTTGTATAGGCCTACATCATAGTGCTCACCACCAACAATGAGTGTCATTTGATACAATACTAATATAAAAGTAGTTATTACAGCCAGTTAAATGAACTGATAACTCAGTGATTCAATTATTCCACACAACTAAATTACAAAGTAACTGAATCAGCATGGTGTGGAATATACCCACTTAGACTCCTGCTGAGGGTAACTAGCTTAACAAAGTAGCAGTGGCTGACATCTCAGCTGTAACTCTAATAAAATGAATGTACTTTGTAGTTAAGATCATTTTTATACACATTTAAAACATTAAACCATATTACATTGTAAACTGATTTATTTTTACAGTTCACTGTACATATGAAAAGAATACAAATAGAAAAGTAAAATTAACTATAAACTAATCAGAATGAAGTTTTGTTAAACTAATGATAATGGAGAAAAAAAGAAGTAGGACCACGTTTCATATTTTGCAAACTTATTGCATTTATTGTTATCTACAGGCTGGGTGTAATATCTGCTGTCCAGTTTTTTGATATTAAGTGGGTTCTAAAGCACTACTTGTTTGGGGTAAAATAAACAGCAAAATACATAAAACAACTAATAACATTTTACTGTATCTGTAAACAGTTTGTTGGTTAATGTGAAAATTAAAAATTTAACTTCACTGGTTCTGTGGTAGCGGCTTCCCATCTCGGTACTACATTCTGTTTCATATTTACAAGTTATACCTATTTACTTAAAAGTATCTTTGGCACCATAAAAAGGCAATACTTCCTCTGCAAGGCACATTGCCATTCTCATAAACAAAGACTTTGTTGCAGCTATAATACGTCTTACCAACAGATAACCTGGTCTTCCAAGATTGTGAACAGATAAGGAATGACCTTGTGTAATGCAAATTGGTAATTCCTTATTAAGCCTAATCTAATTAAGATCCCCCTTCACACATTATTAAAGGAAGCCAATAAACAAGTGTGAGGTATAAGAGATTTGGCATGGGAGCATAATCATAAACATGTCTTTAATTTCACAGCAACACTAGTGTTGATTGCCACCATGCTGCTGGCCATATGTCCTTGAAAACAGACAGTAACTGAATCATCGTCTACTTATTAGTTTTAAACCACACAAAGTGAGTGATATACAAGCATTTCCACCAATGTAAGAAGCTCTTAAAAAGAAATCATCAACTGATAAGGCAGCAGTATTTTTTATTACTCAGCTCAATACAGGAAAAGTTAGTGTCTCTTAAAAACTTTAAAAAAAAAAAAAAATCCCTGCAGACTGGCGTTATAAAAAAATGATGAGATGCACAGTTCCTCATTTCTTCTGCTTGGGACTTTCTTTCTGCCACCCCCACCCTCCTCCCCTTCTCTCACCTTAACTTTGGAGGAGGGCCTCCCCCATGATGCCTCCAGATTGCACTCGTAACAATGTGACTGGGCCCCAATGCAGGGATCTACATTTTCATATGTGAGGCCAATGATAGATGAGGCAATCTGAACAAGTTGTGCTGAGAGATACATCAGGAGGCAGACAGGCCCAGATAAAGGAAAAGGAAGACTGGGCCCCCACT
Organism: Mastacembelus armatus; assembly: GCF_900324485.2. Classification (NCBI taxonomy): domain Eukaryota; kingdom Metazoa; phylum Chordata; class Actinopteri; order Synbranchiformes; family Mastacembelidae; genus Mastacembelus; species Mastacembelus armatus. The sequence goes on from NC_046635.1 coordinate 24,712,264, forward strand.
GTCACCCATCCACCGCTCCACAGATATATAGTGGCTCCCCCAGGACCAATAACTCACATACATATTCAAAAGGTACAACGACAATGTGCCACCCCCGGGGACAGATGCTAAAGCAGCTAAACCAAAAAGCGTCCAGGATTTTGTTGGCTCTGCTTCCCTCCATCAGCCTCCCAACACTGGCCTACAGGCTTAATGACTGGCCCTCTTTAGGCTTACCCCTGTCTGTATAGCCTGTTGGTGGCTATTTTGTTGTTTATACAGTGATGTTTTGATAAACATGCAGTTTTATGAGGATGTTGACATTGTCATCAACTTATATCCTCCAGTGCAATTTTAAAATATGAATGCCAGTGATGAATATGAATAATTTATAGCCCAAAGAGACATTTAATGAAGCTATTGGTGATCTGACTTGGCAAATTAATCAATGTCTAATCTAATTTATTAAACACACTGCAGGGTCAAAACCCTTTCACCCATTTATCTTTGTCAGAAAGTCTAAGTGCTAAGAAAAAAAAATGTTAAGTTCTTTTGTGTTGTTGCAGGAAGCTTTTTCAAAAACAAACTGTAGTCAGCTAATGTGCTAATGTTATGTGGTGTAAAACACAATAAGGTAAAAACTGTGGTTCAGAATCTGGCTTGGAGGTGTCTTCATTAATACATACTGCAGTACAGTGGTTTCTGGAGTAGGGGTCTGTGTGACAAGCCCAGAAAGATTTGGCACCACTGCTATTCTTGGTAATAGCTTAAGGTGGCATTTTTCTATCTCTGTACAAATGTGATAAAACCTATGCACCAATCAAGCACTCAAAAACAACTTGGGTGGGGTGGGTTATTTTGGTTTTTGGAACTGCCTGTCATGTGACATTTGGGGTCTAGATAGAGTTTAAAGTCATAATTTGATCTTTTGATTTTTTTTGTCTCATGCACAGCATAAAAATGACACCATTATGTTTATGTTATTGTGTGTGGGCAGCTATCTGTCAGACAGGGGCACAATGATGCAGATACATTATATGCATCTAAGAAGGAAACATGAGACAGAAGCTTAATGTTTGTAACTCCACATGAGATTGTAAAGGATCTTTGGTTTCTGCAGCTCTCTTCATCAGCTGTTATAATGCATTTTCTGTACAGTTTAATGTGTAAAAAGTTGCGAGAACTAAATCAATTATGGCATATGGTTATAATAGTATATAAAGTCATAATATACATATACAGTAAAGTGGGTAAGGAAGCCAATTACTTACTTCCAGTGGGACCACAATGTAAGTTGTAAGTCAGAATGTATATCAGAGTCATTTGTTATGTATTATTGCCTCCCATTCACAGTATGGCTGATGTGCATGCGAGCGTCAGTATGGTACATACAGTCTGTGGCTGCACTAGTTCATAAACACTTTGAATCTCCAGTTTGAAGTGTTAAACAATATGTGGACAGGAAAACTGCAGCAGGTAATCCCAGGTAATCCAAACGCCAGAAATGGTCAATAGGTAAACTTTATCATTTGCAAAAAAATGAATTAATTACTTAAATTACTTTCCCCAGACTTCCAAAGTAGCTCAAAAGTGGAGCCAGAGCCCGCAGAACATTTTCTGGTGCATAAAACATTTGTGAACTGCACAGTTAACTAATTTTAGCAAGTTCACTGATAAATTCTTTAAAGCAGCTCTTACATTTGTGATGTAATGTGGAAGATGCACTTTAAACTGCATTACCATGCAATGATAATGTAACTTTGACAAAATCATGTTAACTGTGATGGATTGCGTATCTTATACAAGTCTGCAAGGTGGTGTTCACTTTTATGAACAAGAACATGCACAGACAGACTAGTTGTTAGGCTCCCTGCTGATCCTCCTGGGACCAGATCTATAAACAAAACACTCACATCTCACGGTTTATGTCCAAGACAGAAAATATTTTGATGTCCATATAACTACAGATCCAGAACAGGCTCAAAACGATAGACATCCTCAAAAAGTGTCAATGGCCTGGACGGTTTCAAATGTTAAGCATTTCTCTAAAACATGAAATGATTCTGACTGAATCAGCAACAAAAAAAAAAAAATAAATTCAAGAGTTATTATTTATTAAGTGTAATACAGTCAAAAACTTAAGCTAATGTCAGGTAATTCCCCATGATTGTGTGTGTGTGTGTGTGTGCAAGCAATTGTTTAGATAATATTTTCTGAGATGATTGGAAAATCAAAAGCTCAGCATGTTTAGCAAACGTTGTGACACGATGCTGTAGAGGAAAATTAAAAACACACCAACTTCCTTCTGGTAAACAACATTTTGCAAGCCCACACTGCCAAACCATGATATCACCCTGCTAACTACTGCACAACAATCCACAAGCCAACAGCCCAGCATAGTTTTAGCTAGTTACCTTAGGTTAATTACTCGCAGTCCAATACAGACTAAAACACAAGTAAAGTAGTGTCATGCTGGTGGGACGGTGTCTTTTAAAGGGTTAAAAATTAGTAATATACAGTATGTCGACGAGTCACAAACTATTAAAAAAAAAAACCTGATTAAATGGGTGGAGAAACTGAGAAGCAGGACCTGGGAGCACATTCAGTCCGTTTAGAACATACTGTGTGTTGGAGTATCGACGTGGGTGGTAAATCCCTCTGGAGTTGCTGCCGTGACAGACAAGAAGTGACAGCGAAGAAGAAGCCATCAAATTAGAAAATGAAAAAGCCATCCACCTTAAACGCTTTGGTTCTTCCCCACTACCTTTTATAGTAATTACAAAATATACAATTGACTTGAAGCCGTCAAATGATTTTTTTGCCAGTACTATCATGGAATGATATTCCAATTTTATGCCCCAGTACCCAAAAAGACAGTAACAAATAAAAAGAAATCTTATAATATTGTCTATATGATTATGATACTGTTAGTGTTGTGAGTGGACACTTAAATCACTATGATATTATATATATATATATATATATATATATATATATGTATAATAATTCTGATGACAACATAATTATGATGTCAGAGTCCAGTATATTTACAATAATACACAGTGAGTGAAACACATAATGCACTATGAATGCACCAAAAGACATGGTGTTGGTGCGGTCTGATTACCTTTGGGAGGGGAGTTACAGTTGTGATATCAGTTTGATTATAAAACAGCAAATATCACTGCTGCCTTACACAACCTCAGCTATTTGACTGTGATGTTGTCTGGATCTGCACTTTTACTGTAATACTCCTTTAAAACACAGCGTTATACTTATGCTTATACTCTGTCAAAACTGAAATTTCTTTCTTTGTACACCCTGATAAAGTTTTTAAAATCAGACTAGCCACAACTTTGAAAACCCATTAAGGCTTTCTTTTTTCTTTGATCGGTTGATTGTGGTCTAAAATTTGCCTTGAGTGCCTCGGCTTCCTTTCCTGATCTCCTGTCTTTTTGTGTGTAACCTGATGAGCTCAGCCAGGCACCACTAAAGTTGGATACTTAAGCAATCCCTTGGCACAGTGGTGGTTAACATGAATGTGTCACACCACTAAAATGTCCACACATCTTGATGCATTGTTACAGAGTGCTGGGCTTGACAAACCACTTCAGGGAAGGGCAACTAAAAGGCATAAACCTACAATACTGCATATTGATGTCATTTCTGTCTGTACATCCTTACATTAGCATATATACTAGAAAGGGGAAAATGAAAAGTCTGACTGTGTCCATTGATGAAAAAAAACATACCAGCCCCTCTAAAGATAAAGAAATTAACACTTTGCAAGTTGCTTTATCAACATAACAGCGTCAGGCCATACTCATCACTTTGCTTTTTATAAATACCTGTAAAATTCACCTTAAGTTCTGAATTTCCTATCATCCCATACCCATTAAGTCATTAAGCTGCCATCAATAAGAGCCCATCCATTCATCCAGAGAAAACCCACGCAAGCACAGGGAGAACATGCAAACATGCCCCCGCCGGGGTTCAAACCAGGAACCTTGCTGTGAGGCAACAGTGCTAACCGCAAGGGCCTCAATAAAAATGTATTGTTTGCTATTACCTGCAATTGTTACGATGCATTTATACTAGCTTAACACATGAGGGATAAAGACTAGAATTAACAGGTGAATATAAATAGCATTTCTTTAAACAATGGGGAATAAACGTGTACAGCTCAAGGAAGTTAGAATCACTTCTCTGCTTTTTCCAGAAGATGTGCTTCTCTTGATTTCATCAGACAATCATCTTCAATATGGACTGGGGTGTTCTGCAATTAAATGTGAATTGATTGGGATAAAAGTCAGAGGCCATGGTTCTCTCCTGGACTGCTGCCTTGGGTTGGGAATGAGTTGCTGCCCAGGTGGATTGGTGCATCCTCATCAATAATGTGGGCAATGTACTGGACTGCATCGAAAGGAATCAACTGAAGTTTAGGCATCACATCACGATGCTTCCTGGGCACCTCTGATTAGTGGTTTTCTGTTCAGAAACAGCTGGCAAGAGGCCCCAAGTTAAAACCACAATACACTGGTGAAACTACATATCCCATCTTACCTGTAAATGCCTAAGAAAAGCTTTGCTGGGGAGAGGGACCTCTACACTACCTTGCCTTACCCACCCCCACCACAACTCACCTCTAGACAAGCATTAAAAATTGACATTTGAGTGCAGACATTTGATTGCAGAGACATGGAAAAACTGCTAAGAATGAATCATCCTGTCCACATCTTTGTAAAAGCCTTAACATGTTGACCATTAGCAGACCCACACAATCAAGACAGATTATTATGGAACCTTATTACTAACATTAAGCAGACAGATGAGGGGAACATGCTAAAAGCCATACCCCCTGATTCCCCTTATTAATTCTATTTTAGTCAGAAGGGAAGACATGTAGATAGAGAGCAGCAGACAGTTACAGAAGGATGTTTAAGCTTGGAGACAAATCAGATGTGAAGTGTGCAAAAGGGTCTTCAATTGAAGATACAGGGTTACAGCTGTCTTTCTAGATCTGTTTGTGCATTCACTGTGAACTGGAATAATTTTATGGTTGGTAATATATTCAAAGTATTCCACAAACATATTCCAAATGTTCCATTTACATAAAGATTTAGTTTGACAGTGTTTAGTTTTACCCCATAGTGCTACAATAAGGCAAACAATTTGCTGACAGAAAACTGTCTGATTTACATCTTTGACTTAAGACATCTTGAATTAGACTTTTTGTGGTGTGGTTCAAAAATATCTAACTGTATCTGCAACTATGAGTTTGCTCAAATCTTTCCACTGACAGGAAATTAGGCACAATGAAGTTTACATGCCGGCCCTCTTGCTGCTGATTTTCAAGGATCACAAATGGCTTTTTTGGCCAATACTTTTGAATGCAGCCTCCTTAATGTTTTGAAGTAACTATTATACTTGATTTTTTTTAATCGTCTTCCATTATTGTACACAGTATTGGAATGTTCTTTCATTTCATTTGGGCTAGAAACGTGAGTGTGGCTTATTAAGTCACCTTTTTTCTTTTTAAATTGTAGATAATCATTAGCTTCAGCAATTCAGTTTTTCATTAGCACTTTACATAATGAAATAATAATGAAAATATTCTTTTTTGCTTTTTACACCTTTTGTCCTTGTGCTTTTCTGCTCATTCCATTCATTAACATGAAGAGCTCTTGTCTTTTATATGACTGCTTAAAAAGGAGCTTCCATTTGTTTTATTATTGAAACTAAATAGTACAGCTCCAGTGACAGGTTTTTACATTTATGAAACTGTTCTGCCAGTTACTGCACCATTAGATTAAAAATATATACAAATTCCGGACAAGAATGAATATTGCCATAAGATTCTAATTATATAGGAATTCAAATGTGTTTACTTTCTACTGTGTTTTTTTTTTTTAAGCGGAGAGGCATCCTGAAGCACAGCTCAGGTTCAAATGAGGGGGAAAAAAGGCACAGGGAGAAAACGGTACAGGGGAGATGAGTGAACCTTTAGCTCCAGTAGCGGCCGATGTCTGAGAGGCTGCCAAAGTGAAAAGGCCTGACTGTGAATTCCCCACTGAGATGGGCTTGGTCCAGAGGGAATGCAAGCCAATCTACAGCCTGCTCTCCTACCTGGGAACAGCTGCAGCCTCCATCTGCCAGCTCTTCATGGTAGCTACCTGAGGAAAGCACACCCCACCCCTCCATTTCAGGAGAGAGGCTGCTTTGTTATGACAGAGAGGAATTTCAGTGTTTGATGAAATCAGTAGGACTCCTTCCCTGGTTGTCTGTAAATATGCGTGCATGCCTTTTCCGGTGAAACGCACACTGATACAGGAAAAACACAGACACAGCACATTTTGTCTATGTCCTTCAGAATGATCTCAAACTGGATAAGGTCATAAATGGAAGTGGAGCCCAGATTTCAGACAAATCTTTCCAGTCAATGGGGCATGTAAACACCTAAGTCAGATTTTTTTCAGGCTTTTTCCAACCGCTTCCGTTGGTGAGCTGATGCAGTAAAGTGGACATCATCTTGACATAGCACACACAATGGTGCTTTGCGATGATTCATTTATGCAAATTTAGACCACTGTAGCGCATTCATGTGCTATTGGGCTTGCACTATGCATATTTCAAATTTGATTATACTAAATTTGCTTTCATTGTTATTTGTTATTATGTTTAAGAATAATGGGCTGTACAGAGCTCCTGATTGGTTACACCCAGTTTGTGAATTGTAACATGGCTGTCAGACAAGCTCCCTTTTTTGTGGTCTGATTCACCTGTGATGATAAACGTAAAGCAAAACAGGCAGGCATGTCAAAAATAGCATGTTATCAATATTTTAGAGACCCACCCCCAAAATTTTGTAAATCATGTTTTCAGGATAGCTCATGAATTATTAAGAGAGCATAGCTACAGCAACGATGCCTGTATTGCACTTGTAGGCCAAAATAGGATAGGAGACATTTACTTCTACTGTACTGGAGAAACCAACACAAACACATTCTTCTGCTTAAATCACCCCTCATTTTGTTCAGTACTTGAAGAATGGTATGATCTAAAAGCCAACTGCAGTCTCTTAGATTCTTCTCTGACATCCCAAACACGGAGAGGGGATGTAGAAACAACCTGTCCTTTCTCAGATGTGTTATAATATCTGAAAAGAGTGATAGCTGCCATGCTGACAGCAGTGTCGCAAATTTTAAACCTGCTTTGTCAGGACTTTAAACATCAGTGGCAGCGGTGGTAAATCATGTGGTTTGGGTATTTGTATCAACTTTCATTCTCTCCTCTGTTATTTTGTGACCTTGAATGGGAACACCTTAAAATACATAATGCACAAGACCAAGCATGCTTTTTTTCCAGCATAAAAACACAAGAACGTATGAAAATTGACTGTTTAGTACAAAAAAAAAAAAAAAAAATGAACAGCAGAACCTTAGTAAATATCTCCCTGTGTCCATTCTAATGTATTTCAACTGATCAAAAACAGCAATGACAGACACAGTGGAAAAAAAAAAGATATCCTGCTATCCTAGCATGGCCAGTGCTTAAAAACTAGCCAGTCATAAGTTGGAGACTACTTCCCACACACTGTCGTGAGTTGTCAGTATTTAGTATCAGGATCAATGCATTTAAGAATAACAGAAATGGAACAGAGCTATATTCTTGGATTATTCACAAGATAAATTATATGAAAGTATAGCAAAAGGCAAATAGCACAGGGATGAAAAGGCAATCGAAATCAGTGATTGCTATAGGAAAAAGACTGTAACATTCTTGGTCATTCTTCCCACCAATTTATAAGTACATATGTGCAGCTTTTTTGATTTTGCTTAAAGATGCAAATCTGTAATGTCATTTAAACAAACTAAACATCTATTTCATTACAGCTAACAAAATTCATCAACACCAAAACCTTTATTCTAAGGTGGGGCCATAAAGGCCTTCAAAGAGCAGAGAAAGATATACCCACTACTCCTAACAGTCCAAACGTCCTCTTAAGCACAACTGTATATTTGCCCACCCACTCAATCATGCACACCAAGAACTAAAGTTTTCAAATAAAGTGATGCTATATACCCCCTATGTCTCAATAACGGACTTCTCTTAGACAAATGAAGCCCGACTCATGTCTTTGTCTACACTGCCATTCATCAGCAGTTGTGGTGACATTACTTACCTAAATGAGTCACCACTAATTGCAATGAATTACCCCTGTGTTTGCTACATTAGTGCAGCCTCGGTGCACACAGACGGTTCTGCATTCTGTTATACTGACCACCCCTGAGGATGAAGAACAATGTTAAGTGTGTTTTAATATCTCCTGTCTAACATTCACATTTGACAATTAGTGTCTGGCACGCACACACACGCACGCACATGCACATAGAGGCACAGGATATTGTTTTACTTTTTATTACCATGCAATGGAAAGGCATAATAAATGGTACTTATTTCGGATTTTTCATGTTTCCTGTTTGTTAACAAGTCCTGATCCAGGTCTATTATACTCTTTAACAAAGTCCTGAAATACAATTATTAATAATAATTAATAATTAATTAATCTGGGCATAGCAGAATTTTAAGACCGAGTTAGAGCTTAAATCTTGAGCCCAGTGTTAACTTAGTATATCATCTAAGACAACTGGGAAAAAAGATGATCCACAATAGAGAATGTACAGTTGATGAAGATCTTTTGTTATTTTATGGTAACATTTGAGAGGAAACTGTGTGTTTATGTTGGTATCTGTGAATGATTAATGGTTCTAGTTTCTCTAATTAAATTCCAGCATCTATTGTACATCAGGGATATACGGTATAAACCATGGTCTAAATAAAGAGATCAATCTGGAGTGTCATTACAGTACTCCAGGCCAGGGCTGCCCAACCCATTTTCCTCCAGGGCCACTGCCCTCCTTATTTTCCAACTATCCCGGCCCTACACACTGCAAGTTACCTGGATCAGGTGTGTTCAGTCAATGAGAAGTTGGAGAAAACAATTCACTTTGTCTTCCCCACCCTCACCTGAGGTGGTATCTTCCAGCAGGCAGAAGCCCTCCAGGACCAGAGTTGGCTACCCCTGTGCAGTGTAAACTGTGGTCTGAATGTGAGACGATCCATTTTAAAAGTTAATGTTCTGTGCCAGAGAATAAATACTTTGGTCTGACTTGAATTCAATAAACATGTCTCCTTCATTTCCTTGTTGAGCAAAGAAGGCAGCTGGTTAGGAGTTATCTTATTGCACCTGATGTTCATGTGTGCCTTTATTTTTTTCTGTTTCTCATAGTATTCAGGAAACGTGTTTTTAGATGTCCATATGAGACCCAAAACTCTATGCTGTGCTCTTTCATCCACTCCAGAATCAACGTGACACCAGAAACTGATAAACAGTTGACGTGATTTCAGTTCTGTCTCAGTGGGTGTGCATCTGCCACATAGACAAGATACCAGGCGTCACTGAGCACTGGCAGGTGCAGCTAACCAAGCCACTCAGGCCATAGGCCCTGTCTTTCTTCTTCTCTCCAATTTAAAAAAATAGACATGTCTGACCAAAAAAACCCAGTTAAATGCTCCATTATTTAAAATCATCTGCAACAAAAATCATTACAACCTTTATTAACAAAATTGCATTATTTAATTTTTTAAATATTAAAATTTTGTATGTCCACTTTTGTTTGGATGACAGATCAATCCTTCTGGGCAAAGATATCATTAACCCCATCTTATTTAAACAAGTGCTGCTGAGATTCTCAAATTTTTATCTTGCACTTTTATGAGCAGTGCTTTTCTTCTTAGCCTCTGTCCATAGAGGCTGACTTCATGCAGTGTCCTTTTCACTGTCTGATCATTCACTGAAACACCAATTTCCACAGATAATCCTCGTGCCAAGTCAGAAACACTTACCCATCTGTTCTTCAATGCAAGGTTGTGTAAGTAGCAAATTGTGCATGGTGTCGTTTTTTGAAGCTGGCCACTGAGCCTTCTGTTATTGGTATTATGTTCAGTTACCAACCAATGCTCTGGTACCCTCTCTTATATTTATAATGTCCCACAATCTGGTTTCTTATTCCTTTAGGCAATTTCTTACCATGTGCAGCTATGTTGCTCTAGACACAACTCAGGCCAAACAAGAGAAAGGTGTGGTGTTTATGCGCCTATATTGAAAAATGACAGGGTACTCGCTCGAGATTGTAGTCTATCTTTTTTGTTTGGTATTAATTATACATGAAGATCAAATATCAATCACTACAACTAAATTAAACTGTTATTGTAAGACAATACAACTTTGAATCATCTAACATTTTAGTGATACTTTACAGGGGTATACTAAGATTTATAGAATATTTATGTATCCCCCACACTAGAACACAGGAATCAAAATGAAAATTGGTGAAGTCACCATTTAATACTCACAGTAAAATTGTTACACTTGAACATTATTACATCAATGCCCCCCAGTCCCTTGGACTGAGTTTATACAATAATACAGACCCAGTGCTCTTCCCTTTGAATAATACATGTCTAAGACTCACTCCCCTGGCTGAGAGAGACACCTTTTCAATATCTGAGTGACTCACTTGCATGGAACTGACAACATCATGGGAGATTTTGTCCTTATATAAAGTTGCACTACAATGTTGTGCATTTTCACTTATCATTTTATTTTCTGGCACATCCCTTCCCACAACAACAATTTAATAAATATGCTACTGCTTTTATTGTGTATGTGACAGACATCCTTGCACTTGTGGGTGCTGAAAGTGTTTGGCCTTTTGTTTTTTTTATGCTATATTGTAAAACTGTACACATACTATATTACCATTAGGAATAGGTGTTACTTTGGACTTGCTTTGACTTTTGGAAGAAACAGGAGTCAAATCTGATTTAGTAATACCCGTTGTCTCAGGTATGACCATATTTAAACACTAAAATGGCACGTGTTTATTTGATACATACCTATTTGCTCAAAACAGTGTATGATTATTTTCTGTTTTTAACTGAATACACCAAATGTGGTTTAAGTATTTGTGTAGCTTTCTTTGCTGTCTTCATGACACTATGCAAGATAAAATTCAGTGAAATATCTAGTGTGTATAATAGCAAAAAGCTAAAACAAATAAATAAACAAAAAGGCTAGCATATAAATTACACTGGCCTCCTGTTAATAATCAACCTATCATTCAAGAAAAGATCAGCTTGTGTATTGATGCTTTAGTGAATCCAAGTGTGGAACTGGAAAATACAAATACATAAAATCAAAATAGTAGGGCTGAGCTATATGGTAAACATGTATGTCCAATGATCTACCTAATTATTATTTTTATTATTATTAAGTACATAGAAACTGGTATGAAATTAAAACTGTTCATATTTAATAAAATACTATCAAACACCATCCTTGGAAACAAAGCTGCTTACTGTATTTTCAGGGCTGCCCCAGTTGCCCCAGAATATTAGTCACTTCTAGCAAAAAACAACCTTGTTGAACAGAAAAAAAAAACATGTATAAGCTGTTTTGGTGAATACATCACATTTCTAATTATACTAATTGTAATTTAAATTAGCCTATGAAACATGTAGGCTAGGCATAATAATATAATCTTCCGTTGAGGAAAGAGTGCCGTCTAATGCTAGTTTGACTATTCAACAAAATGACAGTAAATTAATAAGCCACACAACGAGCCAGAGCACTAAAAAAGTATGACTTATAGTTCAGAAAATACGGTAAATTTCTGAGTTTACAAAGAATATTAACTAGATTTGCCACCTTGCAGTTGTAAGCCTTCACCAACCAGTCAAGTTGCTGCTTACATGCATGCACAGTCAGACTCATAAATTCAAATTAAGCATTTTTTATCACTATTGACTAACAGACTTTCCAGTGAGAAACATGTCTTCACTTACAGAATATTCTTACAGAGAAATATAGAGGACATTGAATAATGACCAAAAAACAGTTTTTTATTTATATCACAGTGACATTGACCTTTGACCTTTTGGATATAAAATGTTATCACTAAAGCATCACACCCTATTAGACATTTATGTGAAACATGGTGATGAATTCCTGAGTTCTGGCCACACACAAGTTTGTTTCATCCATGAGTCCAAGTGGACATTTATGCCAAATTTCCTCCAGGCATTCCTGAATCACAGCATTAAGGAGCATGGGACAGACAAGAGGTCACAGTGACACTGACCTTTGGCCACCAAAATCTAACCAGTTCAAATTTCAGTGGAAGTGGACATTTGTGCCAAAGTTGAAGAAATTTCCTCAAGGCATTCCTGAGATATTGAGCTCATAAGAATGGGACAGACGAATGGACTGACAGATGGACAGACAATTTGAAAACATAATGCCTCCAACCACGACTGTTGTCGGCATAATGAACATAAATATATACAGACATTGTGCCTAACAAACTCTGTGTCAACAATGTGTTGACAATGACAAGTCACTGCAAGTTATTGTCCATACACCGAAGTTACTGTCTAATAGGAAGATCTAAAAGACTGTTACATCTTGATCTTCAAACAGGTCTGTTTGCTGAACTAAATGCTGCCTAGAACATAACTAAATGAGAACACAATGATGTGACCTTTTAAGTCTTGTAAGCACAATTTGGACAGACCCTCAGATGACTTTCTACTAACAGCAGGGTCTCATTGATTGCTAATCTTTTAATACCACAAACAGCAGGGGGATGGTTGTGAACAACAACATGATGGATAATGAAACTATGACCAACCCGGGAGGGGAAGGAAAGCAACCTCCTGTTACACCCACAGTACAAGCTGAGGCACAGGAAGACTCCTTCAGGAAGAGAACTGTGTCCCAGAGGACAAGCAAGAACAGATGCCACACCATCCGACTGTGGTAAACAAGTCCCCAGGAAAATCCCATTATCAAAACCAAATGATTCAGAAGTAAAAGGTCAGCTCTTTTGAAACATCCTTCACAACTGTCCATTTCACTGGAAAAATGCATGTGTACAACTAGTTCAACTATGGGCCTAGCTGAAACAGAAAGTAACTTTGCAAAATGTGATAATAATAATTATTATAATAATAATAATAACAGTTGAATATGGGTCAGTAACATTTTAGAATTTCAAAATGGCAAAAAAATAAAAATGACAGTTTTCATTTTCTGTGTACATCCACGTGTATATTTTTCATTTCAGTATGTGTCCCTTATAAAAATATAAAATAAAAGGCATTTTAATGCATTTAATGTTATGCACTTCTTGACAAGGTCATTTGGCAAAACAGAGATACAGTGGGTACGGAAAGTATTCAGACCCCTTTAAATTTTTCACTCTTTGTGTCATTGCTGCCATTTTCCAAAATCAAAAAAGTTCATTTTATTTCTCATTAATGTACACTCAGCACCCCATCTTGACAGAAAAAAACAGACATGTAGAAATTTTTGCAAATTTATTAAAAAAGAAAAACTGAAATATCACATGGTCATAAGTATTCAGACCCTTTGCAGTGACACTCATATTTAACTCACATGCTGTCCATTTCTTCTGATCCTCCTTGAGATGGTTCTGCTCCTTCATTGGAGTCCAGCTGTGTTTAATTAAACTGATTGGACTTGATTAGGAAAGGCACACACCTGTCTATATAAGACCTTACAGCTCACAGTGCATGTCAGAGCAAATGAGAATCATGAGGTCGAAGGAACTGCCCAAGGAGCTCAGAGACAGAATTGTGGCAAGGCACAGATCTGACCAAGGTTACAAAAGAATTTCTGCAGCACTCAAGGATCCTAAGAGCACAGTGGCCTCCATAATCCTCAAATGGAAAAAGTTTGGGACGACCAGAACTCTTCCTAGACCGGGCTGTCCAGCCAAACTGAGCAGTCGTGGGAGAAGAGCCTTGGTGAGAGAGGTAAAGAAGAACCCAAAGATCACTGTGGCTGAGCTCCAGAGATGCAGTAGGGAGATGGGAGAAAGTTCCACAAAGTCAACTATCACTGCAGCCCTCCACCAGTCGGGGCTTTATGGCAGAGTGGCCCAACGGAAGCCTCTCCTCAGTGCAAGACACATGAAAGCCCGCATAGAGTTTGCCAAAAAACACATGAAGGACTCCCAGACTATGAGAAATAAGATTCTCTGGTCTGATGAGACCAAGATTGAACTTTTTGGCGTTAATTCTAAGCGGTATGTGTGGAGAAAACCAGGCACTGCTCATCACCTGCCCAATACAATCCCTACAGTGAAACATGGTGGTGGGAGCATCATGTTGTGGGGGTGTTTTTCAGCTGCAGGGACAGGACGACTGGTTGCAACTGAAGGAAAGATGAATGCGGCCAAGTACAGAGATATCCTGGAAGAAAACCTCTTCCAGAGTGCTCAGGACCTCAGACTGGGCTGAAGGTTCACCTTTCAACAGGACAATGACCCTAAGCACACAGCTAAAATAACAAAGGAGTGGCTTCGGAACAACCCTGACCTAAAGCCAATTGAGCATCTCTGGAGAGACCTGAAAATGGCTGTCCACCAACGTTCACCATCCAACCTGACAGAACAGGAGAGGATCTGCGAGGAAGAATGGCAGAGGATCCCCAAATCCAGGTGTGAAAAACGTATTGCATCATTCCCAAGAAGACTCATGGCTGTAGTAGCTCAAAAGGGTGCTTCTACTCAATACGGAGCACAGGGTCTGAATACTTATGACCATGTGATATTTCAGTTTTTCTTTTTTAATAAATTTGCAAAAATTTCTAAATTTCCGTTTTTTTCTGTCAAGATGGGGTGCTGAGTGTACATTAATGAGAAATAAAATGAACTTTTTTGATTTTGGCAAATGGCAGCAATGACACAAAGAGTGAAAAATTTAAAGGGGTCTGAATACTTTCCGTACCCACTGTATTTTTCATATATTAATTTTATCTCTAAATCAACTATATACAATCAAAAATATATAAACACTTTTCTGAAGTTTGACCGAATGACACCCAAATCTGTGACACATGCTACCATACTGCACTTTCACAAAGATGAAATTAACTTAAATTGAGGAGAAAATTTTAAACTTACCTTCAACTTCATTGGGCTTCAGGGGTCTTCCAAGTGATGTTATCACATATAACTTAACTAAACCCATGAGATTATAGCTCAAAATGGCCTCTTATCTTTGTATATATACACACACATATACATATATATATATATATATATGCTATGCAATATATTATATAGCATTTTAAAAATGCTATAAGTCATGGAGACGTAAAAGCATGTGTTGTAAAATGTTACAGTACAAATGTATTCATACAAACTTCCCTTCTGAGGATCAATAAAGCCTAATCTAAAATGGGGGTTAAATATTGATGACTATATTTTGTATATGACATTATAACAGAAGGTTGCAGCTCAAAATACATGTCCCCAGTCAGTATTCCCTTCATTCAGTATGGATAATCAACTACTCCAATAACACCTCTTCATCATGTTAAAAAATACAAAGCCTGACAGACCTGCTGTGCCCATATTTTACAGTTGCTGTTAACGGTACAATTGGTGTTCAGGGGAGGAGCTTGGCAAAGGATCGACTGTAGCAGCTCAAAGGGTATTAGAGAAATTTACATAAGTAGTTATGGAACGTAAAGCTGTATGAAGCCTGCTGTTTTGCTATGATTATTGTAGTGTTGGGGTTATTTTTTTAAATTACATTAGACACAAATTGCTTAATATTAACTTAAAGTAAATACAAACTGAATAGCTCAAAGCAACACTGTGTCTCAACAATGTTATTCATGACTTGAGCACTAAATCATCCTGAATTGTCAGAAATTTGGCACAGAATTATACAAATGTAAATACACTCAGGTCATTGAATATGACAGATCCTTATGTAAAACTGACAGTGTCTTCATCTGAGATTAAATTTATGTAGTTAAGATTTATTTGTTTACATGCAAAAATGATTATCTTTTCCTGGTTTATATCAAAATGAACGCTGTTTTTATGCATCTCATTTTCTCTGCAAAAGCCAAAGCTTTTCAAAGGACAAGGTGCCAAAGCCTAGGCACTATCAGACCAGACTAAATGGTAAGGGGTCCGAGTCATCCTTCAGTAACTACACCAGCCTCCCTCAGCTTCTATCTTAGCCTTCACAGTGGAGGCCAGGGAGCTGTACTCGCTGTTGAAACATTCTTCTAATTTACGTCTGCCAGCACCAGGAAATTGAAGTCAAAGGTCCACTGCATCTTGTGCCACAAAAAATGATCTGCTCAGGACCAATGTGTAAAGGAGAGGGGACAAATTAACCTGGACACTTATAAATGGGGCACAACGGGGTGAGAGTGGTTTTAAAAAATTCATGAAACAGTGAAATTGAAGGTAAAGTGGCTGCAAGTGGGAACAATAGCTTAAGACCCAACGATTTTTCAAGTGACATGTATCCGAGTCTGTTTGTATGTTTCTGTATGCTTTAGTTGCGTGACATTGTCAGCTGTTGACCTCCAGCCTTTCCTGTCACAGGTATGCTGAATTTATTTACTGGCTTTCTCCAAAATGATAACTGGTAAAAGGATGTCCCCACTCATAATGAAAAATTCTGTTTGTGAGGTGATTCCAATGTAAGTAAATGGGGACAAACACCACAATCTGTGTGTAAAAAATGGATCATAAGATGAGGCCTCAGCAAGAAAACAAGATTTCCCTGAATTTTTAAATAGATTTTTGTACCAAACAAAGTGTGGAGTTTGTGCATTTCCGTTCAGTGGCTAAGGAACAGTTATAGAAACCGATCTCTTAATGTACATATCAGTCATTATAAGTCAGTGTGTCAGTGTCAGTGCTGCGTCCCTTGGACACTGAGGCAATTTGAATCCACAGAAGAACAGTGACAAAATCCTCAGAACAGCCAAAGGATCTTAAAACAAAACTGTAAGTGTACTGAGGAGAACTGGTTCTGTTCTAAAGGCAAAAGATGGTGAGACCAAGTATGGATAAAATACTGACAGAATCTATTCATGACACCATTTTTCACTTTACCTTTTGTGCCTAAAAATGTACAGCACTGTACATCTTAATCTATGACTCTGTAACTGTAATTTATATATTTTTCCCACATCCTCACAATAGAGCTCTGTATCTGGTGGAAACATGGAAACCAAAAAAAAAAAAAAAAAAAAAGGTTTTACTCCTCTCTCATTGACGATCCTTTAGACATGTGGTTATAGGCCTAAATCAAAGACCATGTACATCTTTTTGATTATCAATGCTGTGATACCATTTTTTAAATTCAGTTAAGGCTTAACTGCGGTGGTGATGGTTTTAATACATATGCCATCAATGACCTCAACAAATCCAGAGAAACAAGATATTTAAATGAATGCTTGTTTTTTCTTGGCTTTATGATGTGTAGTGAAAGAATGTTATTTGTGGTGCTGTGACAGAGATTAAAGGTTATTATGACTGAATTTGACAGTTGCGACCATTACTTTACAAAGCAGAACCCTTCCTGTTAATGATACCGTAATGACCTTGGTTTCTGTGGAGACGGCATGTGTTCTTTGTTGATGTAGCCTCACAAGATCTCTCACAGAACTACTACATTATGTCTATGCAGTATCTTTTCATGAGTTCAGTGTCATTAACTGGAGTCTGTGTGCTCGTCTCTGCCTGATCACCACTTCCATTTAATTCCCACTATATAGTTTCTAATATGATAATGAGGAATTTTCTGTCAGATTTTATTTTGGGAGTTCTAAGAGTCACACAAGCTAGACTAACAAAGGTATTTAGGATATATGTTCATATTTCCTCCTGTCTTTTACAATACAGTGCATTGTGGTCTTTACCCAGCTCCCCTTCCCTCTCTGTGCTTTTAGCTTGGCAGCTCGTAATCCCTGATCTCTGAGGTTCAATGAATTACCACACACCTAAAAACAGCCGACTCAATAACCAGGAGATTATCAGGACTTCAGACGTGTCAGCATCAGCAGCTGCAGCAGCAACCACAGTTTGGGGATGAAGGCCAATAACTGAATACAGAGAACTTTACAGCTTGAAGACCTAAGCAAAGACCCCTTCCACTAAATCAAATAATTCATCGAGCGCAGCCAGAGACTTGATGATGTGCTGGTAGTGTCAAGAAAGCATGTAGCAACAAAGTCAAGAGTTCAAAACTGAAATACAGTTCAACATAGTGCTGTAGAGCTGTGTGTTTACCTGCTATCTTTGATCTTTAACCAGCTGAGAGATGACTGACAGGTGCTCCTTTCTTGAAAACTGCAGCCTGAACCCTTCCTGCACTGCGCTGTGCTGTGCTAGTCTCACGACTCCGCTGAAGGATTTCAATTAGTAATATACAAGCAGTGCCCTGACACACAGAGACAATTTAGGGTGAGATTTACACAAACTGTAGGCATTTGTTGTTGGTTGCTTTTAGAGTTAAAATGCTGGAAGCTCCAGCTTCATCAACTCTGTCATCATCCAATTGACTTTCTGATTTCCTACCTTTGGTTACCAGGTTCGATCAATTCACAGTGAATGATTTCCAGGCAAACATATAAGCTTGCAAAAACCAAGGTTACAAGATGAAGTATTTTTGCATAGCTCAGTGTTTACGAACCTGTAATCAAAAGTAGTGAACCAGAGCTTTTGCTCTCCACAACTTTTGTCAATCAAAAGACTGGAAACGTAACAGAAATGCATCCAGTGTCATTAAAGTGTGTCATTTAATTTGTAAACATATTTGTGAGGCAAATTAGCAATACTGAAGGCCACGTCTTTGTTACAATAAATGCTGTGTATGCATCTAGACCATGCTGCTCTACCACAGACACCATGCTCTGTGTGTGCAGGTATGACCTCTGAGTAATCACCTGTGTACTTCACAAAACTAATTTTTTTTTTTTTTGGTTGTGCAATTTTAAAACTTAATTTCAGGCCCTTCTAAAATAGGAGACTCTTGGCTTTATGCAGCACATAAATCTCAAGCGCACCTTTTCTTATTGGCTCCCCAAGTCTTCCCTAAGGAGGGAGTGCTGCCAGAGAGAGGAAAAATGGTGTACAAAGTATAAATTAACTGTGGTAAAAAACAAAGAAAAAAAATAAATAAATATGTACCATCAGGCATGTCTTTACTTTAATAAAAACTACCTTTAGTTTATAATAAAAAAGATGATCAACAAGACAGTCTGGCCCACACTGTTAATAACTATAACCAAAGACGTGTGACTTGATGCATGTACTGCCAAAAAATTTAGTACACACACACACACACTCATCATTCTAGCAGTGTTATGATATTAACATTAGTCTGAGCATGTTAATGAAGATAAATCTACACATACACACATATACATCTCACCTGTATATGGTTTAAAATTACAAGTTGGATTTTTTTTTTTTTTGTTGCTCTAAATGAAAGAAGTTTCATTTGTCCCTGAGCAAAGTAAACGACTGTTGATGTGATCTTTTACCTTATAAACATGAAACACTGAGCCTCTATAGGCTAGAAAGGTGGTTGTAAAAGTGGTTTAGTGTTCTCCTTTGTTGAGAACAGCAGCTGTACTGGTAGCTGGGCAATAAATGGAAAACCTCATTGTTTGAGCAAATTCAGTATTTGGGGTCAAATATTTAGCCATTTAAAAACTTTTCAAAGAAGAGCTGTTACATTCTTTTCTTTTAATGTATTTTGTATTTATGTAAAGTGGTTTGTTATATTTCAGGCACTGATTTCCTGCCAGGCCTACTGATTCACTGAATATTTACCTTTGAAAAAAATCCTCAAATTCTCAAATCAAGAATCTTTTTGATCAATATGTACACATCTATAGGAACTAAATGAATGAATCCACTAAACAATAAGACTGTTCACAAGGAAATACAACTTGTAGAGCAGTGGTTTTATTGTAAAACAGTTTGCTGATGATTGTCAGTCAGTGCATCTGCGTCAGTTCTTTAAATGGCACCGTCTTGCTTTTCATGTTTATGTGTTCATTCCTCAACAAGCAGCCTGACAGCACAGTCTCTTCTTATTTCCCTTAGAGGGTCCTGGTTCTGCATGCTTGAAGAATCACCTTACGCAGTGAAAACAGTAACCTGGGTGAACTTGTCTGTCAGTCAGAAAAATAGACTCTTAGGAGATATTACGCTTGTATACCTGGCTGCTCATTGACTTGGAGCTGTCAGTCTGGATCCAGCTGCTTCACATTTCATTCCAATTTATCACAAAAGCACTCACCCATCCTCTCGCATAGATTGACTTCTCTTCCTTTAACTGATAGAGACAAGGAGATGATTATATCTGTGTATTTACTGCAAGATTAAAATGTTTGCTTGATCAACTCATTAAATAGACCTGCAGTTTCTCTGCAACCATGCACTACTTAATGTGCCACAATGAAAATGGTCAAATGAAAAACATGCAGAAAAGTGTAGGGATCTGTGTGATGGCTGAGTTATTCTATACGCTTGAAGAAATGGGGGAATGATCTTGTTTTTTTTTAAACCTGTTAATCAAAACACTGTTCACATCATTAGTGTTCACAAAGTTATAGTACCCTTAACCACATAAAATCCAGGCAGGGTAATCCTTTGCTATTTCCATGCAGCTGTCAAGCTTTGTCAGTTCTACAGTATGTTTCCTGTTTATAAAGTATACCAGATGACCTTATTACTCTACTTGTTCAGAGTCCAGTAGGACCTCTGTTCTACCTCTATACACAGTAAGGTTAGAGGTAATTTTTATTGTATATGCTTGATGCAATTGAAGACTTATTTAGAAAAGCATTTAATTGCTATTAGAATGTCAGTTCATCAGTCTTTTGTCATTAATGTTATTTTAACTATTGTTTGTGGCTTAGGGGTATGTAAACAATTCAACCTCTACTTGTTTGTAAGTGCTATATAAATAAAGGTTTATTTGATTTGCTTTGACTTGATGACTAGACTAGTGCTGGAGACTGAACCTTTTCCAAGTATCTGACACACCAAGTGAGATGATGTTGCTGGAATCTAGCTATAGACGTTACTTAGCTTTTTTTGAAAGACAACTCACCCACTCACTTTTGGAAATTCATGCATAACTTTTCTGAGTTATTCTGCTGGCAGACATACAACAGATGGAGTCAGGCAGAAACAACATAAATCCAAACTGTCTATGGAGGTAAATATTTAGTTCTGTAATTCTCTTCGGAACAGAAGCACTGCTGCTAAGTCAGTTTGGTGTTTTTTGAAATTTTTAAGCTAACAAAAATTCTCTCACTCCCATTGTGCCAACAGGTAAACAATACTTTGACTTTAATTCAAGATGACCTCAGAAATGAAGTTAAAGTGGAAACATACAGGATAAATCTAGAAATCTATTATGTAGAAATAAAGACCACAAGATTGCAACAGCTCTCTATCCATGAAGCTCAATGAACTCTAAATCGTATACTAACCTCAGAGTTCTTTCTTCCTTTCCTTTCTTCTTTAATAATAAAGTCTCAGACTCCAGTCATACTTTAAAACTGACTTAGAAAGCTTGACAATGCTGTATACAAAAATTAATCTTAAGGGATACATATGTAAATCATGCAAATTAGATTAAGGGTTAGATTATTAGATTAGATTCACTTTGTAAAAATATTTTGAAATCCTGCATTGCTGATTTACCGTAGTTTCCAGACTAGAAGTCACACTTTTTTACTCCACTGGCTTTTCCTGCGACTCATGTATATTTATAGTAATTTCGTCTAGTAGTCACTAGTATTAGATGCCTTAACTCAATTGAAGATAATATTGTACTGCTGAAAAAGTAAAAATGTGTTATGTTCATGCTAAACTAAAACTCTTAGTGTAACAAGTGAAAATGCCTAAACAAAGAGGTATACTACAGACTTCAATGTGCAGGTAATAAAGCTGTTTTTGCTAAAAGCAACTTACAGGCCTACTCCGGCGCGACTTGTCAGGAAAATACGGCATATCTTTGCTTGCCAGCAGTGTTTGCTTTCACTGCTCTTGAAAGCCCTTTAAGATTTCATCAGCAAAATAACATGAAAATACCAACAGGGTGTGATGTGTTGTGCTTGTGCACATGTATGTACTCATAAAATATTTGTGCATGAGTATAAAGTATATAAACAAATTGAGGCCCAACTTATTAAAACATTGTACCACTTCACAGTATACGTTAAACTTCACATGATGTCACAAAAGCTTACAGCACAATGTGCCACACAAGGATATTCTATTGCCATTAGCCCTAAATTATTAGTGGCCACATTTTATATAAAAAAAAAAAAGGGTAGAATAAATTTGATATTCAAGCAGATTTTTAATCACTGTATTTCATTCAGCTATAGTTGGTCGTCTTTCCATGATTCACATGTTCTTAGGTTGATTTCAGTCCAATCCTAATTGCTTTTGGCAAACAACAGACACTGTGGGGTAGTTATTAAACTGATTTACTGAATGTGAAGCCTGAACATTTCTACGTGGACAATGTTGTAGCTCCCATACTGGATCAAGGTGTGCTCTGATAGTAAATGGTCTATGTGTGGTCAGATCAATAGATAGACTCTTATGGGACTAACATTACCTAACTGTGAAAATTGAGTAATATCAGCTCTGCTCTTGCAAAGGTCTATTGATTGCGTGGTCAATATCAAAGAGCAAATATCAAAGGATGCATGTGAAGCTCATCAGTGATGGACTATCCTGTTTTTACCAACCACTTAAAAAGAGAGAAAATTCAATAGCAATCTAAAACCAATATCAATTTCCAGCAGTTGATATGGTCTGTTTTCTTGCAGACTTGTCCTTGCTTAAGTATTATGTTTCTGCTACACTTAGTGTAAAAATATATGGACTTCTATTTTTGAATTTATTTTTGTCAATAAAAAAAATCAGATTGTTACACTGAAGAGCCAAATCACATGTTGGTACCACATGAATCTTTTACTTTAATGCTGCTTTGGTTTCTGTTGGATGCTTGGCAGATGTCTTAATTTTAAAGCTCACCAAAGGGAGCTTTTAATTCCTACAGGGGGATGTGCCCACACAACACCACTGACAGACTCAAGCACAGAGGAACTAAGTTTAGAAACCCATTGGAATAAAATCAGTAGGACACAGGCACATACTATCCACTGTATCATTCTGCTTTACATGTTTTTTATACATAAGTTTTTGATTAAGAAACATGGTCATGAGACTGATTTCTGTACAATAAAGGTTTGGTGTACTTACCAAAAAAAAAAAAAATCAATTGTACTGTATGTGCAAGTGGTTCTCAGTGGTCCTCTCCTGGAAAAATACTATGTTATGGAACTGTTAGAATTTAGGAAATCACTTGATCCATCTCAGTAAATGGCTCCCTGCTGCAATTTGTTCCCTCAAAAGCGTAATAAGACTTCATTTGACCATTAGTTGTAAAACTACTAAGGAAATGGTCTATTGTAAAGACACAAATGTCCTTCAAGACACTTGCACTTCTATATGAAGAAAATTGCTTGGCTGTTTTTTTTTTTTTTTCAGTTCCTTAAACTTTGTCATGCATCTTAAAGAGTAAGTACACCCTTAAACACTGTAAGGACCCTCCCATTTCAGTATGTTTAACCTTCCAGTAAGTGTCACACTTTGGTGTACAGAGCAACAGGAAGGAGAACAAAAATGCAGACACACAATTGGTTTGCTAGGTGCAATGAGAGACAGAATGGACAGAAAAAACACAACCCTTGTGACAAGAAGACAAGACGTCGACCACTGTGGTAGCAGGGTGTACTATAGGCAAGGCATAGTTTCATGTATGTATGATGTTGAAAATTTAACATTACTAATGCGGTAGGCTAAAAGATATTAAAACCTGGAGCAGTACAAATCTCCTTTTATTAAAATATTAAGAGTATAACTGATGGATAAACTCTTGTTGTTATAATGAATCACATATCTTAGGGTTACAATTTTTTTTTTTTACATTTCAAACTTATTTCATCCTAGAGGTGGCACACTCATGTTAAATTTTTTTATCCAATTCTTTTACAGGCACACATGTTTGTTGACAAAATGACAGCACTGTTTTACTCTGAGCGAAACTGTGAAGCTACTTTGGAATTCTAGCTGATTAAAACAAAGCTTACAGTGGGAGGCTTTTTTTCTTGCTCAAATTCAAGCTAAGGTTAAATCACATGATTTGGTGTCTGATTTGTATCCAGCAACTCAAAGAAAAATAAAAATGGCATGACATAAAATTGCTCAATAAAAGATGACTGATGACTTTGGAACTTCAAGACAAGAAAAATTTCTATGTTCGCCCAATATCATAAATTTGGCTTAAGGGTCTTTACAGTCTGTGCAGCCTACCACAACCTTGGGCCCTTGAAATGACAGTAACTGTTAATAAACCTCAATTCAAAAAATTAAAATTCAACAAAGGCATCCAAGTTCACCCCAGCAGAGACTAGTGTTAGTATATACTAGATATTGTTAAGATATTCCAGCTGGCATGTTACACAGAAACACAGAGGTTGTAGTACAGGTACACATACAGTGTCATGTCAATGCTTTTCATGCCACACAAGCTGCATTTTGAGCTGACTATTATTTAAACTTTAGGGTCATGTAAGCCTGTCAGTTGGCTGGGTAAGTTTCTATATATTTTTGTTTCTCTCAAAATGAAAGCAGTATCCAGTCACCTGTGAATCTGACAGTCCATTTTAAAGTGGCTGATTTCATGCCACCATGACCTCACAGCGCATAGGCATGTTTAGATGCTCTCAGTGGTTAGATGATGTGTTGTTTTCTGGCCCACAAGGGGTTGGAAATGGCAGTGCACTGCTGCTTTAAAAAGATATATGGATAACCTTTGACATATCCCAGTGTGTTTTTCCCCATTCCACTGTATAATGCTTGATGTCTTATTTTGACATGTTATCTTCTTGCAATAGGTGCTCAAAGACATGTTTTGGCAGAAATATGCATATTTATTTCTGTGGAGGTGCAGCCTCAAGATCTGACTTATCCTTGGATGCTCACTCTTGGATGCAGTTTTTGCTTTTCAATCTTGTTTGGGGAGCCTTCAATAAAGAGTAGTGTGCGTTCTTACACTGGACTGGTTAACTGGAGAGATATAGTATCACAGCACACGTGACTTATAAATGAGTACAAGAGATCTAGTTAAAGAGCTCTATCCTGTGAAGGACTGCATTTTGATTTGATGTAGTAATTTCATATTCGTCTTAGTTCAACATTGCTTTAACACTGGTTCTGTTTCAAAGCCATTGCCAATGGGTCATATTGCAGCCAAAGCAAGACAGAGCCAAAGTAAATAGGACTAGACTGTTCAAAATACTGAGCAAGGTCACAGGTGTTACAGTATAATTCAGGTTTATTACAATTACAGTCTTATTTTTATAGTTTCGTCTATAATTTACCTTGGCAATGATAACATTTAATCACTAAAGTAACTGCGGAGATCTGGAAAAACAGGAATATGTATACAACAAGAACATCAGAGGTAAAACCACAACTAAGTATACTCATAATGTCAGTCCCTGTCCCTCAGGTAAACTGTGCACTGACAGACATATATTATATTGCAGGAACAGTACTGTAGGTCAAAGCTGAAAAAAGCACTGAAACAAAGGAACCACTGTCTGTAATGGATGAGAAGTTTGAATAACCTAGGAGTTTGTTTAAAACTAGCATGATCAACTGACCACATTTAACATTTAACTTCCCTGTGTGCTGTATTTGAGTATTGTTGATTTGACTAAAGATCTGTTGTTCAGGTGTTTATCAGTACAGCCCTCAGAGCTATGGATGTTCTCAAAAGTAGAGATATTCCCAACAAATTTGTATAATGTTTTGTTACAAATGTCACTTAATTTACTTTCTTCACATAAGCAACTAATGGCATGCTTATATATAAGGTCTTTCAGCCTTGTTTCGTACCCTTCCAACGGTGAGAGCAGAGATACAGATAGACTTCTATTTAAAACAACCAGGCTATGTACACAGACAGTATAATGGTTGCATTTTACTTGCACCACACGTCAATAAATGCAATGTGAAGCTTACTGTTACACTTTTAGTCCTTGCATAATGATTGTGTAGACACAGATGGAGCACAAGAGCTGTTCTGCTAATGCGCTCCGCACATCACACTTTCTGTTTAGACTCAGTTTAAATGAAACGCATATGGGACTGATCAACTCTCCAGCTCTCTTAGCTTCACATGCTAGTTAACAAACAAGGGTGCAATCACACACTGGATGCATTTTTGGCAACATGAATGGCCTTTTCTAAATTATTTTAATAGGCTTGAAGAACATGCACTCCTGCTATGCCCCACACTTTTTATTTAGCCTGCAAATTATGTGGGTTTTTTTTGGTACTTTTGAGTGCTTCATGCTGGAAAATGTTAAACTGAGCAGGAAAATGCTCTGTGCCACTGCCACTGTCCAACCAGAACAGGGGAGCCTTCCCAATGTGTTCTTCAGCAACAAATATGGAGAGGTCTTTGGTGCTGACTACCAGGAGTAATTTTATCTATTAAACAATATACTCGAACAAAGTAAGAGAAGGCATTTTAGACTTACTTCACACTTGCTGTAAGAAAACCATTACCAAATATCAAATATCACAGTGCAATGCTGACACTAACGAAAAAGAGGTGATTATGCTTAATGTTGAGGAATAATACGACACTTCCCATTGGCCTTAAACATGCCAGTGTCAGATAACAATGCAGTGAAGTACTTCTCACTTCTCAGGTGTTCGCATCCTGACCCCCTGTCAATGGCGCCCCAACGGTCCCCCGTGGAAAATTGCTGGCCACCCCACTGGCCCCCCAGAGAAGCTACACTCTTTTAAATCATATTCAGTGCACACAAGCCATACAGTCAGCTTCAATCAAGACATAAATGCAAAGCCTAAATAAATAAATAAATAAATCATAAGTAAATGATTCATTCACCCACCAATTTCAAATGACTGGTAACAGCAACTCCAACCTCCACCTGTGGGGGGCGATAATCTCCCAAAAGGCATTTAGTGCTTCAACAGAAGAAGAAGTAGAAGCAGTCAGCAGAAGAAGAAGCATTCGGTCCGACATCCATAAAGTGTATTAATTAGAACACACACTTTTTTTGTAATCTGTAATAAATTAACTTAGTTGCCTCACACATTTTCACTCTAATTTCCGTTTTCAGAATCTTCTCTCTGTCTGATAAGGACACTGCAGCTGGCTAGCACTGGCAGCTAGCAACCTGCTGTTCAGTCGAAGCCAGTCCAGAAAGCTAAGCAATAAGTAAATTAATGCTATAATATTAATTTTAAGTAGTATCGGCCTTTTAAGTAGTATCGGCCTTAATGTTATCATGTCTTTTGAGTATGATTTTTAAAACAGTTGAAATAGTCTTTTTAATGGAAAGGAGTCAAGGCGCATGCAACTCAATCTGAGGTACCACTTAGAGGCCCAATTTGGTCTGCCACCCCAAGATTTTCTCACACCTGTGAAAATTTTCTGGGGGCGCCACTGCCCCCTGTACCGTAAGTGATGAAAACTATGCTAATATGCCTTTTTGTTTTTTCTTCCTCCACAGGACTGACTTCAGCATTTGATTTTTTTTTTTGTTAAAGAAATTCAATTCTATTCAATAGATATATGCATATGTGTGTATAGTTACAGTGTTTTAAATGTATGTTCATGCCAGCAAACGTTTTTTAAAAAATATAGCATTTCTTTAACCTTGGGTCTGAAATTAGTCGTAATACAACATATAGGCCTATGGGGCTTAGGAAATCATCTTAGAGGTCATGACCCACAGTCACTACTTATTCTCAGGATCCATCAGTCTTGAAACCTCTATATATACCTTTCATGGCAATCTCTCTGACATAAAGTTCTGCTGTCTTGTTGCCTATTTCCTCCCAGGATAAAACTGACCCAATTTCACAATGTAATAATGGCTCAATTACCTTACAATACAGGGCTAAGATGTCACAGCTACCAAGCCATTACTGGTAGAAATGCCATTTGAGAATGCCATCTTTCACTCTGCTATTTATTGCACTCTGAAGATGGTGAGCACTTTTCACTTTCTTTCCTGAAAAGTGTAGGATGATCAAACTTGTATCTTTTTTAGCTTTGGAAGTAAGGTCTAAAGTTTCTTTAGCCTGAACTGGCATGCCTCCTTTACTGTCCAGATATCAATTCACGTATATTCTATAGATAGACAGCACTACAAACAAACTTTTAATCATCAAAGGGAAACTCAGTCAGTCTTAAAGAAAAAGTAACTGCTGTCTGTTTAAACATTATAATTAGAAATGATGTGAATAAATGATGTATCAATTCATGACAATTACAAGCCATAATATACTCTAACAGAGAAAATATTGAACGTCATGGCTATGGAAAAAGAGTGGAATTGTGTCCATGTGCTTTCAGCAGTAGCACATTAAGAGATGGTTGAGTGGAGGGAACCCTAATCGGACCATAATTAGGCACGATCTCTTCAGTGAAGCAATAGGAAAGAAGCATCGCCAGCTAAAGTCAATACTGTGTCACTGGATCCAAGGTTTTATCCTGCCAAATTACATAACATTAATAACGTGTAATTACAAGGAAAAGATATAAGTGTCACTGTGCAGAAAGAAGAAATTAAATGCTTCCCAGCAAGAGGGGATGTAATCCTGGGACACGCTCTCAATCAGGCATGGCTTCATCTGGCTTCACTTGCCTGGTGCTTTGTTAAGCCACTCCTGAAGTGTGTGTGGTTGCTCAGCTGAATTTCTTGATTGTTTGCTTGACTGGTAGTTGTAGGCTGTCAACAAACATTCATATTAGGCACAGGCATTATTAGTGAGCATCACAAAGAGTATCCCACTTGCCAGAGAGATCTGTTGATGATTCAGTCCAGTAATTTTTAATTAATACTAAAATCTTGCAGTACTTTACATAGATTGTAAAGCTAAACAAATGGTGGGTACACGTCTTTGAATGTGAGTGGAGGCCTCAGTATGGAGACCCCTCAGGTCATCTGGGACAGGTCTATTGTGTGTTCCCAGAACCAGAACCAAACAAAGTGAAGCAGCATTTAGTCACTACGCTCCTCACTTGTGGAACAAACTTCCTGAACACCTGAGGTCTGCTCCAACTGTCAGCTCATTCAAATCAGGACTGAAAACACTGTTGTTTACTGCTGTCTTCGAATAATTGTTATCTTTGTTTTCTTAATGTGCTTTTATGTTTTATTTTAATTTACTTTACTTGATTTAAATTTATTTTATGTTAAATGTCTTTGTTTTTAAATGCTCTTTCAATGCTTTTAATGTAATTGTATGCCTTGTAAAGCACTTTGAATTGCGTAGTGTATGAAAGGTGCTATACAAATAAATTTGCCTTTGCCTTTGCCTTTGCCTTTGGAGCTCGTGGGCTGCCCTAAAAGACAGCTGCGAACAACTGCATCTATACCTAAGAGCTTTCATCTGTCCTGTTTTGGACATATGTGGTGTCCAGAATATGCCATCTAAAAACCTTTCCTCTAGCATCATTATCCTGTATTAATGTGTCCAAATGTAATGGCCAAATGCCTGCAAAACTAATGACATTTCCCTGTCTTTATTTTACTTTGATTTTATATTTATTATAGTAAATGTTCGCACACTAACACATCAAAATAAGATGGTGATTGTAAAAATACATCCGTATTTTAGCATGTCACTGTTGGAATGTTAACAGTATTATGGTGGCATTGAGCTTAAAGCAACACATTGTCTGTACATACAGTCTTACATGGATCTTGAATTTTCAAATTGTCACTGTACAGTAGTTCTGTAACTGAAAAACTGACTAATAGTTGAGGTTTTTGCTGTGGAACGTTGCTCATCAATGTGGAATTTAATTTTTGTTGACAAAAATTATCACATTAGACATGAAAGATTAGCTTTTGATGGGTTGGGCCTTTTCCATGTAGTTTGCTTGCCCACTACATGACTGTGGGATCCACTTACCTTCCACTGTCCACATACATGTAAGTCAGTGAAACTAAATTACCTTTAGGTGTGATATGTTTTTCTGACGGTCTGTGCATTCACCTTGTGATATATGTGATATGACAGACTGGAGATATGTCTAGGCCTGCCTGGTGTTGACTGCATGCTGAGACAGACTCCAGTCCTCTGTGATCCTAAGATGATAAGTATTTTAGAAAATGGACATATCAATGAACTCTGCTTATTATGTAGTTAGCCAACATAGTTATGTGATAATCTGATAATTGCTGGTGACAAGCTAATATTCACCTAGTAACCATTTGGTTTAGTTGTAAGTGAAGCAGCAAACCTAAAAATGTTACTGAATACATGGCACCTGTAAACTGCTATAGAACTTAAACTCATAAAGACAAGAAATAAAGGCAAGACAGGTTAATCACAACAATCAGTTGTGAAACAAACCTGATCTGCTGAATCTACCAACTAGCTCTACCAACAACTAACTTTATTGAATAAATTACTGTTTCTATATAAAACTGGTTGCCAAGACAAATGTTGCAACCGGAAAAGCTCTGCAGCTTAAACTAAAGGTCTCTCTATTGTACTACACACACACACACACACACACACACACACACGCGCGCGCACACACACACGCGCACACACAGGTTTCTACCTAATGTCCTGCTGGCCTAATTACTTGCAATTGATAAGGCTGTAAAGGCTGTGCACCTTAATGATACCATCATGGTTATCATTAAAGAAAAGTTGTGCACAATTTGGTCTTGTACATGCAACTGCAGTATTACAAACAGAGGAACCAAAAAGGTCAAGGAAGAAGCAGAAACATTTATAATGTATGAACCATGTCAAAAGCTTTTAAATTAGGTAATTTCAAAACAATCTATACATAGATGCAGTCATGGTATAATATCGATTTTTTTTGTTGTGATTTTAACCGTAGGTGCAGCTTTCTCCATTCTCTTTATATACACACACGCCTGCGCTGTTTTCCAGTTATCTATCTCTCATTTTATTTTTTTGACAATGCTATCAAAGCTATAATTTAAAGCCCCTATGTGGCAAAAGTACACCTGCTCCCTGAGAAAGAGCAGTGCAACAGCATCCTCGGAGAGCTGCTCTGTCATAGAGAAAGCTCCTGAAAGGGCCAACACTGATAAATCTCACACATTTCCTCTGTGATGTGAGAGAGACCTAAAGAGGAAGGCACTTCATCACTACGAAAGGCTCGCTCCGATCTGCCTTCAGCACTTTCCGCCTTAATACGGAAGTGGAAATGGCACTAATAATGTTTTGAGGCATGTTTGGTTTTGGGGAAATGGTTTCATATATCAGTTTCATGGGAGATGGGGGAAGGGACTGTTGATACGAATGCCTGGTTACAGCAGAAAGAGCTACGCTGAAGTATTTTTCAATACGGTGTTTGAATTATGCTTGTTGGATTATTTCATTATACACCACAATATAAAAGTTCACTTGTCTCCACTGTTTGCTTTTTTTTATGTCTTTTCCTTGTGACAACATCATAAAACATTTCAATGCAATGGGATCTTGAGAGGATTGCCAATATTTGTGCAGACATGTCTCCTCCAAAGCAGCTATTTTCACGCATCATGTGCCATACACTGATTTGGTGAACACTCATGTTAACGTCATTGCACTGTTTATTTTTGAGTCAAATGGCAGTCTGCTAAGCTTCTCCAGTACTCATAAGAATTCATCGAATGTATTGTATATGCTGTGATCTTGCTCATTATGTGACTTTGCTGTGGTGCACAAACTCCAGGAGGAGAAGTCTTTGTCAGGAGTTCTGTTTCTCATTACCCAGAGGGCTTCAGCGCTCCATATTTCTTCTGCAGCAAGTCCCCAGGTTATACCAGTGTTATCTCTTTATTGCCTTCCCCTCCCTCCCAACTAAAAGACACCGTTGGCATTGATTAAGGTGCGCTAAGAACCTGCTTATGTGTTTAAATTATCTGTGCCTAATGCTTGGGGCAAGCGTTTGCAGCAGTGCCCTGGGACCGCATTATTCCTGTGATGGAAATTCTTTGAGGATCACAGCTTTGCATCCTATTTGGTTGCATAGCCATGAGAGATGCCACAGGGCTTGAAGGCCATTATAAATACACTGATTAATTTTTAAGCTCTGATAGATAGACTAAAGTTAATAGCGATGAAGAGTAGAACTCCTGAACACATCTCTAACATTGTTCAGACATACAAGCAGTACATTCTAATGATAGTAAAGTTGCTGTTGCATGTAAGAGAGCCCTAAACAATAACAGTGCATAACAATTCCTGTTTCATATCAAACATTCTATGTTGGGAAAGAAAAGGACAACCTCCCCTGTGGCATTTCCGTGTCTCTGAATGTACTACAGCGGAACAGATTTGTCTGTGTCAGTGTTTTTCTGAGTCCCTCTTGTGAGAGTATTTGTTGTATAGATTTGAGTAAAGCTCTTGGTTTAGGTTTCTTTGTTGCTCTGTGCACTCTGAACTTTTCAGTCTGTTGATTATCAGAAAAGTGTGATGCTGACTTTATCTGCGGCCAAATAGTAGCCGACTGTAAAAGCTGCAGAAATGGTGATGCTTAGAGAATACAAAACTATTTTTCTCACAGGCTAAAAAAGTCCACATTAGCAATATTAGTTTTAAATTATTAAAATTTTGTATTACATGTTACATGGCAGCACAAAACCATGAACTTAATCTGAGTGACGTATGTAATTTTGGAACTCAGGACATTTACCACTAAGGATTACCCCTAGAAAATTAAAGCCCAGACAGCAAGAAAACACTGTTTAAAAACATGACCCTAGACCTTGTTTAAGAAAAGAATAACATCCTTTTCAACATTATTCAAAATGAACCAAAAAAAGTTATATACAAATTACTCTTTTGAACATCATACAAATACATGAAACAGTCACGAATTACACCAACACAAATTTGATATAACCACAAAAACCAAATACTAAAAATCAAATACAAAATACAATATTTTGACTAAATACCATGACTCTAGAGCAGATTCTACAGTTAGGACACCCCATGAAAAGCCTGTGTAATTTTGGACATATGGATATTTAATCTCAATTTTACCAATACAGAGAGATTCAAGTAATATATCTAAGCAATTAAAACTGAAGAGGGGATCTTCTGTAAAATGTAATTCCACAAAAATGCATATTCTAACTGAGGCAAAAGTTAGGACACCCTCACATTTATTCCCACTTACAATAGCTCAAATCACACACACACACACACACACACACACACACACACACACACACGTGTATAACACCAGGTGCACATGATTAGTAGATCGTTACTCAGCATTTTGAGTGAGGCTTGCTGTTTCTAAATCTCAGACATTTAGTTTTGTGTGCTCCTGACTGTTGAAGTGAGAGTGAGCACCATGGTGAGAGTAAAAGAGCTGTCTGAGGCCTTCAGAAAAAAAATTGTAGCAGTCTGGTAAGGGATTTAAAAAGATCTCAAAAGATTTTGAAATCAGCCATTCCACTGTCCGGAAAATAGTCTACAAATGGAGGGCTTTCAAAACAACTGCCAACATGCCCAGGTCTGGTCATCCTGGCAAGTTCACCCCGAGAGCAGACCGCAAGATGCTAAAAGAGGTCTCCAAAAACCCTAAAATGTCATCACGGGACCTACAGCAGGCTCTGGCTACTGTTGATGTGAAAGTGCATGCCTCTACAATCAGAAAGAGACTGCACAAGTTTAACTTGCATGGGAGGTGTGCAAGGAGGAAACCTTTGCTCTCTAAGAGAAACATCAAGGCCAGACTGAAGTTTTCCAGAGAGAATGTTGACAAAGACCAGGACTTCTGGAATAATGTTCTTTGGACAGATGAGTCCAAAATTGAATTATTTGGACACCAGAACAGAGGACATGTTTGGCACAAACCAAAGACAGCATTCCAAGAAAAGACCCTCATACCAACTGTGAAGCATGAAGGTGGAAGTTTCACGGTTTGGGGCTGCTTTGCTGCAGCAGGACCTGGTCAGCTCACCATCATAGAATCCACCATGAATTCTACTGTGCTAAATGTGCTTGAGGAACATGTGAGACCATCTGTCAAATTAAAGCTGAAGCGGAACTGGACCATGCAACACGACAATGACCTAAAACATACCAAGTCAACATGACGAGTCAAAGCCCAGATCTTAATCCCATTGAGATGCTGTGGGGTGACTTGAAATGGGCTGTACATGCAAGAAACCCCTCAAACATCTCACAGCTGAAAGAATTCTGCATTGAGGAGTGGGGTAAACTTTCCTCAGACCGATGTCAGAGACTGGTAGATAGCTACAAGAAGCGTCTCACTGCAGTTATTTCAGCCAAAGGGGGTAACACTAGCAATTAGGGGTAGGGTGTCCAATCTTTTTCCACAGTTAGAATATGCAGAATTTTTTGTAGAATGTAGAATTACATTTACAGAAGATCTTGAAAAGTCTTTTTTTCACTTTCAATTGATTAGATATAATACTTTGTCTCAGTATTGTTAAAAATGAGATTAAATATCCATATATCCAAAAATGTCACAAAAATACACAGGCTTTCATAGGGTGTCCTAATTTTTTCACATGACTGTATATAAATCTTAACACTAAAATAAGGCAAGATTTCTGTTTTCCTTACAGCTAGAGTGCTCATTTTGTCAGCCCTGCTTTTCATTTGTCATGTCTCTCTTCTTGCTTTCATTCATTTTCATAAATTAATTTCTGTTTCATCAAATCACCACACTGCAAAACTGGGTGCAAGTGGTTGTACAGCACAGAAAAACTGTACACATGTGAGAAAATGGACCATGACTCGCTGGTCCTGTTCCCTGTTGCTCATCTGCTAACAAATCATAAGAGGTATGTACTTTTATTCAGTTGTTATGGAGCTTATTCAACATAACCCCTCAGTAAAGTACATATGAGAATGTGTTCTCTAAATATAAAATTTATGATTATTATTATTATTACTATATAGGTCCAGTGCAAATAGTAAGTCAGATATTTGTGAATGTAGTTCTATTAAAAAGATTGGTCACTTATTTTTCTGCAAACTAGCTTCTTGGTAAAATTAAAATTCTTCCAATCACATGCCTCCCCTGCTTAAGTGCTGAGCAGGAAATCATAACCCAGTGGTTGTATAGGACACCATATTAAGCACAGCAACACTGAATAATATAGAGAGAATAATATCCAGAGCTTGTGTTTATTAATTAATTTACATTTTGCATGACATTTAACTAATCTATTCCATGAAAAAAAAAGTCAGGGTTGCAGTTATTAAAAAGTCTTGCCAGGAGCACAATAATAGTGGAAATTCATTTACAGGCCCAGACAGCATTGGTCAGGTTTTTGCAGTAATTGTTTTGTTGAATTGCACCTCTCTGTAACACCTGAGCCCTTCCTCTGTGCATGTAAAAAATAAATAAATAAATAAACAACTCCAAATTACTGGACATATCTGCTCAGTTTCAGCCACATCAGTGATTTTTAAACACCTGTGGAGGTATGGTAGAGTTTGGGAGAGGTGGCAGTAGAGTTTTTGACTGGGCTACTTAACAAGATCTTGGAGAGTGAGAGGATGCCTGAGGAATGGAGGAGAACTGTACTGGTGCCCATCTTTAAGAACAAGGGAGGCGTGCAGAGATAAACTACAGAAACTACGGAAACTACAGAGGAATAAAGCTGATGAGTCACACAATGAAGTTATGGGAAAGAGTAGTGGAGGTTAGGCTGAGGTCAGAAGTGAGCATTTGTGAGCAGCAGTATGGTTTCATGCCAAGAAAGAGAACCACAGATGCAATATATGCTTTGAGAATGCTTTTGGAGAAGTACAGAGAAGGCCAGAAGGAGCTGCATTGTGTCTTTGTAGATTTGGAAAAAGCGTATGACAGGGTGCCGAGAGAGGAGCTGTGGTTTTGTATGAGGAAGTCTGGAGTGGCAGAGAAGTATGTTCGAGTGGTGCAGGACATGTATGAGAGCTGTAAGACAGTGGTGAGGTGTGCTGTAGGGGTGACAGAGGAGTTCAAGGTGGAGGTGGGACTGCACCAAGGATCGGCTTTGAGCCCCTTCTTGTTTGCTGTGGTGATGGACAGGCTGACAGATGAGGTTAGACAGGAATCTCCGTGGACCATGATGTTTGCAGATGACATTGTCATCTGTAGTGAGAGCAGGGAGCAGGTGGAGGAAAATCTAGAGAGGTGGAGGTATGCTCTGGAAAGGAGAGGAATGAATGTTAGCCGCAGTAAAACAGAGTGCATGTGTGTAAATGAGAGGGACTCAAGTAGAACAGTGAGGTTACAGAAAGTAGAGGTGAAGAAGGTGGAGGATTTTAAGTACCTAGGGTCAACAGTCCAGAGCAACGGAGAGTGTGGAAAAGAAGTGAAGAGGAAAGTGTCAGGTGTGATGTGAGACAAAAGAGTGTCAGCAAGAATGAAAGGAAAGGTGTAAAGGAAAGGTGACCAGCAATGTTGTCTGGTTTAGAGACAGTGGCACTGAGAAAAAGACAGGAGACAGAGCTGGAGGTAGCAAAGCTGAAGATATTGAGGTTCTCCCTAGGAGTGATGAGGATGGATAGGATCAAGAATGAGGACATCAGAGGGACAGCTCATGTTAGATGTTTTGGAGAAAAAGCCAGGGAAGCCAGATTGAGATGGTTTGGACATGTTCAGAGGTGGGACAGTGAATACATCGGTAAAAGGATGCTGAGGTTAGAGCTGCCAGGAAGGAGGCCTAGAGGAAGACCAAAGAGGAGGTTCTTGGATGCAGTGAAGGAGGACATGAGGATAGTTGGTGTGGGTGAGGAGGATACAGAGAATAGGGTTGAATGGAGGCGGATGATTCGCTGTGGCGACCTCTGAAGGGAGCAGCCGAAAGGAAAAGATAGTCAAATTTGACACTATATCTCAGTGTCAGAGCAAAGTCTATTTTTTTCATCAAAGTAAATGATTATATTTACTTTCCATCTCAGAAACTGAATTAAAATCATTAAGTACACTCCAACAATTGGATTAAAAGGAACCCCAGAGACAGGAACTAAATCAATTAGCTGGCCCTGACTTATTTTCACACATCACATCTTAAGACAAGTGAGGTGCGATAATTCACTCGAGGGACAAATCCAGACACACATGCCAAGAAGCCTCATATGTACAAAAGCAAAACAGTGAAAGTCAAAAGCACTTTTGAACAGTGCAACTGTGCATTCCTAGTGCTATTGCCATAAGCCAAACATTCAGATCTCATAGGGATGCTGAAAAGATGATTCTACCCACAGGGTGCACTTGATCCCTCCCATCAAATAAGTGTTTGTTCACTGAAGAGGGGGAAAGTCAAATAGTTTCACATCCTTTTAGCTCTGAGGACTACATAAAGGTGAGCTGTTTTCAATGAATGTCAAACATTGGGGGATTATTGCCTATATTTGCTCCAACTGATGTGCATCTTTGATTTATTTACTTATAATGATCCTCTGTTCAAGAACTCTTTCACATAAACTCTATTTGTGTTTCAACACTATATGAATGTATATTTTTTTCAATATTTCCAAACATTCCAAACAAGTACTTTTGTGATTTACACAGGTGTTAACCTTTTTAGTTACCGTTGCTGTGCCTATGAAATATTGTGTTATATCCAGCCAAATGTACAGTTAATGACAACAAAGATAGATTTACTGGTTAACCTTTGCTGACAAGTGATATCTGGAGTATCTTACTCACAGATCAAGCTAATATTAGCTTCATGACTTGAATGAAAACTCTGACATGTAATCTTTCCAGCTGATGAAACTTTTTAAATGGCCACCATACAGTTGTTGTCCATACAGTTGTTATGGAGCTTATAGTACAAAATCATGTGTTAAAAGACCAAAGCTATACATAACAGGTCCCATTCAAAACACTGCCTTCACCAGTTGATCTGTGCAGATGATATACTAGATAATACTATATAAAGATATATTAAGTTCTTGCATTGCAGTGCAGAGATTATTAGTCTAAGTATTTTTAAAAAAGAAAGTAAAAACCTACCTAAATATTTTGACAATAAAGATGGAACCCATCCATCCATCCATCATCATCTATACCCGCTTATTCCTTAACCAGGGTCACAGGGATCTGCTGGAGCCTAAGCTGGAACTTACATGCTTTATACTTTGTATTTCTAAAGCATTCACTTTTTTAAAAAAAAACAAGCATGATTATTAGGAAGAAGAGCCTCCTATTGGTAACTTTATCTCAAAACTTTGCATGTGGTTGCTGGAGTCTAAGCTCCAAATAAAGACCTGGACAAAGCTTCTGTCACCTTACACAATGATATACAGTCCTATGCGTAGGATCTGCACATGTGGGTAGTGTACTTCTGTACACCACCTCACAGTGGGTAGTGTACTTCTGTACACCACCTCACATGCTTGTCAATATGCTGTGTACAATTACAGTTACACATTGGCCATGTATATTCATACTACAATCTGAATCACTGTATTGTATGCACAGTACTATTGCACTACACAGAACTCCTATTCAGAGTAAATAATGTATCATTATATAGCTATATAACTGCATATATCTGTACATATCCTGTGTATAATCAATTGATATCTGTAAGTATTTTTGTACATAAATTGTCACATTTATAAATCACAGTAATCTTCACATACCTGTATATAGTATACCTACGCTTCACTTCTCTTGTACTTATGGTGTGACACTAACTGCATTTCATTGGCCTTGTTACCTGTACCTTGCACAATTCCTATACAGTATATATTACAGAAAATAATCAGTCCATTTTTTGTTTAGTTCAGCCAAAAAAATATGTACCATCCTCCAAACTCTTCAAATGCAGAAAATCACTAACTATAATCTCATGCATATCACTTCAAAATATCAAGGAATCCAAAGCCTAAATGGTGTGCCATGCCGAATTATGAATGCAAAGCTATGATTGCACAATCATTGTTTGGGGGAAGAGTTTAGTGAACAGTTCTTCCCTATGAATCTATTAAGAACAAATGAGCAGGTACAAATATTGGTAAATTGCACCAATTAAACACATTATCATGCATAAAATTACAGTTTCTGAGAGGGTGTCATCTGAGATCTTGTGTTATACTGTATGTAATGCATGTTAATACTAACAGTAATCGAGCGCATGGCATAAAGATTAACAGATATAATGAATTCTTTCACAAAACACCTTGTCAATATATAATGTTGTCTGACGCACTGTACGAATGACACCCCTGTGTAGAATGAAGGGCATACACTGCCAGATTGAGCATGTGAAGACAGTGCAGGCTAGTTTTGAGACCAACTTTTCATAAGATCTAAAATAAATTAACAAATATACCCCTTTGCCTTTTGTTCCAGGCCTGCATCTACTATTTACGTGATTTTTAACCTTTCCTTTATGCCTCAGAAAAATGTGAGTGCAAGACGAGTGTTACGCCCCAGCCTAGGGGTTGCCGGAGCGTAACACGATTGTGGAGTTTTCCTCCAAACCTCTTCCGCTCTCAACAAACACGAACGAATAATCGAATTACAATTAACAAGAATATTTATTCTGTCAACATACAGAATAAAATACAGAATGTACAAAACAAACAAAACGCTAATTTAGCCTTACTCAAACAAAAACGCTCCGTGAGCCCTACGATATCAAACAAACGAAAATCAATAACAGAAACGCTACAATAGCCCTACGATCTCAATCAAACAAAAGATCAAATAACAAAAACGCTAAACAGCCCTATAATAGCTAATCAAAAGAAATAACACAAAATCACAGGTTGCTAGCCTGGAAACTCCTAAAACAAAACAAACGTAACCTAAGAATCTAAATATTTCTAATCTAAACAACGAAAATCCTATCAATACTAAATCCTCTAATCGAAACAAAAACCTCATCTCTAACTAACTAATTTACGCGATCGAAATCTCTATCAAAATAGCTGGGAATGGCAAAGGTGGGAGAATAGCTCTCTCGAACAGCAATCCGTGGGCTTCTTATAGTCCTTCCGGGAAGTGTTGGACCAATCCCGGAAGTCCAATCCACGGGCTTCCTACGTCCACGCCCACTCCATCCTCCATCACACCCACACACATACACACGTAATGGGGAGGACCAATAACACACAACTATACACACATAATGACCCCTAGGGTCATAACAACGAGTGTGACAATTATTGCAAAACCAAAGACAAAATGGTGGAGTGAACGATAGACACAAAGAAATAGAAAGAGAGACTGTGGGACAGAGATGTCTTCCAGAACATAATTTGTATGCGTAGTGGCTGATGAGGCAGTCAGCAGGCCTCAGATTCAAATATTCCCACATTTGTCCACATTTAGTTTCAAATGGACTACATTTGCATCTAGAGTAAACACTGAAGATGGTGGAAGGACAGTTGTTTAGGGTTGAATATTTTGTGCACATATAGTATAAGTAACAAACCTTTTACATGGGCTAAAAAAGAAAAAAGAGAGAGACAAAATACTTAATTCCAGTGTGTATTAAAATACAATTAAGAATAGATTACTGGGTGTTCAAAACAGACAGCTGACCACAGATCACTTATTGTGGGTAAGTTGCTTATTTAATTAATCACAATATTTTGTTTGGGAATATGCGCCAGTACAACACAATATCATCTTAATTGATAAGGGCCTTGAGGCAGGTCCTAGATTATTACCTCACCTTGAGGTCCTTTCAAATTGCTATGGTGCTTATCTACATCTATTAACTACAAAGGTTCCATGTAAAGACACTGCAATGTGCTTTTTCTTAAATAAATGAGTTTTAAATGAAAGAACAGACATACAGCAAAGCTGAGCACAGGTGAAATTCTGACTTTAAAGTAATCATCTGTTACTGTGGTTTCAGGGAAAATATGAATAAGCTGCTAAGTGCAGTCTGCTGTGTGTACGGTATATTTGAGAACTTGAATGCTGTAGATTGTGTAGAATATGGAGTCATAAGGGGCCCAAGGCTCATTTTCACTCCAGGGCCAAAGAGTTAATGTGGCCATGAATACATCCATTTCTCAGCCAGTGAACTCTGCACATTACCATATTAATAATTAGTTGCGGCATTAAAATGTAGCCCCTCCTCTGTGTGTGTCCCTTTGTGGAACACAATGGCGCTTAATATTACCTCAGCCCCAAAACCTTTGTTGGGCTTTTGAGATATGGTGCTATTTTCTGTCAACACTTCTTCCTCATTCCCTCCTTTAATGTAAATCAACCAGTGAAGTGGAACATGCTATTTTGGTCTTGCTCATGGAATTTGTTTCCACAGCAAATCAATGGCCACACATCCAAACAAACATGATCGCTAAGCAAATATTTGAGCATGCAGAAAGACTGTACGCAGGTCTGCAGCTCTGAGCATACAATCAGTAAAACCCATGAATAATTAGCTTACTCTGCTGTTTGCCTTTTGATTTATTGCAAGCCCAAAAGTACCACCTGTCACATCAGTTGA
Organism: Mastacembelus armatus; assembly: GCF_900324485.2. Lineage (NCBI taxonomy): Eukaryota > Metazoa > Chordata > Actinopteri > Synbranchiformes > Mastacembelidae > Mastacembelus > Mastacembelus armatus. Next base: position 24,753,725 of record NC_046635.1, read on the forward strand.
GGGATGAAATGCTTTTAAGCTGCAAATCCTTCACTATGACTTAAATAAGAGATATTAGTCAGTAACTGGTATTGTGCTCCCATAAATTCTGAGGGACCTGCCATGGGGTCTTTTGCACAGTTTTGTTTTTGAGATAAACCAACATTTGGAAATGTTTCAATGTTGTACAGAGAAATGAGCATAAAGTGTTACAGCCAAAACATGGCATCTTGGGACTCAATACTGCACAAGGTGTAAACATAAATTAGCTTCAATTAAGCATAGGAACAAGCAAACGTAGAATGTGATAATGCCATGAAGAGTGGGAAAAGACTTTCCAAAGTTCACAAAACCCAAGAGAAAATTTAAGAGGAAACTTAGGAGCAAGAGAAGTGAAAGGTTCAGTGCATGTTCAGCCCACTTCTTCACTGGGTTCAGTCTGGGTCAGCTTGCTGATTGTCACTGTTCGCCATTCATCACCCTTCATTTGATTGGTGGTAAGTGCCCTGGTTTCTTGATAGCAGGCAGCATGTGGTGAATGTGCTCAAAAATATGCACAGCCTTCTAGATTGGCTCCTACTGTGAGTGGGCTTGAGGGGGTAAAGGCCTGGGATTGATTACAATTGTTAATCAAGAATCAGTTCGATACACTCAGAAAAAGAGCACTTAATCGGAGAGCCAATGCTCCATCAGCTCATGGACTTTATCCACATGGGGAATAGCTCGCCATTCTAAATAAGTTTCTGTTAACTATTTATAAGTTCAGTGATAACAACCAATATGATATTTACCACATTAACTCCTACACTGAACTGATAAGATATGAAATGCAGCAACTGAATGTCAATATAAAATTAACAGGGTACAAAGTCACCTACTATTGTTTACTCTGTTATTTACTATTGCATTTATAATTGTATTTATTTTGTTATCTATTTACATCCAGACTCATTACATAACAAATAATTGCTATGTGTTGTAGCACTGTTGTTTTGTAGGAGTCAGTAAAGAAATCCCTTATCACATAAACATTACTGTGCCTTGTATCTATTATAACAGTACAGCATTGAATGTCACTCGTACAGTAAAAGGGGGGACTCCAGCTAATATTTCATTATGTTGGTAAACAGACTTTGTTTAAATGAGAAGATTGTTATCACTGTGGTGTTTGGTAGGTAAATACGAAGATAAGAGTCAGTAACTAATTAGTTTAGCTTAGCATGAAAACTAGAAACAAGGAGAAGCAGGCAGCCTAGCTCTGTCTGAAAGCAATATGCATACTGGCACCTCTAATACTTAAATATTAACAAATTATATATCTAATAAGACTATTAAAATACAAAACTCAAGTGTGAAAATCTCATGTGGTGGTTTTATATAAAACAATATTTCTTGGCAGAGCACTATAACCACCTGGAATTTCCACTGTTCTGGGTGTCAAAGCACACAGTCATGTATAACAACCCTCCACAAAACATAAAGATCTGAGGCTTGTAAAAATCACCTGTAGAATGAACTTCTTGTTTATGTGAAAAATCTAAACAAGCTTATTTGTCAAATCTTGAACTGCTTGTTAATGTATATGATACTACTGGAGGCAATTTGCAGTACAGTTTTTATTAGCTGTTATTCAGTATAATAACACAAGAGAAAACTCCTGTGCAGTGGTTTAGGAAACAACTTGCCTCAATAAACAAAACTTGAGTGCCTGACCTTTATTTAATCAGCACCTGACGGTAAGTGGCTCCTGCTGAGCCTTCATGAATGTTTAATCAAAATACTGACTTCCCTTCCGTTTCACAACAGCTTGCTTTCTCTCTCCCTTTTTTGCCTCTGCACACACTCATAGAGTACACTTGCTGCAAATCTTGGGAACACATCCCCAACAAAAGTACACTTACTATCCTGTGGTTTGTATGGTGAAGCTAGTTTAGACAACTGCAACAAGTAGCAGATGCCACTGCTGAAGCCTTATAGATATAATTACTAAAGTCTTACGAACCTAGTGAATCTTCACCCTATGCATTTTGAATGAGGTTGGTCAATTCTGGATCAACTTTAACAAACTATAGATCATTGGAAAGTTCAAAGCCTCATAATTTTAATGGTGTAAAACATTTTAAGATTCTAATAATAATTAGTTCCTTCTTTTTAATAAGGGTAAATACAGAGAAACAGTATAATAATACTCTCTCATCTCTCGAGGGACATTCTTATTGGACAGTGCTAAGTTGGACCTTGTTGCAAGCGTAACCACCCAAACAAAATGCCATTCAAGTTTCTGTATAATATACTAGGCAGTCAGTGAAGGGGTTTGCATATCACAGCATCAAGAACATGATCCTGACAGCCTAAGCTTCTCACAGCTGCCAATAACATGTTTTGATCAGGACGGCTCACAGATATTTCAGTCAATGAAAGCAGAGTTTGAGATGACAAGCCAGGAGATTACTGACATCGACTTCATAGTTTAAGACCCTAAAATAATGCTTAGAACAAGCAGAACACTAACAATGCACAAAATACAGTCAATTGTCAGAAAATGTTTACAAATAATCATTTGTTCTATAAATTGTTAAGAGACAGTTCCCTATTAAACTATTGCAAAGCTTCTGTAATAAAGTCCACATTTTTCATGCTACATAGGCCTTAATTTACCAGACAGATCAAAAAAACTGCATGGCAAATGTACAGATGTCAAATTTGGCTGTTTAAAGTCAAACATCCATCCATGAGTTAAGCTGTAATAGCTATATATGTAAAGAAGATATTTCCTAAATTTGGAGAAAGTCCCCTTTGAGTTTCATAAAGTGTTGGTATGCATTAAAATGATTTTGAATGTGAAGCCCATTTACCAGTGTGGTACCATTTGGCTACAATTTAAAATTGTGTGTCATTTGTGTTGTTACAAGAAGCTTGAAACTTGTTTTGTCAAAAATTCCAATTGCTTCCTCGATGTGTCTTGTCTGGCATCTAGTTGAGCACAATTCCTCATGTTACACCACTCAATGTTAGTGCTATTTTGGTTAGAATTCTCTCAATCTTACTAGTAAATTAATGGATTTGTTATAAAGGTAACACCAGGGGAGGAACAGAAAATTCATGTTTGGAAATTTTCCCCAGTTGTGACATCTTTTCTCGACCCAACTCCCATTCTTCTTCTGATGCACATAAGGTTGCTACGTGCCTCTTTTTAAACCACAAGCAACTATCTTCAGCACAACAGTTCAACCAATGACATCAGTAACGATAACTAGTCCATCAACAGAGACTGGTCTGTCACCTGCATCCCACACAAAGAGTAACAAGGCTGCTTGATGACAGATATAGGCAGTGCTATGGGGAACAGAATGCATGTTGTTTCCTTGTTCTATGACATTTTTATGAGTTGATGACAAAGCTACCTGCACAAATAAAAATACAGCTAGAAATTAGATTTTGATTTAGTTTTAAATTATTCAGTACTGTGAATGGTGACTCCTCCAGCTACTCTTTGTAAACAAGAATCTATGGCAATCCAATTCAAACTGTCCAAGGTTGTTTCTATGGTAAATTGTTTTCACACAAACTTTCACATAGAGAACAGCAGAGTGACAACAGCAGCTGCAGCAACAATAACATCCCACTACTAGTTGATATAGTACATCTCATCACTTATGTATCTTTCATTAACAGAGCATTATGTAAAATGGAAACGCTACTTACAAGCGTTCACCTGTGTAACATGTCTATGTCACTGGATGATAACTCACAGTCTCCCGTTTGCTATTTCAAAACCTCCCTTTATCAGCAGCATTTGCATGGCTATGTATTAAAAGACCATTTGATTTTTGATCTCGAAGATGGAAGATTTGTGTGTTTCTAAAGCACTTACACAAGATGCTAAAGCAAAGGAGTCCAGTCTTTTCTAGTTCTGCTGCCTGGCCAGACATTGTCCAATTGTGAATGCTTGGGGTGAAGAGAGTAGCTGGCTCTTTCACCTGGAAACTAGACAGGTACAATTAAAAAGGTGTCTGTTTGTATTATAGCGTCTACTCCTTTGTCTGACATCAGCACTCTTTAGTAGCTAAATAAAGACAGACAGACAATAATGATGTGTGTTTCACTTATGAATTTAACAAGACTTTCATCTTTCTTCTTCCTTGACCTGTGTAACCCACAGCTGCAATTCTGACCAATGGTATACTCAATTGAGCTTAAGTACACTAAAGAGAATAACAGTAAGAAGTAAGATTTGACAGGAGACAGAAAGTCTGATGCAATTTCCAATGACTACAATTATGACTAATAGTTACCCATACCTTGTATAATTCAGAAGATAAATAAACACATAACTTAATTGACAATATACTCAATTGTATAATCGAAACAGGAATATTTAGAAAAGACAAACATGTACTCTTCTGCTAGAAGAGTACATGTCTGTGCTAGAAGAAATATATAAATTAATAATAAACCAGTTAATTTTCCACCATGGAGCTCTTTGAACCTGCTTTCTATCAAAATCGATATACATCTGTAATCTGCACTCTCATCTTTCAAATGTTCAAATATGATCAAGTTAAAGAACAGTTTCAGCATTTACTTTACCTCTTATCAATTGGCTTCCTTTAATCAATTCAATTTTCTCCACAGTTTCATAATATCAGCAAAAAAGTGGATCCATATATTGGACACAGGAATACATCATACTCAGTAACACTGTGTCCAACTCTAGCACTACGAACAGGTTTCAAATGTAGGTGGTGGATGTGGGGCTGAGAGCATTTGATGATAATACAAGTCACCACTATACATTGAAGAGTATCATACTCAACGCACTGCACGACACTGTCTAGGTAATTAATAGTACAATGTAGTAAAAGTACTACTAACTAAGCCTACACTTCATTCATTTCATGTTAAAATACATGCCAAATGCAATACCCTTTCTCATAAATTAATGGACCAATCTGTGTATCAACAATCGACAAATAACTTAAAGTCAGGAACCAATTAACCAAATAATCAAAAAGTTATTTGCAGCCTTAGCTCCAAAACAGGAATGAGGCAAGACTGACTGCCCCTGGTACTGGGATCCTCGACTCAGGAATCTTGATATTTTCCTGCCATCAGCTGAATTGCTATCAAAAAGCAGAGCTGCAGTCATTAACATAGCCAGAATGTCTGTTAGTCACAGCAGTTACCTTCTCATGCTTCATGTAGATATTTATATACACAATTGTAACATCACTTTAAGAAACTGATTATACCAAAATGAATCTTTACAATGTGTCTACAGATTAGCAAAGCACACAGAATTTATGATTAACAACCACACTGAATATAAGATAAATTAATGGCTACATAACCTGCAGCTGTAAATTTGTGAAAATATTTCCCTCCAGATCCACTAATATTAACCATATCAGTGAAATAAACATGGCTAGAGCTTAAAACTTCAGTAGCTTAACCAGCCACATAAAACACCTAATCGGTCTAACTACAACCTAGTTTTCCACCACCATGTTTTAAACCATCAGTCTCAGTTTCGGAAACATGTAACAAATATTACCGCCGAATAATTGTTCAACACAGGTTTTAGCTTCAGGCCCACTGAATCCAAACTGTTCACAGCTTCACAGGCTAATACCCTAGCAATTAAGCTAACGCTAACTCCCGTAAACAGAATTGTACCGCGACTCACCTGCTCGGTAAAATGTACGTCTTCCCTTCAGCAGTAGTCCATGAACAGGGTCTGGCTGACACCAGTCTATAAACACAGACCACGCGATTTCTGCCGCGTGCTCTAACTTCTGTTAACATCCGCGAGGCCCCGTGATTTGATTGGCAGGTGTCCCGTCACGTCATTATTAACCCTTTATGTGTAAAGGATGTTTATGTTGGTCATCAGCGTTAATAAAGGTGAGTTATAGTGTCTGTTCATGTTTCTAAAGATAGTTTGTAGTGATAACAGTGGCACATTTACAACTCAAAATTTGTGCCATTGTTTTTAAATGGACAAGGCCACCTGGCCTAATTTTTTTGCTGCCAGCCATGGATTTTACCATCTGAAATGAACGCTGCTGCTGTTAGGAGCTAAATAACTAACTAAAGTTAGCACCAAGAGACAATGGCTTTTAATTTTTCCATCCAACTCTAATTAAAATAAGGTCTTTCAAAAGATGCTCCTGTCTGACAGGCGTCATTAAAGTGAGGATAATTATACATGTCTTATTTTTGAAATGAGAGAAAACAGCACCCACCAGATTATTGCTCTCTAGGCTGCTGAATATTTGTTGACAACAATTTCAACAAAATGTTTATTATGCTGTTTCACATGAACCTTTTCTTTCCTTGCTCTGTGGTTTGCATATTCTTCAGATACACTGGCTTCTTTCCACAGTTCAAAACATGCAGGTTAGGCTGATTGCGTCCAGCGCCCTCTCTACAGCATAAGCAGTATAGTTAATGGATGGATGGAGAGATGGATGCATGAAAACCATCTGGTTCTTCTTATTAAGACAGACACAACAGTGTCCACACAGTTATAGCAAAAACATACTTGGCTGCATTGCAAAGGGTATGGGAATGGGCTTCAGTACCATTTTATTGAATCTGTATCCACTTCAGAATCTACTTACCTAATTTGAATCCTACTAGCTGATTATCAGAACCCAGCCCTACCCATGTCGGGGTAAAAAGGAACCACCCAGCAAATGATTTTGCTTTGTTTGTGAAGTCCTTTGGTTCCTTTAATTCCTAATGATTCAAAAAGAGCTCTCACCGGTCCAGCGGCAGGTGTCTATATCCCAGCAGTGCCATATGTTTTTCCTGGCACTTAGCTCGCTTCCTCCGGCCTCTCCGAACATGCAGTCATAAACAAACCAAAACTGGTCAAGGTCTCAGAAGAGAAGGAACATGGGGAAAAGCTACAGGGGATGTTTACACAGATATGCATCTGGTACAGAAAGGCACACACATACACTGCAGGATTGGTTTAAGTGTAGATGTGCCAAGCAGAGAATACAAAGTGTGAGAAGAGCCTTTTATTAGACACAGGTGGGCTTTAGAGTGTTTGGACATCATTAAAAGATGGATTGGGTCATAGGTGATTGACTTGTTCCCTCAGGTAGCAGGGAGGGACAGTGATGCAGAGAAAGCGGGGAGACTGATGCAGGGTTGTGTGGTGCAGTAACAGGCTACTGCCGGGGACAAGGTCCTGCTGACCCGGTTGAAAAAGGGCACAGTGGAACCTCGAAGTGAAAGAGTGTTATGAGCAAGTGGTAAGGAAACTCGGAGATGGGCTGATTGGGCTTAGCTAGCAACACACGGTGAATGAGCAAGCAGGACCTCAGATGTGTACATCACAGATGCTGGCTAATTTTAAGAGCTCCAGATTCAATTTTCCTCAGTTCCCACATAGAAATGTATTGTTAAATATTTTGATTAGCTCCCATCAAATCATCACAGCTAGACCTGGTTTATAATATGTTACTTCATTAATCTATTCATTTAATTGCATTTGAAATAAGATCTACACTATTCCCACCTCATTTGAATCAAAGGAATCAAGGTCAGTCAGTCAAATTCACTACTTAAATCACCAAATTAATTTGTAAAACATCTTGAACTTAGTTCTTGGTACTCGAGATAAAATATTACTAAGTTGCTTAGTCAAAATTGACAAAACATATCATTGTTATTACGCCATTTCAAGGGTCTCATTATATCTTGCTAACTAAAAATTACAGAAAGAAATGTTTTAGGAGACCTCCTGCTGCAGACTTGTGGATGTGTAACACTACGATAGATTAGGTTGAATTCAGTTTATTGTCATGAGAAATGGTGTAATGAAATATGTTTAGCATTTAACAAGACATTGCAATACAGAAGTAAAAGTCCGTAGTGATCTATTAAGTACTACAGTTAATTGTCAAACAATAACCCAATAAACAGTAATTAAGGTTGTATGTCATAGAAAAAGACAACATAAACACAAAAAAATAGCATGAAGAAAATTTAAGACATAATTCTCACCATAATGAAAATAAGCTAATATCAAATATTCAGAGTGATATATAAAGTACATGTATGAAATGATTTTGGATCTTTTTCACATCTGATTACATTATACCAGTTCTACTATTTTACATAAATATGTTGTATTGGTCAGTAAAACTGGGTCTTTACCTTGGTTTACACACATATGAAAGCTCAGCAGTGCTTTATTTTGCTTTTGCCACTACCATAACACGCTACACTTTACTGTACTGTAAAATAAGGTATGCCATAAAACTTAGCTTAAACATGTATAATCCACTGGTTGTATGTTTGTTAAATAATTAAAAAAGAGTATATGTGACACAACAGTGCATCTATGGGAGCAATTTAATCCCATTTTCAAACATGTTCAGCTCATTATTATTTGTAGTATTGGCAGAGAAGTATAGCTGATCTTGAGTTGTAGACATGGCTTGGAGTGATGATTCAATGAGAAAGCTGTAAAGAACCCTTCTTCTCTTGCCAAGTGGTGTTGTTAAGAATTTATGTGCAATGTACACATCACAGTCTCCAAAACATCTTGCTGCTGCTGCTGCTTGAAGCACAAACAAACAAAATGAGCTCCTTGAGGTTCTAGTTGTAAAACTTTGGATGAAACACTCCATAGTTCACATTCCATGACTAATGTGTTCAGAGTGTGTTACTCTGCACCCCATGAGTGACAACCAGACAAAGTAGGAGAAAAAACAGACAAATCAATTGGAGCATACATCAAAAGAGAGAAAAATGAGATGACAAAAAAGGGAAAACATCCATAAAGTTGTTCTCAAACTCTTTATTGAGGTTATATTAGTGCAATCTATCAGTGATGTACTGGAAAATCCATAACCCTACAGTGGAATTTCACCCCTGTGTGCTGTTCCCCTTTATGAAGTGCAATCTCATAGCAGGACTGCATGCCTCTACGGAGCTCATTTTTCAAGCAGTGTGACATGGAATGGCCATGTCAGAAACATAGAGGCGTTGACTGGAGGGGGGGCCCATTCTTATGCCATTTATCCATCAGAATGTCTTGTGACACAGCTGAATCGCCCCCACACCGTTAAATAAGAATGTGTACCATCACAAATTCAATTTGTGATTGATTAAGTGCATCTGCTTGGAAGCTAAGCCTGTTTATCACACACACTTACAGAGAGCCAAACTAGGCCTAGATTAGGATCTTGGATTTGTTCTTAAATGCTAGGTTGTTGACAAATCCTTTATATCTTGCTAAGCATGTCGTGTGAGTAATCACAACTATGATGCTTGTTTTGAAGGAATGGATGTAGATTTTGGGAAACAATGATTTGCAGCTAACAGTGAAATCACTCTCATATATTTGTTTCATATGTACACCAACATTCTGCATGCTAAACTAAAGATTTTCAAGTGTTTGATCAATTACTGAAAGGAGATGTTAACTTAGTAAGGGGTAAACAGCTAGACCGGCGTACCAGCAGCTGTAAAGTTAACGTGACATCTTTTTTTTTTTTTAGCGATATAAGGAAGGCAAAGTCAGTGTGTTTGTCTGTTTATCGACCACTTGGTTCCATATCAACTATTACCGCATGGTTTGCCATAAAATTTTGTGTAGACATTCATAGTCTCCAGAGGTCCACTGACGCCGGCAACCCTTTGACTATTTCTTTAACAACATAATCAGCTCTAGTTTGTGTTTAGGCTTATAAGCTAATTCCAGCATGCTTTAGACTCTGAATTATTTTAGCTTTAAAGGCCAGGCTAGGTATAGCCCCCTGCTTTCAGTCCACATGCTAAGCTAAGCTAATTGTTTTCTCGCTATAGCCTCATGCAGGATGGACAGATGAGAGAGGCACTGACCTCCTCATCTAAATGCCTGCAGCAAAGACAAGAAGCATAATACCCAGAATGTTGAACTATTCCTTTAGCCTGCTTGGACAACCATGTGAGAGGAGCATGATAAATAGAAAATCAAACATATGACAGTACACTGAAAGCTGCTGCAGCTTCTATGTTCCTGTGACCAATGTCTACTTAATTCAAACTGACTGTGATCTGGAAAGATTTACGTTAGATGTCATAACACATCACACTGTCACTGGGGAGACTGAACAGTGAATGTTCCTACTAATCGCGCTTTATAGAAAATTACCTGTCTCTTTCGCCTCAACTCTTCGCCCACACTGTCTACTTCTCCCTGGCTTCAAAGTCCCACCATGTGCCTTCTAAACTGTGGTGCGTCCTAACAAGGATCTGCTAGCTTTGAAGCACCTGTATAAGACAAAAACATCTTTCAGGAGAAATAATGGCTGTTTATATGGAACACGATGAGTGGCACTATCAGGCTTTGCCTTTAAGTTGATTTGCAGGGGTGTTGGAGAGAAGTGGGGACTCATGGAGGTGAATCATGGATTGTCAGAAATCAATTCTGTGGGCTGCACACTAGGGAGTGCTCCAGTCATCATCAACAATAGGCAAGATGAATAAACCAAATCTCCTGGAGAGTATGTAATAATCCCTAGCATAATGGCATTGCCATATAGGATAATTCAATCTGAGCTTGAAAAGGGCAACTGTTGATCAGTGGTAAATTGAATATTGCAGACGTGTGCTTCAGTTAAAATTCCCCTAGCTCTCCTCCACGATGCCCCATCTCTTATCTCAGCCACTGTTCTGCCCCTGTACAACCTACTCCACTCGTCAATCAGGTTTTTCATTGCAGCTCAGAGGAGCTGTTAGAAATCCACAAGGTTGAACAGCTGATGGATCACACAGTCTGTTTCATCTTCCCCTGCTTTACATTTTCTCTAGGCTCATTACTGCGCCAGTATAGACTCCCTGCTCCTCGTTGGCAGTAGAAATTGTTTGCCTCATATGCATCGCATGGCACCTCTGTGTCAACAAGCTCAGCAACTAAACACTTCAAACAATACAAGTTTAATGAGCAACAAAGCAACAATGTACCTGAGGGTATGGCATTTTTCTCTATTCCCTTTGTCTCAACTGGTGCTCTATTACTGTTGTCTGAGAGTTGCTTATTCTCTCCAGTCACTGCTGTAATGTGACATTGAATGCCTTTGCATATTTTGTCAGAGTGATTACTGCAAAATCTATTGGCATGGAGCCTGCTTGGATTTCAAAGGCGCTCTACAGAGTCAAGATATTGGACAAAAATAAAACAAAATGCTCCCTTGTTAATTTAATTACTGGGCACAATTTTTGTTCGGCTTCTACTGTCACAGAGAAAGCGTCAAACTAATGTGCAATGAATTTACAGCAAATATGGAACTTTGTTAATTTATAATTACATCAACAATATAACTGTATAATTATATGATAATAATTGCTGTTGTGTTACAACCGGAGTTGAGTCTGAGGCTGCTTTCGTTCACTTTTCACTCCCTTTAGTTGCAGGCGCTGGGAGTCATTACAAGTCTTAGACAGGCATGCCATGTACTGTTATTTTCTGAATATGTTACGCTATGTAAAAATTTAATTGTTTTCCGTGTCAGTGACAATTTTGCTCATTTAAATTGTTTTTTACCTGTGTATCAAAAGCGTCTCATAAATCAGACATGCTTCTGTTCAAGCTGATAGTTATTTAAGAGTACAGTCAGTTTGTGTCTATGCATTTTTGTATGTTTTATGTTTTACCTGCAAAACATTGCAAAAAAGTTTAGTTATCATTGGCTGTTGTGTACTGGAGACTTGTCATATTTTTTTTAAATATATACTGTACTAGTGGCAAGCCTGCATAGAGCATTTGAACATTCCTAATCACCTTACAGTACTTAGTAGAAAAGAGCAACCAGATTGAAAGTTAAAGCTCAACCATTTTTCACAGGGGAACTATCAAAGATCAATTTCTAGGAGGGGGTGCCTGGTGAGGAAGTGTCTCAAATTACATAGACTCAGACATGGAAGATGCTGCCTACTCCCCACCAGGGCTTCCTTGCTGAGTTGAAGACTCCCACCTTCCTTCTGAGATTTTGCTTCCCTCTGCCTCTTGAGCTCCCATGTGGCTGCTTCTCTGAGGGTGCGCTGGGTGGTCTCACTGCTGAACCATCCTTCAGTGTGCACACTCAAATCCACAGAGTGAGCCTTCTTTCCAAATTCATCATGTGCAGTGTTTACCCTACAAAACATGTTCAGTTGTTAAAAATGATTATAGACTTGGCAACTTTGATGAAATGTTACTGTTATATTTGTTTATCTTCCTAAAAGGCTGTAGCGAACATGCAGCTATGCTAATGAGCAGTGTTCTTAATCTCCTATGAAGCAACTTTTTATGTTTCAGACCAAAATAACTTCACTTTGTTGTCTTCAGGTTTCTGGTAACTGCAGAGATTTGAACTTCAACGGGCATTTCACAAAAGTTAACAACAGCAGCTTGGGTTTATTTTAGTTTGGATATCAAAGACATAACCGAAAGCAATGAGGATCTTACAGAAGTTAGAACCAGCGCTTGAAGCTACATCATTAGCAGGTCACTGGCAGTGTTTATGCAGAATCTAGTAATCTGTTATTAGCAGCAATGAAATGCAAATAGACAGGCGTAAACATCCACAATTGTACAATTCACATGCGCTATTGTGTGATTCACAGCGCTCAAGTCAACTGAAAGGAATTCATAATTTCTGAATGTATTTTCTATTCTAATATTTTTTCAGAAATGAAATAAAAGGGAAGGGATTCATGTTTGTCAATGTCATATGATAATTGGTCAAGGGATCAGAATATTGATTTGGTGGCAAAATTAGATTTTCAATCTTCCCCAAATGAAAACCTGCTTCAAATTAAATCTCTGTCTGTGTTTCTGTTTGTCTGTATCTGCCTCACTCTTTCTCTAGGCTTTTTCTCCCTGTCACATTCTGTGTGGACTTCAGAAAAAAAAAATTTGAAACGAAATAGAGAGACAATACTGGTATTCAGAGTACACACACATTCTATCTCTCTCTGGAATACACGCACACGCACACACACACACACACACACAGACCATCAGCTTTCAGCAGCACTGCAGGTGATGAATGGCACTCCAGTTGGTGATCAAAGCAGGTGAGAGAAGCTGGGTAGCAGAGAGGTGGTTCCTTCTACTGTTACACTGCAACACAATGCTGCTCCTGTAGCCCTCTGGCTCCAGCATGGCTGCTCCAGGTACAGCACAGCCTTGTCATCTTCTCTGTTATTTATCTGTGGCACACTAGCATTGCTCACTCAAGCATGGCAAAAACCCTGCGCATTCTTATTACCAGCAATGCCTCCCTTCCACTGCTGTATTTAATAAATAGATAGTGCAAAGAGAATGCATTCATATGTTTTCAATACATGCGAGTGGGGGTGGAATTGGAAACTACTCTTTATTGTGTTGTTTTTGCAGGAGGCTTTTTGTGCTTCTGATTCTCACCCATTGTAATTGCCTTGGGCTGAGAGAGGGGTCATGACTATAGGAGCTGGAGGCGAGCTGCTTATATGCCTGTACTAAAGCTCAATATTTCAAGCTCTGAGCAGCCGTCCTCTGCTCCCTTGTGGTCCGAGAGTGGCTGTCACACTTTCAGGCTCCCTGCAACACAGCTAGAGTGCCTTTATTACTTACATGAATGCCCACACACCTGCACACATTGTACACAATGTCCACACACTTGCACAGAAATACACACAGAGAGGCAAGCTGTCCTATACAGTACGTTCTCTATCATGTATTGATCCTGCCTCTACTGGTTGCCAGTGTTACACTTTTGTCCCTCAGTTTTTGAAATCTTACAAAAGAATTGTAAAATAAAATCAGTTTTTACTAAGCAACCTACCACAGCTTTTTCCTACCTGTTTACCAAGCCCTATTCACAAAGAAGCTGGTTCAACCTTGCTCATTTCAAGTTGAATTGTTGTTTTTGTATGTTGCCACTACACTATCACGACTAACTGGTTAATTTCCTGAACAACATGCTTTCATGCATCATTTTCAAGTCCTGGTATCCTGATATATTGTCAGTGGGAAGGGTCTTGGTTTTTCCCACATTTGATTAAATGGCTGTTACATAGTTACATTTGAAGCTAAAAGCTCAGCAGCTACACTCTCTCAAGGGAACCAAAATAAGTTATCGCTGGGATATCCCTGCTGCATGTTAGAGGAAATTTTTGTAATGTTGAACTTTGGCCTGCTGAGGTGTCATTTAAGGTCCCATTTCACAAAAATGGCAGTGTCTTGGACATCTAATGTTTGTATATTTGTAAATGATATTAAAGAAAAACTGTTAAACTTTTTGAAAGAAGGAAGCATGTTTAAAAAATAATCAGGTTAGTTAGCTCTGTGTCCCTTTTTATGTCACCCAGTGCTTTAAATTTCCAGAATTTCACAGTTTTTGACCTGATGACTGTTGCAGCACTTTATCAATTCATTTTCTATATCAATAGACAACTACAGATTTTAAGTAAAATTCTAGGCAGCAATAACTTTGTTTGACATCATGTGTATCTGTTGAATTCATTCAGAATCTACAGACTTTGGGCACAATGAATAAAATCAATGCGCCATTTCTGATTAAGGACATTAATAAGTAAATGAAAAAAGAAGTGGAAATATTAATGATTATATAAAATACAGTAAGGTATCAACTAGGAACATTGTACTGCATTGTTCTCTAAGAGCCACATGTGTACACCCCAATAACAATGATAAAGCAAATAAAAGGATCACACAATATGATTTTAACTTTTCATATTTTAGATTCACTTAATTTCAGCATGGAAACATCATAAAGCTCTGAGTTGAGTTTGACTGAGTTTCACATTTACATGGTGTCTTGGGTGCTGTTTGATGCCAAGAAAAAAAACCTGCATATTACTTCAGGGATCATTGTTTCTTTCTCGTGTATTAGACACAACCTTCTCCTGCTCACTCACAGAGTGTGGGAAGCTGGTGGGTGTAACATTTTATACTTCCAGGCGGATGCTTCTATCTGTGGATGAGAATATTTTGTCAGCTGGTTTAGTCATGTCAACAGGGAACATTAATCACAGAGTATCAAAAAGTCATGAAAATAGCTTAACCTGAACAAGACAACATCAGCATTTCAGAGGTAAGCTGTTTTTGCCAAATTATCTTTAGCATACTACTACAGTAGATAAATACAACTGTACAGTTGCACTTATCACTCAAATGTGGTACAGTTAGAGTACAGTAAATTATCAGGCTGACAACAATTCCCATGAAAAGAAAAGACCTAACCCATCGCTGAGTTGTATTTTCTGTAAGATAAAGTTTAATATAGGTTATTTATGTGTGCCATAGAGCTTCATTGTTGTCCACACACTATTAAAACACATCACTGTGCCATATTGCACTGGGTGACATGTTCCTTCATTACCACAATTACTGGCGACAATCCCACACTGTCCTTCTGACACAAATACTCACAATACTCGATGTGGTACATACTTTGAATTGCTTAGCTATATCAATGCAGTCTTTAAGCAGTCTGGACAGCATGTATTAGATGATAGAACGCTCATTTCAATTACTCTGTAAGAGACATGAGATTTGGTGCTGACTCTATTTCAACAAAGTAAGACTTGACTTGGACTTGCAAAAAATTACTTGTCAGAATCTCTGGTAACTAAATACTAAATTTAAAATATACAATAACCAGCCTCATCCTTTTAGAACCTCTAAACAACTGCACATTATACTTCTGCATCAAATACAGCTGACATAGTTGACCAGTATTATGGGACGTATTGCAAATACTGCCAATTTGGATTTTTATAAACAAACAATGTAGGGTGGGGGATGTGTTCTAAGAGAGTTTGAGAACTAAATGAAATGATATAAATGAATGGGAAGGAGACAGCTTTGAGGGCTGGACAGTTTAAGAATTGAGAAGCTGAAGAAATGGTATCTGTCACATCCTGATGTCCCCATTACAGACATCATAGACATTTTAATGTCATGTTGTCCAAAATATACACATTTGTGAATTGAACCAAATTACTACTTTGACACTACTGTGCAGCAAGAACTGCTAGATCCAGATGGGAAGGACATTGTCAGTCTTACACACTGCACCACAGACTATACTAATTTCTGTGTGGAGAACACTGTACCCACCAGAACCGTGAGGTGTCTCATCAGGAACAAACTAAGGAGAGGGCCTTCAGAGTGGTGACAATGATGAGCTGAAATCTGTGCAGAGGAAGCTGAAAAGGAAGATCCAGGAGGGGAAAGCCAGCTACAGGAGGAAGATGGAAGGACAGCTGCAGCGGAACAACTCTCAAATCCATCTCAGGCCATAGAAATCAAAGAGTCTGATGACTCTGTGATCATCGCCCTCATTTCAGATGAGGGTGACGGGGAGTACAGAGGACTGATCCAGGACTTTGTGGTCTAATGCCTGCAGAACCATCTCCAGATCAACACAGGGAAGACCAAGGAGCTGGTGGTGAACTTCCGCAGGAGCAGACACGCCTCATCAACACCAGTGAACATTCAGGGAATGGACATTGAGAAAGTGGACTCTTCTAAGTACCTGGGTGTTCACCTCAACATAAAGCTGGACTGGTCAAATAACACTGATGCCCCTTATAAAAAAGGTTCTGTCAGTGACTGACTGCACCATCCCAAGTGAGTGACGGAGTGCAGGTTCTTTCTTCCTGCTGCTGTTAGACTGTACAACCAGTACTGCTCGCAGTAGATCCCCAGCTCTTCAGCACCGAAAGACACAAAAAATTGTAAACATACAATATAGCAGAGTGCAATATTGTCTTGTCAGATTTTATTTTTTATATATTTTTCCATTTTTAATATTTTTATAAATACCTTGTATTTATATTTTTTATTCTGCTTCTACTTTTTATCTTGTGCCTTACATGTTGCTGTGCTGTGAATTTCCACACTGTATGACAAATAAAGGTTCTTCTTATCTTATTACTCTTCTCTCTCATGTAAAAGGCTGAATCTCTTCCTCAGGCAGGTTCTGGCCAGAGCTTGTCTTTGTTTGGGGACTTGTACTCTGCTCTAGTCTGTGGTGTTTTGGTAGGGCTGGAGAAAACTCCTCTTGAAATGCAGGGAGGTTAGCTCAGAGTGCACATGATAACCTCACTGTCTGAGGCAATTTTCCTCACTGCTAATACCAATTACCCTCTGCCACATGCACTCCGTCATAGGGATACACTTTCATGTATATACACATATGCATACAGAGCCACATCTGTATGTTCAACTATATCACCTTGACTTGACTCTATTTTTCACTTCAAGTCTTAATGGTTTAGGCTGTGTGACCCAGCAATCCTGCCTGAGGCCTCTTTAATCCCTTGGGTTTCTAATAAAATGCATTTACCCCCTTCTGGAGTGAGCAGAGGATCTCTAAACAATTACCTCAAAGTCCTTCTCTATCTCACAGGGTAAGCCTCTATTTACATATGTCCAAGAAGCAAGAGATCTGGTGCTGCCTACCACTATACCAGCTTCTAGGAGCCACCCATGAAGCCGCCATCTGCCTTTACCCCTACCACTGCAAACTGCTCTCACTTTTCTTCTTTAAAGTAGAGATGGATCTGGTTAAACATAGTGCATATTTACAATTTCCTCAAAAACACACTAGGTCATATTTATTATCATAAGCTTTCACCCTCCTTGTTTCCTTATCACCATCAGAAGTGTGCTGAGCAAAAGAAATTTTCCAGAATAAGCCTCAAAGAGGGAAGGAGGTGACCAGAGAAAATGAAAGATGAGCCACTCTGACAGAGTAATTGTGCAGTGGAAAGTATCAGTAACCTAATTAACACTGCAGCCTAGCCTTTGCCACATTCAGATCCTGCTCTGATATGTTTCCTGATGCATTCTGACACTGTAGTTAGGGGAATCATTTCCTAGTGCATGGTGGTATGAGCAATGTAATTGCACTTTAGGGTTTAGAGTTATTGCATTATGTAAATTACTTCAGTGTCATGTGGAGGATAACTTAATGATGTCCCTAACCACCTGTACTTAACATGACAGAAAGGAGTTTTTCAGGTTATGTTATTAAGTAAAATGTTTTTTTTTTCATCAAAAGCATTTCTAGGAGTAAAACATGTTTAAAGACATATTTCCTCAACCTGCTTCTTACTCTCATCAACAAGGCCCTGAACTAAGAAGCTAAACTTCTAACAATTCTGTCTGTTATTCATATGATGATCTTAAAATTGATCTGCATATATTTATACAAACCCTTTGCTAGCCATGGACATGAGTGCAGAGGTTTTATCATCATATAACGTGCAGTCAATACAGCTAAAATTACAGCTAAAGACATAATATTGCAGCCTCATTCTTAAGATGCTCTGTCAAGTACGTTTTGCAAGGCATCCATATGTGACACACAGGGTTGAGAACATTGTCATTGTTTGACACCCAGTGCAAAAACACTGGTCGTGCATTTAGAATGACGTAGTATATTAAGGGAGAAAGCCCACATTAGAGAGTAGAAGGCTCTGGTTGAGGGCAGTATGGTGCTTAGTACTGTTGCCTCAAAGCAAGAATGTTCCTGGTTTGAAACCCGGCAGGGGCCTTCTGTGTGGAGTTTGCATGTTCTGCCTGTACTTACATGGGTTTTCTCCATGTACTCTGGTTTCCTCCCACAGTCCAAAAACATGTATGTCAGGTTGATTGGTGACTCTAAATTGCCCATAGGAGTGAGTGAGAGTGTGTGAGGTTGTTTGTCTCTATGTGGCCCTGTGATGGACTGGTGACCTGTCCAGGGTGTACCCCTGCCTTTCACCCAAAGAGAGCTGGGACAGGCTCCAGCAGATCCTTGTGGCCCTAAATAGGAATAAGTGGGTGTAGATAATGCATGGATGGCTGTGGTTGGACAGAAAAACATTAGACTCTCCCACAGGAAAGAGATGTTCGATTCCAGGGTACAATGCTGTGCATTTTACCTATGAGTGTTTTAACCCAAGCAATGATTGTTTCACAAACCCGACCAAGTAGTTTTAGTGCCTGAACCTAGCTACATAATTTTGCGTGTAAAATTAACCACAGGTTTTGTATAAAGTAAAGCTATTTCCAGAGGCTTTGCCAAGTCCCTGTGGCATCAGTGTACAACACTGTAGGATGAAAACATTGAATGATACCACAGTTTCATCTTTGTCATTATTAACGTGATTAATTTTCTTGTCTTCAAAAAGGAAGATCTCTCACATTCAGCATATTCCCCTGTGGGTTATTGTAGGGAATACACTCCTAATCTATTTCTCTGTCTTTTCTGCTTTCCCACAATGTCAAATCTCCATCCACCCTAACATCACTGTATTTGACCAGTGTTTCTGTCTGTGTTCCTCAAGCCAATCAATCACTGGCTGCCCTTCTTTATATATATGACAATTTTGCCCATTTGTCTTTCAGACATATAATTGCACAACCCACCTCCTCCCTTGCTCCAATTTTTGAAGGAAGGCTTAAAAAAAACTACATTTATTTTGTCAGAAAAACTGCTATATACGGTATGCAGAAACTGGATACAGCCAATTTCACTTTAATTCACATGTGGCTCTGTTCTCTTTGTTTGAAAATTGGAATATGTCCCTAAGACATATTCCATCACAGATGTCTCATTGGAAATTGTACAGATTCAAAGGAGTCACACATAAAATCAGATAGAATTTCTCATATCCTGAAAAGGTGACAATGAATATATCTTTAAAATCTACATCATCCTATTTTCATTATCCAAATTTCAGCAGCCAGGACAACTGAACTCTGCTCTGCAGCCTAATAGAGGTTAGGCTGATGAACTTTGGCATTTCAGACACACGTAAGAGAAAAGCAGTATGATTTCCCTTAATCTTGGTCTTTGGCTATTACATCTGCTCCATGGTGGACCCTCAGTCTATATTTACATCAAAATCTTTCTGATCAGAGCAGCTGCTCTCAGCAATGGTCAATTCAAGGTTTTGTGTGTCTGCTGGGGTCCTTATGCTGGCTGGCAGATGTTCATTAGCCAGCTACCCTTTCATCTCTGTATGGAGAACAATGGTCTGGCACTCTGTCCTGCTCTTTCATGAGCTAATAAGGCATCATATCTGACCTCAAACTAGGCAATAATCCATTTGCTGCAGAACACCTGGTATCATGCCTAAGTTCAGTGCCCATTGCCAAGAACTTAACAACCTTCTCTCAGTTTTGCCTTCTAAGATTACTGTTTGTGTAGCCGAATTATTTTAATGGATCTCACTATCTAATTTATGTCGTCCCCCTCCCACCCCCGCCCTGGTATAGCATCTGTTTTTGAGTGTTCTACTCTGCTGTTTTTGATGGATAGATACAGTAGAGTCCTGTGTTACTAGCAAACTAAATAGACAGATTTATTTTTAAAAGGGTGGTTTGACACTAAGTGATATATTTTTATTTGGTTTCTTGCCAAGAGTTAGATGAGAAGATCAATATCTCTCTCATAGCTATGTGGCAATGCTACAGTATATGGTGCTATAGCCAGAAGCTGTTTAGTTTACAAAGACTGAATGCAGTTGGAAACAGCTAACATTAGACTTTTTCTGTCCATATGTTACACAATCCACGTAGGAACACATGTAAAGCTCACTAATTAACATATATCGTGTGTGTTTAATTAGTAGAAATACTGAATAGACCTTCTGATTGTGTTTTTTCTTTGTTTCTAATATAATCTACAGTGTAGATTAATACTGTAGATATCAAAACTATGAAATAACATATAATAGCTTTCATTATCTTTATTATTAGCTACTTGTTTACATTTTTAAACAAGTAGCATGAAATAATGCTTTATCCTAGAGTCTTGAATGAGTTCCCGTATCTTGATTCTGTGGTGCAACTCATGCTAAACCATCTCAACTGGGTTTGAGATGTTTGGGTGATTGTACAGATAAGGTCACCTAACGCAGCACTTGATCACTCCTCATCATGGTCAAATAGCCCCTACATACCATGAAGATGCATTATGGGTCACGACTTGAAAAACATGCGACAGACTGGTGACCTGTCCAGGGTGTACCCCTGCCTTCCACCCGAGAGAGAGCTGGGATAGGCTCCAGCAGATCCCCGTGACCCTGAACCAGGAAAAAGCGGGTATAGAAGATGGATGGATGGATGGATGGACTTGAAAAACAAATTATGGCCCCACTCAGTGCAACCCAGACTGAAAGGTGTGCCACTGCAGGATGTTGCGATAACCTTAAATTCTGCATAAATCATCACAAGTGTCACTAGCAAGCCCCCACAAACCATCATGTCCTCCGCCATGCTTCATGGTGGGACTTGACCCACGAAGTTGAGCTTGTTTTATACACTTTCATCATAAATCAACAACATCATATGTCAGAAGAGCATAGCAGTTGGCTCCACTTTAAACACACACACCTCAATGTCCAGTGTTATTTCCACTGTGGCCTGCGAAGATGCCCATTCAGCTGGGATGAGCTAACTTAAGGATATCTGCGGCCATCAGCCAGTCACCAGCAGGGACACATTATGTGACAAAGATATGTGATGTGAAGCATAGAGATGTCATCTTTGACTAGAGCATGAGGCATTGTGGCATGGATACCTTAGTTTGTGCCACAGCTGGTCCTCTAGAGGGGAAGTGTAGCTGACTAGTTTGCTATTGTCAATCTCACAACATATGTATGTCCCTGCATCACCACACACTCCAATTCAGAGGATGTTATTGTAAGCTAACATTAAGTATGGTGCCTAAATCAAGATGAACATAACGAAAATTGGTACAGACATCCATGGTGCCCAGAGGATTAATCCTGATTGATCTGCTGACATTTAATCTTGCAGCACCCAGGGACTGACATTGTGCTTTTTAGAAAAAATGTTAGTTATATGTGTAGCAAGTGTTACATGATTGTCATAAAAAAATACAGATATTCATGTTCCCATCAGGATGAACTGTAATTACTTTTGTGATCACTTTCACTCAGGCCACCATAGGAGCAAAGTAGGTCACATCCATCTCCCCAGAAACAATTTCCAGCTCCTCCTGGGAAACCTCAAAGTGTTCTCAGGCCAGACAACATATCTAGTCTCTTGAATTGTTCTAGGTCTACCCCAGGATCTCCGGCCAGTTGAGCACGCCTGGAAAATCTCCATCTGAAGAGATTTGATCCAAACACCAATAGGAGCAGACAACATAAAAGCACTGCAGCTAAAGATTTTGTAATTCATATACTGTAGAATATACTGGACCGTGCCTAATCTATGACCAGCATTTCATCTTCTTTTTTTACAGCACATTCATTGTTTAACTGTAACGTGAAAGTACCTATGCAATTGCAGAAAACCACAGCCAGTTTCGGAACTTGTCTTCAGCATGTCTAACCTTGGTGTTTTATTGGAAAAAAATATTAGTCATAATATGAGATGAGGAAATTAATTTGAAGAGCAGCAAGGCGATTGCCTCCACTTTCAGTTAGTGCACTGCACTATGTCAACACAGTCATTTCATTTCTATCATACAGTAAAAAACACATAACCATGTAATTTTCCTCAGTTATCAGGTATTTCACATCTTGCACTTGTGTCAACATGTTTTATATGCTGTCCAAGCTCTTAAAACAATTTTCTTTTTCTGCAGCACTTCACTGAAAGAACAACATGATCGTTTTTAAATGGCAAGATCTCTGAGCCGGCATGTTTGTAGCCCGAGGTGACTACAGAGTGTGATTGAAAAAGCTGTGATTGCTCTTAATAGGACTGAAGGGTGTGCTATTGCAAATCCATACAAAGCCATGAGCTGATTGATTCTGAATATTACAAAGGCGAATACCAGGGTCAGATTTAATTGATTTTTCAGAGACAAAATTTAAACCACCTGGCTACGGTCTGAATAGAGTTAGAAAAAAAGAAAGAACAAATGCTTGATCTGGGTAGGTTTAGAGACAACTGTTGCCTTTATATACCTTGACTGGCTGCAAATCATAGCTGTATACATTATTTAATGTATTGTCTGAAGAAAAGATTACAATTTATATGATTTTCAAACTCTATTTATATTTAAACATTGCTTACATCTGCCTTGACACTTGACAAAGTGTCCATTCTTCCCTGTTCTGCCTAAACAAATAGTCTTTAATGATAGCAATACAGCTAAAAACAATGAAACCAAATGCACTGTGTTGCTTTAGGAGTGCCTGATGTGAATCACAATGTCTGTGCCCCTTCTATATTTAAATTCATATATTTGAAGGTTTTGCTGCATGCCCCTCTGCAACATCTTTTTGACAGACACCTGAAAAAGCTGTATCTGTAAGCGGGCATCCATGGGAATAAGCTTTGAAGCGATTACATTTGATAGCAATCTTCAATGGGACCTTGAATGACAGCTATGCATCTGTTTGGAGACAAATGCAAAACAAAATGCTGCCACTCAACTACAGCTTTCACTTTTCCCCTGTCTATAAGTATCAACACAGAAATTTCATCTAGAAAACAGTGGAACAGAAAGACATCGCAGAATGCCTGGGCTGTCGCTCAGTGCCCAGTAGACAAAGTGTGAAGTCACAAACATTCAAACAGTCACATCCTACCACTTACTTTTGACAGAATGTGATGCTTATGAAATCTGTCTGATAAGAGGCAAAATAAAAATACTTATAGAGTAGTATATTATTTGCTGGCGGTCGAGAAATTATGAAATGTCACACAACTCTATCGGATGACTTTGACATGCATATTATACACGCACTCATGGCTGAAACAGTCTTATTTATGTCAAGCTTTGTTGTGCCTTAGTGCTTTGTCTGTTCTGATCAGGGTGGTGTGCTGCATGGGGATACAATTGCTTTAGTGTGCTGTCCCTTCCTCCCATCCTTCATGGAAAAAAGCATCATGGTTGACACGTCTTTGATACCGTTCATTTATTCTGTCTCTGGATGATGCATTTCAAAGAAGGCCAAGATGCCAGCATTGCCAAATGTGTCCCAAATAAATGATATCCCAGCCAGAATAGGAGCTCCTTGGAGAGTGTCCTAGCCAAAGGCAGTAAATCAATGGGTCTGCGCCAGCATCCCAGCAGCCTCGGTGCAGGAACACACAGTAGGGGGACCGACAGCCTCAGTTGACTTGGCAGCTCAAAGGGCCTGTGACCGCCAGCCAGCAGGCTCCTCGGGGATCTAGCAGCACCTCTTGGGCCACTAAGTGAGGGAAGATGGAAACCAAGCAGGGGAAGAATTACAATAAGGCCTGGGCGAAGCAAACACTAAAAGGAGCAACGGGGTGGGGGGGTCACCAAATGCACAGTATAAGGTTGAAGGGAGTCACACAATGTATTGATAGTGTTATCAAATGTAAACTATGTCAAAAACGATCAGGCACTCCAGAGATGAAGTCTTAAAACAATACCTTCTCTTTTAAAGAACAACAAACTACCAAAGCAGAAGAAGATCTACAATCACAGAGTTGCTCGCTTTTGACAGACAGGAGAATGTCCTTGAGGTGTTTCTGTGTGTGTGAGTGGACATAATATGTGTCTGTTTAGTCACTGAAAACAAAGCGACCAGATAAACCCATTCATGTTCATGTCTAGTAGCCTATATCCTCTAGCTTCCACATCTCCTCGCTCTCAGCATCAATTAATGTGTGTAGCGCTTAAAAGTAATCTCTATCATTTAATGAATCTAAAGCCCCTCAGCAGAATGCAGGAAGCCCCATATCAACTCACCAGCTGCTACCTTTAAAGTCCCCAATCGTTTGAGTCGGGCTCTGGTGGCTAGTTGGGATATTGATGTGGTGCCGTCTGCCAGTTTGCCTCTTCCCTCTGGCTGCTAGCCAGCCTTTAGCAAAGACATTAGTTGGAAAAGTCATAACCCACCAGCAGCTCCGTTACTGCCTGCCCAAACAATGTGGTGAGGTGGCCACTTCCAAGACTTTACATTTTGAGACATGTTTGCATACAACACCCTCTATGGAGGCAGTGTGTTACACACACCTGCATGAACAGCAGTAACCCGCAGTTACATTAGTCATTCCCTTATGTTAATGTGTCTCTCATCTACATTAGTCAGAAGCTTTACCTCCATGTCAAACAAAGACAAATATTTAGAACAAATAGCACGTCCAGGATCTTTTCTTCCAGAATTTACTCTTTTCCTTAAGTGTTGTTTTGTATAAATTACTAAGTCATTACAGATGAAATCTAGTTGTGTGTATAGTGTTGGTTTTTATTGTTAGGCTTAAAGGCGTCTGTCTCTTGAAATTTGTGGTTCCACCCCTGTACAGTCAAGGTTAACAGAATCTTGTTTGTATGTGCAGCAGAGAGAGAAAATTTGTTTTTTTCTTCTCAATTTGGCTGAACCTTTCATTTGAAGTCCATCTGTTTAGTCACATCATCCAGTTTGCTCGGGAAATATATAACTAACTGTGTTTGACTGACCAGGTACGTTTTTTAGGCTGTTTCACTGGCCTGTGCTCACTACTTACACAGTGAATCAGTTAAGTAAGATGTTAAGCGAAAATGTTAAGTCATGAGTGAGCTAAAAAAATCTAAAATAGAAATTTCTCTTTTTGGTTTCTAATATTTTAAGTTGACATATAATTCACAGAACAGATATTCATGCTGTAGCAGAAAAAACATGTCATTCAATTTTATTTGTTCGAATAATTCTGGATAATTGTGCTACTGATCCGTGTCAAAATACTCAGGGGACAGTTTTACACATCAATTCAGATCCAGTATCACTGAGGGCTTAACCCATACTTAAAGGATATCTAGACTATGAAGATTTCATGTTGCTACTATGTGCAGTGGTTTTTATAACACAAAAAAACATTCTTCATGGCTTTACAGTAGTGAGTCATTTATTTAGAGCAAGATGTGTACCACACATGCAACATACAGAATATACTGCTTTTAAAAATGCACAAAAAATGTCTGATTTCCAAATAAGATGTAATTTAGAGTAATTGATCAGACCACTGTATCTCAGTTTACATAGGTGGCAAACAAATACATTTTCAAAGGAGTATTTCTGGAGATCTGAATTAATCCCTTTGACCCTCTTTCATTTCCCAGCACTTTTAGACCACATCTTGTCCTGCAAAGTGCTTGTGTGTGCGTACTTCTGCATTTGTGGGTGTGTGCCATTACCGTGTTGCTATTTTAAATGCTATAAAAACCTGCAAAGGAAAATGACTGGGATTGAATTACTCCAATGAGTGCAACGATCAATCTTAGCTTTTTTACTTCCATCCTCCCACCAAGTTCATTTCACTTTGTTGAAACACGCAGAGAAAACCACATATTGGATAACATAGAGCCATTTAGAAAGCAATTTAAGGTACTACACAGATTTTCAGGCCAGTGATGGAGTGTTGCCTCTTAATTATACTGTATCACCATTGCAGTAAAGCTCACTGAGATGACTTGTTGCTGTTAGTGTTGATAGCAGGCGATACTAAAAGAGATGACGCAGGTATAATTATAGATAAGAGTATACTGTTCTTCAAATGTTCTCTTAGAGGTCAAATTATGACCTTTTCACAAAATATAGAAAACAGTTATACAGTAAAAAACCCTACCAAAGTCTGTTGATGGTAATCACTTCTGCAAAATGTTTTACCTGCATGTCATGTCATACACTGCTGTGAAAAACTGGGCATTTCAGTAAAATAAATAAATAAATAGAATTTTTTTAAATAGCTATTACTGTTAAAAATGTTTGCTTTTATTGGTACAGTTTTAAAAGGGATGATTTAACAGATTGAGATATACGCTTAGCTTTTTTTTTGCTGAGAAGACTGATCTCACCCTTGAGTCAGTTCACTAAACATGAAGCCGAAGCCAGCAATCAATCACCTTAGCTGAGCATACATTTCCCAAAGTATCCAACTATTATACAGGGTTGTAAATGAACTGCACACTCAACTGCTCTTCTTAGCAGAAAAGAACTATAGATATACTTTAGGTCAGTACACTTTATTCCTGTTAAATCTGTCACTTTATATGCGCTGACAACATTTCCACCTGTGACCACACTGTCAGCAGAAATTATTTTGGGCAAATCTAAAATCTCAGCAGCTATGGATGCAACCTCTGTATGATTTAGACTTATAGGGCAGTTGTATAGTTATATAACAGTCTTGCACAGTGCTGCTATGCAGTTGGCATCAGAAACACTGGAAAGCTGCACAGGGAGATTGTCAGAAATTCAGGCAGTCATCTGGAAAATAAAAATATGAGCCAGTATGCTGGTGCGTGTGGTGTCACAGTTCACACTCAAGTTTTTACAACTAATTCCCAGCAGGTGAAAAACACACTACTCTATATCCAGGTCATGACTCGCTTGCTGTCCGCTTGAAGTTTATTTGCACTTACGGCGCTGCTGATCAGGATAAACAGACAATTTCTGCCACTCTGAATTCCCCAACTCTTCCTTTTATAAATTATTGAGTTTTCCAAATTTTTGTTAGCCTTTTTAAAGTAATTCATTAACATGAAATTAAATCAGATTTATTTTGTTAAGCTATAATTCTGAATTCTGTATTCTTAGTGGTAACCTGAATCTGAGCTAAGATCAATCTGTGATCGGGCCTGCTTTGACTTTGCTAGCGGTTGTTCCTGCATGTCAGCTCTGTGTTACTACACAGCCCCCTCACATGAAGCGTTTCCGAAAATGAGGTGATTCAACAGTCTCCCACCAGGAGGAAATACTCTCAATCTGCTTTAGTCCTAACACAGAATTTAATTTTAATTAAATGGTTAATGAGCCATGGGATTAATGCCAATGACTTTTTAAAGCAAACATCTATAAATCATTAAGGCCCCATTTGAAAGGGAGAGCGAGCAGGGCTAACGAGTGTACGTGCCTCCAGCTGCCCAATGCCACCACCTCTCTCTCATTCTCTCTGTCTTTCTCCAGTATTTCAGGTCTATACCAGCCTTACTATTGATCAAATAAACAGCAGAAAGACTGATATATGCCATTAATAAACTTCCTTTTCAGCATCTATCCATCCATACATTTTCTTTTGCTTCTGTGGTGTCAGCAAGTTAATCTAAGTAGTCCAGACATCCTTTAAATAAAAGAGTTAAGGTGAAAATTTTACACAATATAGATGTGCTAATTATATGCGATTAGCTACTGATGGTAAGTGTGCAATTAGTGCTAACATTAAAAGAGGTCACAGAATTTTGGCTTTCAGTAGACTTCGTCCCAACAAAAGTCTATCAATATTTACTTGCTGTGTGATGGACAGCACATTAGACAGTGAGAGATCAGTCTTAAGTGTAAATCAATAGACCACCGTTTATGAAGGAAAAGAGGTAGGACAGAAACGAAAAAAATAATAATAATTAAAAGTTAGATGGCTTTGTGAACTGGACCTCATAGTTCAACTAAATACAGCATGGGACTGGGATGAAGTGTTTTTCAAAGCAAGTTTCAGGACCTAAAACCTAAATCAGAAGGCATGTTTGACTTGAATATTGCATCTACTTTCAGATTTCTACATGACACAAATGGCTGTACTATTGGGCTGTTCCCTTCATTTTGTACATGATGTGTAGCTCATTAAGAATACATGCTTTAATTGTGTGAGTCATGTTTGGAAAAATATTCTGGAAAAAAAAAGACTGCCAAATGGTTCAGGTTGATTATGACTAAGAGATGAGGTGTGAGTTCTGTCAGCACTAATGACAAAGTCATTTAATGGTGTCATAACAGAAATTTCTCACAAGGTCAGAACAGTTTTTTATGTGATAAATTTCTGAATTTGTGTTTTTTTTTCCTTGGTTTTCTCTGTGGTGTTAAGGCATAGCCATGTGCCAATCACAGTCTGGCAACATTTAAATTTAAAAATGCAGGCAGATGCTGGGCTGTTTACTTATAGTACCAGGATCCTGCCAATCAAATCTGATCAAACCACACCCACAGAGTCCTGATAAAGCAGATTACCTCACTTTTTGTGTTTTATATATCAAGTCATCAATATTTTATGCTGCAGAAAAACACTGAAACCAAATTTTCAGGGTCACGACAAAGAAATATCCAGCATTTCAGTGGCTATTACAAAGATGCCTCCAGTCAGTCTAAAGACAAACTCATATTCTATAATACAATATGAAGAATCATTCAACAGTATCAGATATAAGCAGCAAGCCAGTGCCTGCAGTGTGAGGTGAGCCTCAGTCTCTGGGATATTAAATCTCCTCACTGGCAGTTGCCTAAATGGATGAGTGTGAAGACTCTTTCCACAAACTGTTAATGTTCACATTAGCCCTGGGTAAGTGAGTCACTAGTACTACAAAACCCAGTGTCCTTGTGATCATTTGTCACAAGGTGGAGGGATTGACACTTAAAAGTGATTTACCACTTAATATTTGTCACTAAAGAGTAAAGGTCTTCAGTTTCTTTCACTACATGTTGTGGCAGGTAATGAAGAACAGTTGTTTTGGTGGCAATTACATGTATACAGCATAATTTATGTGGAGACCAGATTCTGTTTAGTCACAAACCAGCAATTAATGTATGGGTTTTTATTAAACATAACCACAGTGCTTCCCTAACCTTAATCATGCTGTAGCTGTAAACATATTTGTATCACAGAATGTATTCATGGGTTTTGCAGAATCATCCACAACTGACTCTCCAAAAGTGTAAAATGTGCAGTATAAACTGCCACATCTTTTATAATCTCCCATAGATCTGGAGCTTAATCCACCAATATTACTGGTATTAGCCACCTGTCTTAGTTCATAGAAGTCCCCTTTAATGCATCAGAATGACTTCTTTTACTTACACCATGTGGAGGTGAGCAACTTTTGAATCCTAACTATTCAATTTGACAAACTCAGTGGCTGGAGAGCCAACTGGCCACCTGTAGATGATTTATTTGGCTTTCCCCTCCACTCCAACATCTATTGTATTATGAAAAAGAGAATTGGATGTAAAATCCCCAGTGGCCTGTGCTAAATTTACCTTAAACCAAATCACTAAAGCCTACTGGTGCTTGACAGTCTGGGCAGGTGTGCAGAATCCTCAGCAATATCCAAGGGAGACCCGCTAGCACTGCTCACCCTTTATGCATTTTTATTTATTAATCTGACTCACTCTCTCTTCTGCTGAAGGCTTGATCCACTGAAAGTCAAACAATACACTGCCAAAATGCACTCTTTTTTTTTAATCTGATAGCCTCAGGTACTGAGAAATAAGATGAGGTATTATGGGAGCTGCTCATGTTATACTTGACTTTGGCTGCACTGTGAAACTGAGGCCACTTACTTAATGATGCACAGCAGCTACTTCTATCAATTCAGATTTTAAGTGCATGCAAGGTATGGACTTCAGCGCTTTAAAAGCATTTCCAAGGTATTTGTTGTTGACACTGACACACAACACACTCACTGTGTGAGCGCCTTTACCAACAGCACAGTCTACAGAAGTGTTAACTGCCCTGACACTGTTGGTTACACTGCGTGTCTTGACATGTCTTCCAGTGAGTCAACGCATATTTTTCTGCTAAATAAATAAAAAGCCTGCATGTAGAATAAACACTGATTCTAAATGGGACCTGACAGCATCACTGGTTTGGAGATGGAAGCTTTACTGGAGTGTTTTTTTTTTTTTTTTTTTTGCTGACAATTGTCTGTTTTTTTGGTGTCACAGCATTCCTGTCTAGCACTGCAAGAGTTAGTAGAAGGCCTTGTCCCTTGAGGTTAAAGAATGCTTATTAAATGGCAGCGCAAAGACAACAGGCCACTCATGCGGACAGGGCATCTCCAGCTTGAAGAAGGTGAGGGGTTTTTAAGAGCAGAGATGGCTGCTTTAAATAATAATGATGTCCTTTTGGAGATGGAGGTTATTGTTGCT
The DNA here is from genome assembly GCF_900324485.2 of Mastacembelus armatus. Lineage (NCBI taxonomy): Eukaryota > Metazoa > Chordata > Actinopteri > Synbranchiformes > Mastacembelidae > Mastacembelus > Mastacembelus armatus. The sequence goes on from NC_046635.1 coordinate 24,784,538, forward strand.
TTGTGTGTTTGACATTACGGTTACATATATATATATATATATATATATATATATATATATGCCATTATAAAATATCTATATATTTTATATTGGCATGAGACATTTTTGGCAATATCTTACCTGATTTGGTTGAAATTTTTATGTATAAACTGAAAGCGTTTTGCCTTCCCAGGACTATAGATGCTGGTGAGAATAAACACAAAAAACATGTTGAGTTCGGGGGAACAGATGGGGTTTTTAGCTCTGATTTTACATCTAAAGGACAAAACCACAGCGCTGTGGTTTCACTCAGCTGTCAAAAACTGAGTGGCACCGCATTACATGGCTGATTACCAATAATTCCCTTGCCGGGAGTCAACTGAAAAGCAGACAACGATGTAATTACAGTCCCCTTTGGCAAACTGCTTTGTCATACAACAGAATAATGATATGCTCTTTTGACACCAAAACAGTGTCTCTGGATCAGTCGATAATGGCCCTGTAAATCAAAAATACTACTTTCATAGAATCACACCTGGAGTCTGGGTATGTGAGACAGCCAGGAAGTCCTGAACACCTGAGTATAAAATAACACTTTTGCTCTGTGACTGTGCAGATCATACCATAGCCCTGTGACAGCAGCTGTAGTGAAGCAGACTAGGGCACTCCAAAGTACAAAATAATGTGAAATTGTAAACAGCTGCTGTATAGTCTTTAATTACTATACAGAATATATACTCAAGAGGCAAGTAGTAAGAATTTAAATGCCCGAAAGGATAATATTACCATAATATATCTATGGGAGACTGACAGGGACTGATTAGTGCCTAATGATTGAATTCAAAAGTTCTTTGGCCAGGGTTTGATAATTTCATATTGTAAAAACTCTCATCACTTCTGTCCCAACTATGTGGAGAAAGATCTACCTAAAGCTGGGAATTGTTGTATCATAATGTACAAGATTTCATGTAAGTGACAACCCCTATGTAATCTACCATGTCTACTTTAAAGCTACTATGTGAAGAAACCTACCAATAGGCTAGCATGTGCATATCATAGATGTGTGCTATAATTCAGTGCCCTCTAGTGGTCATAGCAATTATGACAGAAGAAAACATTGGTGGTGTCGTATACAGACTGAGACCACTGGTTGACACCAAGACTGTCATATAAAATCTGAGGAGGTCACAGTGGATGGATAGCAGACCTGCCAACCTGTACACATTTTGCGTAGCAAGAATACACTTTGACAAATGCATCATTGCTTGCAATATTACATTCACATCAGGATATACGGTAAAGCTGCCAATGTGGACACTGAAGTCTACCGAACACCCATAAGTACTAAACAATATTCAATGTTGTAGTTGTGCCATAAGCTGAAGCACAAGCTATATGTGTAAATAGTGCTGCTGGGCACAAACCGTACCTGTAACTGTACAAACCAGTACAGCACACAGTTCAGCGATAAGGAATACAAACACTTAAGGCAAGCCTGGAAGGCTTGTGGCTATACCTGGACTTAACTTTCATCAAATCAGTGGGGTCTGGCCAGTGCAGTAACAGTCACCAAAAAGCTGCAAAGTCAGAAAAACAGGTTAGTAACATGACTTCGGAGTAACTGACTTCTGACTATTTTATGGATGGTGAATACTAATGTTGCCAAGTATCTGCTAGATGTGTAAATAAGCAACTCTGTGCTAATGTGTTTCCCAACACCTTTAATATGTTAGTGTTGTGTTTGCAGCTTGTTGTGCTGTGCCCAGTGGCCAAAACAAAACAGTTTTTTCTGGGAATTTTTGACAGGGAACAAGAAAAGAATGATGAGATAGAATATGCTACAGTGGTCCCCAACCAGACTCAAACAGGGATGCAGCAGTTGCATAGCTGGTATTTTAAACCCTTAGGTCACTGAGAGACACACCTCTAAAGAGAGAATTGTTCGGACAGATAAAACCAATGATCTGATGGGCCTTTATTTATGTCAGGGTGGAAGTAAAATCCTTGAACAATGTTGAATGACTGCCTGACTCAAATATTCCCTGCCCACAGCACTGTCAGAACATCTTTACCCCCTGTAGTTTGACACCAATTCACACCTTGCCCCAGGACATTCACATAAGCAGATGTTTCTACAATGGACATTATCCAACCTTTAGGAAATCTAAACCTTTCAGCTGCACTGATGATGCCTCTCAGATGGAAATTCCATCAAAAACATCAAAATTCCTTGAATGTCAGTTGCTTGATATTAACACTATCAGAATATCTGAAAATATGACTGAACATGTAGCTCAGGTTATACCAGCTGAAAGTTTAGCATGAGAAAGTTTAGAAATGCGACTTATAAGCCTAAGTGATTTACTGTTTACCAAGGCTGTTTTTGCTAAAAGCGATTAATATTCCAGTGCGACTCGTAGTCCAGAAAATACGGTACAAATGCAGGGTTGTTTTGACTGACATGAGTTGTGACTTTTGTGATGTTTATTGAATTACTTTCCTCCCTGTCTTCTGTTTATGATCATTATTAGTATCTGGTATCATAAACAACCTAAGCCATGATGTTTAAGTGCCGTCATTGCAATTGACATGCTGTCATGTTTTGCAAAGCACAAATTAGTCACCCCAGCCTCTGTGGTTCACATGGCTGTGGGAGATTCACAGGGTTTCTTTCCTTCTTTCTCTCTTTCTTTCTTTCTGTCTGTTCTTTTCATAGTGTGGACAGCAGCAGCAGAATTGTTCACCAAGGTACCATCTATTGTGTTGCTATAATTGCCCATGAGTAGAAGCTCATCAAGAGAAGAAATTGAAATTATTTCCTGGTACTCAGGGACGGTGAACCGTGAAGTATAAAAGATGATGAATCTCTATATTTCCATAGGGATCTGCATATGACAGAAGTAGACTTGATTAGGTTGAACAGCAACAAAATTACACAAGAATTCTTCTTGTGTGTCTCTTGCTGCTGAACCCTTTGCTTCAAGAGTTAAAGGTTGGGTTATGTTGCTTGTGCAGGGCAAACAAACACAGATTAGTTTCCTCCAATCAATCATAACCACTGCTTCTTCCCACAAACATGCAGCATATTTCTCACTGCCGGTGGAATCAATTTTCCAAACACAAAATTAAACATCTTGTAAATTATGTTTATTGTCCCATGGATTTCCCTCCTGCAATCAAATGCCAGCATTCATTGCTCATGTACTAATTGAAGTTGTTTTTTTCTGTTATGTAATTTTTTAGAATGCTTAATTGGGGTATATATCACAGTTAGCATGCATTATTCAACTGGCATATTCTATCCTCAATGTAAACACGTTTGCACCGCGGGCGTGTGCTGATGTATGTTTGCTGTTGGGGTACATGATGTAAATTCTTTCTGACAAAGAGGAAACGAGAACCCCTGCCTCCTCAAGGCACACACACACATATACATACATGCACCTCAAGTATCACTAGAAACAAATACACTTAAGGGTAAGGGTAAAAAAGGGTAACTTAAAATAAAACCCAAAACAGTAAAACAAGACCAAAAAAGCATGTGATTCATGCACTGGGTTTCAATAGGCAATCTGATCTGCAATTGTGTATTCAAAAGCGTGCTACCTCCCAGGCAATGCAGCCAATTTAATAGGTAAATGTGTTTGAATTGAAGGCACCATGCTGTCCACTCTCTGCTGTCACATCTTTAATGTTAGCTCTCACTCAAGTGAGGGGTCGGTACAGTGGTGTGTAGCTGACATTAGATAACTTTGATCTAAATAAGGTTTTAGTACAGGCAGAAGCATAATATTACCTCTAATGTTACCTAGCTAGCTTTACTAGCTCCACTCAGCTTAACGGTACAGTTGTTTATGCTTTGTTTGACAGATGTTTTAGTAAGAGTTGCATTGCAGAATTTCTATGTACCTCACTTAATACCTCACTAGGTTATTGGTACTTTATGGGACTGCACTTATAACAATGCATTGTATTTCTATGCCTTTTGATTGACTCTCTAGTGTAATCTTGTTATTTATCCATCCATCCATCTTCTATACCCACTTTTCCTGAATCAGGGTCACGGGGATCTGCTGGAGCTTATCCCAGCTCTCTCTCGGGTGGAAGGCAGGGGTACACCCTGGACAGGTCACCAGTCCCTTGTTATTTATAACAACGAAAATTAATTATTTAATCTTATTGAATCTGAATCTTATTGAATCTCATTCATCCCCTGCTGCTTTACTGGAGTCCATGTGAAGGTGTGTGTGGAGGGGTGACAGCCATTGTATATCAAGCTACTGGTTGCATGTGAAGCAGGCCATCTACATCAGTCACACACACACAAGTATGTTCGTGATATCCCCACAGTTGTGGCCTTGACTGGTCTTGAAATAAAATTCAAAGTCTGCTGTGTCTAAGATAAAACCGAGTAAAACTGAGGTTGATTCTGAAACAACCCCAAAATCTTCAAAACGTGGTCTCAAGTACTGCAATACTAGCCAACACTAAATGTTGACATACAAAAATTTTGACTTGTATTTGTGAAGGCTAATTAGGCTTGAAACATTAACAAGGCTTCAAACATAAGTAACAAAACAGAAAAATCTGTGGGTTGTTGCCTTAACCTTTTCCCTTCATCGCTTCTGTGTGGTTAAAATACCCTGACACACTTAGTGTCAAGAAAAAATAATGGCACTGTTTGAAATTTCCTGGTTTCTGCATGAACTAGGTCATGATATGTGATCTGATCTTCACTAAATATCAACAAACACAACATTTCCAAGCTGATAAAACTCAGTCATGAGCTTTTATGTATTTATTTAAACACACCCATTAATCATACAAAGTGATGGTGGAAAAAGTAATGGCAACACTGATGCAAGCTTCAGAGATTTTACAAATTTTGATCAAGACTAGAATTTGTTTAGTGACGATACTGTTAAAAACAAAATTATGCAACTATTATATACTCTATATTAGAGTGTGGTCTCTCAGGTAGAAGGTGAGGCATTTCATCATTAATTTCAAACCAACATGGAGCTATGGCTGGCTAAATAATGGCTGACAGATATGGGGATGACTGTAACATGACAATTAATACATTTTCTCTATCCTACTCCATTTTTCAGCATGCCAGGACAGTGGGTAAAAATAAATAAAGTGGGTGATTGTACACATACTTAAATCTGCCATAATGCTTCCTTTTACAGTCCCCTAATTACTAAGAATTTATTTGGTAAATAAAGGGAAACTTACAGTATGTGATGGGTAACTACCATCTGTAACAAGTAGGTAAACAGTGTAACTACAGATGAAATACTAAGAAAAACCTCCATTGTTACCCATCAAGTACCTTTCAGTTGTAACTGGATTATGTTGGTAATAACTATATATATTTATACTAAGTAAAACACAACTATTTACCAGGTAAGTGAGCTGAAACTGGACTGTAAAAGAAAGTCTCATCTATTTCCCAGAAACTACTACGTCCTTCCCACATCCTTTGTAATATGTTTGTGCATTCAACACAAACATTTACCATGTAAGTTCTCTTACATTACTAAGTAAAACACAACTATTTACTAGGTAAGTGAGCTGAAACTGGACCAAATCTGCATTAGTTGAGGTGAGGCAGAGAAAGACAGTAAGATCTGTTGCCAAAAAATACTCTGCCATGTGACACTGAGCAAGTTTTGCATAAAATGACAAAAACAAGCATCAAAACAGCTGTCGAGGGTTGTTGACTGCTGCATTGACTGACGTGGCAGATTTGTATTTTGAACTTCCTCCACGTGAAGTAGGCCTATTAAGCATCTGACAACTGTAGATTATGGAGTTAGATGTAATAGGAATTGGTTAGTATGTATTTTTGGAAGCTGCTGAAGTGTTGCTGTGTACTTACAATAAACTAATTTATGCGTAATCTGTGGTACAGTCTCAATTTTTTTATTCTTCACTCTGGTTACAACTTACCCCAGGTTGTGGTACAACTTCATCAATTAATTAATTCTGTGACATAGTTGGAGAGGCTGGAAAAAATGCTATTTAGTAGACAAGTCAGAATACTTGTCTACTAAATAGCATCTAAATTTCAGATCTGTGTTAGAAATACACTCCCAGTCTACACTCACTACACTACACTACACTCCTAGGCTCTGAGACAGAAAGCGTTACATCTATCCGTAGCCTCCCTTACTGTAAATAAATATATAAAAGATTGTATCACATAATGCTAATAATTAGCCAAGAAAACAGGACTGAGAAAACACAGTCATGTTAATCTTAAAAGAACGAGTTTTGTAATGGCTTTGATTTAATACTATTTGTCATATCAAAAATAGCACATTTCTAGAACCTAATGTCATGTAATAGGTGAGACAAAATGGGCTGCTGAATAGCAACTCTCACATCATTAGCAGGATGAGTCTATAGACAGTGCCAGCAACTGCTTAAGGCTATGTCTGTGGATTTAACATTAAGTATCAAAATTCAACAATCATCCAGACAGAAAATCTACGCTCCAGGAGTCATAAAGCAGCCATCAGAGAAGCTGTGCTTAAAGGGTGCAGCTCTCATTTTTTCTTGACAAGAGACTGATTACAACACTTCATGTACAAGTCAAAATTACATCTGGAAACACATTGAACATAGATTAATGACATGAAAATGTATCTGAGGACGTTCCTTTAAGTGTCTTTCTCAAGGAAACATTTTGAGAGTTAGTAATATATACACCATTACCATTTATGTATACATTTGTCGTTAAATATGGCATTTTTATCTAAGAGGCTATTTTATCTAATAAAACAGAAGATTGTAATGTTCTTGTCCATTTTGAATGCATCATTCATTCCACACTTATACAACCTGTGTATAAATGAAAATGATTTAGTACTGAGACTACTCTCTTTAGAAATGTGCACCATCTACGATGACCTCAAAGACACAAAGCAAAATGCTCAGTTAGGTTAAAAAAAGAAGAAGCCCAGAATAAGAGATGAAGGAGATACAGCTGGTTAACATCTCTGTTCTTGAGTCTACCAAAATCATGATGTGTGGAAGTTTGCCAAAGAGCACCCTGACACTCCATAACATTGTTGTTAAAATGTTGTGTGGACTGATAAAATGTTCTGTGAGGAAGAATGGTCTGAAATTCCTCCTGAAGGTTGTGCAGGTCTGATTTGCAGCTAATGGAAACTTTTGTTTAAGGTTATTGCTGCCAAAGGAGGTTTAACCAGTTATTAAATCCAAGGCTTCACTTACTTTCTCTACCAGCTCTGTAAATGTTTAATGGATGTTCACTAAAGACATGAAAGATTATAATTGCCCGTGTGTTATCATCTTAAGCACATTGTGTTTGTGACCTAGATGAAGATCAGATCACGTTTTATGACCAAATGATGCATAAAACCAGACCATTTCAAAGTATTCACATATTTTTTCTGCCTCTGTACAAATAATTATTCAGAATGATATAGGGTATTAAATGCCTTAAAAAGGCAAGGGCATTAGGCAAAGCATTTGATCATATCAGGATATTATAATGATATCAGTGATATTTTTATTCAGTCTGCAGTTTTATTAAGATGTCCTTTACAAGAACTGACATCCTAACATTATAACTTTAAAGAGTTATTATAAAAACACTGATAGTACTATTTCATAAATCTGCAGAGAATCTCATGAACCTGAAGTGTACACTTACACACAGCTCTTTAGAGACTTGGGGCTCAGGTTTGTCTTCTCACCATCCTGTTATAATCACAATGGGAACTGTATTTTAAGTAAGGCTGAAGATCACTTCCCTGGCCATTTGAAAAATGGCATTTGTAGATGACATCTGTGGAATCTGAGCACCTCTTCACTCAAGGGCATATCCCTGGGCGAGAGCAAGAGACACAGCTGAGAAATGAGTTGGCCCGGCTCGTCCTGCTGACTGCTCAGGATTTCACTGGACCACTTTGTGGACTGGCGTCGCATTACTTCTCATTAATTTTGCTTTTGTAGCCTGCTTAATATGCTATTGACTGCATAAGTGAAGAGATTAATGTGTTGTTAAATTATGTTGGCTGATGGTTCTGTCCTGTATTTACATATACTGCCTCGTCAGCTTCTGCACAGATTATTTCCCATGTAAGGAAGTTCACAGGAATCTAATGCAAGCTGCTTTCAGCAATCAGATCTATGGTCTCAGAGAGGCTGTCCTTTGTCAAGCATGATGTGAGGGGAATTATTGTTAGATAATGCTGCAGACACATCATCTTTTATCATCATCTAGCATTTAGGTAAAATGCTTAGCAAAAGAAGTTAGAAAAGTCAATGTCAATATTGTGTTATTGGAATATGGTATAACTTTTAATGTCAAAAGTTATACAAAGAACAAAGTCAACCGACTGTAGGGAATGGAAAAGGAATTCTGACCAACACTTCAAGAGCTCAAGAGTTTCCTCTCACTAGTTGAGGTGCGCTGCAGCCAGACTTGCTGTCATCCAGCGTCTATGTTGTACAGTAATCCTCCAGACCTGACAACACCTAAGAGATACTGATGGCATATATACAAGTAGAAGACACTTCACTTGAGCAGATTTAGTCACAAGAAGATATCCTCAAGAGGGTGTGCTGTGTAAACCTAGACAGAAAAAACTAGAATCAGCGAGTGGGGTTTTGGGTTGCCTTATTTTGATCAGTAAAAAAAAAACAAAAAACTTTGGCGTCTTTACCGTTGGCACCCTTGGCTAGATATTAAGCACAGACTATCAGTTTGCCAAAATAAATTAGAAGCCCTGTTCTTTTCCAGTAAATCCCTTTTTTCGAGGTGAGCAGGTGTATGTTCTCTTTAAAACAGAAATGGTTTTATTACGATAGGATTTGACTGGTGTGATGCCAAAGCTATGGTATCTTTTTGTAATGTCTATTCACAGATGAATCAGCATGAATACATTCACAACGTTTTTTAACCACTGTAAAGGTAAAAGACTTTTTTATTATTTTAAAAGGCTCCTATAACATTTCTTCCCTCTAGTGCGGAGACACTCTTTTCTGGCCATCACCTACTGCACATTACGTTCAGTTAGGTTCAGAAAGTGACACAAGCAAAACAGAGAACAAAACTGCCTCTGTACAAAACTTCTGCCTTGATTTGAAATGACTGGTGAGAAACAACAAAGGACAAGACATTGAACAGCATGTTAAGAAGTAGAGGAAAAAAGCCTTAAAATTCTACCTCCATTTCAGCCATAAACATGAATGGCCTTGGTCCTGCTTGTTTCTCACTGTTCCTGGCCCTGTTCTTTGTACATGGATAGTTAGTCTAGGCTAATAATTTTAGGTTGATATGGGTAACATTTGATTAAATCCCATGGAGCTGTGTACCTGAAACATATTAATTCTGCTATGTTAGCTGTGTCTTTCCGTGGACAGCAATGTCAGTCTGTGCTCGATTTTTTTGTCCAGATTTATCTCAACAACTACTAGACCGCCTGCCCTGCTTTTTTTTTTTTTAAAACAGATATTCATGATCCTGAGATGATGAATATTTATGTTGTTTCCCTGTTGCAGCATGTGTAGGCAAATCATTTTACTTATCCTGCAAAATATTTAAATATCCACGGAACTGACTGGCACAGAATTTTATAAAGACTGTTCATGGTTGCCCCAATATGCAGTGAAATAACCTTTGTGAGCTGTTACAGCAAATATTTATGTACCCCTCAGGATAACTTCTAATAAATGTGATCATCCTGTCTTTTCATTCAGTGAGAAGGTCAAAACCTTATTTTATACAATCTTTAAGTTTAAGATCATATCGCACCAATATAATAAATATTTTATTTAAGGAATGAAACCCTGTCGAAACCTCTACAATTTAAGTTAAAGGCACTTAAAAAGAAGTGCAATTGTAGGACCAGTTTGAAGGTGCATCTCAAGTATTTAAGAATTATTCTAATAATTCAGCAATTGGAGAAAGAAAAAAGAAAACGCACCATAACAAGTGGTAGATCTGGAATACTGAAAGCATTTTACAATATAAGAAATGGAGTCACTGTTTATGAAGCCAACAGGCAGATAAAAACTGTTTCATTCACAAGTGTGAACATGCTTTACAGCACAAATGTACAACTCTGTATTTTTTGTGTGCAATATCTGGAAATAAGCAGTGTGATGGCGTTCTTCTGTGAGATAAAAATGGCAAAACTGAAATGTGAAATACTTAAATATGTTTGTTCAATTTGTAATAAAGCCTGAGCTCTTTTACAAGAGGTGCCATCATTTCTAAATGATCATAAACGCAGGTTCAAATCAATCTTCTGCCTCTTTTATAAGATTACATACAAACCAGGCGAGCAACTTTAAGAGGGTCTCTTACAGTACAATATATGCTTGTAGCAGTTTCTTTACAGGGCCACTCCAAATTACCATATAACACACAACCTCTACCTGACTTGTCACCACCGGGCTTACTTGAGTTTTGCAGCAGGAGTGGAAGGCATCTTGACAATCATCAGATCAAGCGTTTATCAGAGGAAATAAACATGTTTATAAGTGTAAATTACCAGTAATATAGGATATTTTATCATACAAATGTAACTCGTTTTGTTTCCTGTCAGCTACTGTCTGTAAGCCATCAAGGAAATTCTTGCAAAATAAAAATTGGTGACATATGTGTAGGCAGCAACCAAATGATTATTTTAAGATGCACATGGGAGTAAGCTGAAACAACTTTCTGACAGTTTCATCATGCATTACTACACAGCAGTTCCTCACAAAATTGACATTTTTGGCTTTGATCAAAGCCCAAAACAAGGCTGTGACATTCTGAAAGAAGTGTTTCAAATGATTTCTGTGACAGAGAGCATAGTTTTGAAACACTGACAGTGCTTCAAAGGATATAATGTCTAGCTGTGTCTGTGTGTAGGTGCATGCATACAGTATGTGAGCGAGGCCAAGCGCATGCTCGCTGACAGTAGGTCGCTCACATCGACATCTGTAATTCTAATGCCATGCAAGAGAAAAATATTTCTTACAATGCATGACACTTATTTTTAGATGTTGTCATTGCATTTTTCCTGCATTTTCTGCCCTAACACATCACACATTAAAATTAAATGACTTTCAGCACTGACGTGTATATTTCATCATGCCTGTTGTTTCGTTGTTTTTTTTTTTTTTAGCCTTTGTGATGAATCTGAGCTGTGCCCTTGTTGAGGCATTGTCTGCGGGTAGCGCAGTGAGTCTGACTGATTGATGGCAGACAGTGGCTGTCACCCCTGGAGAGTAAGCATTTCTGTGTCGTCTCCCCACTGAAGGTCCTGTTGAGCTTGTTAAGGGAGAAAACACTTTTTGTTTATAGCCACTCTGACGGCACCGGCTGACAGCTCATGCTGAAGAGGAGATAGACTCCCTCTGGCACACCGCTCGCTCTCTGTTCTCCCTGCATATCTCACCTTCCTGTCTCTTTCTCTCCCTCTTTCTCTGTCTCCCTCTGGTATTGTAAAATTTGGCCAAATGAGTGTGTTAATTTAAAATGCAAATGTGTAATCCGGCACAAAAAGTCAAAATCATAAATTTAGAGCTGTAGGTGAAGACAATGTGGAATGTGGTATATATGGAATTGAGTTAATATAAACTACAGTGTATGTTCATGGAAATGTAGATGTGCTACCGAGTTTAAACAGTCTGGCTCACTTTCACTTGTTTTTAATAGTTTTTTAACAGTGGGACTTTACGGCACTCAGCAATAAGATTACGCCTTGTTTTAATGTTCATGACATTTTTCTGTATTTTGTAAAGGTTAATAGATCAAAGTTATGTCAAAGTGGTAATTTTACCTGGTTTTGTGAAGTCTGTGGTCCATTTGGGACCCAGGAGCCAGCAGCAGCTGGTGAGCTGTCAACTGACAATTGAGTGACTGAACAATGTGCACCATTGTGTTGGCTGCCACAGCTCCAAACACGTCAAAGGTAAAATATTCCACTCTCTCATTCTTTTGGTCTGTGTGGTAGAGCCAGTACAAAATGACAATACAGAAGATTACACTCCAAAATATGCAAGTTTATAAAATAAAGTTTACAGGCACAACAGCTTTTTGAACGATTTCAGGTTCCATAAAGAAGATTTGCAAGTACAGTAAAAAAAACTTTTCAAATAGATGAAAAATAATGATCAGCTTGATTTCTATAGCATCCCATAGACTCATGACAGCTACAAGTGCTACAGGTAAATAACAGGAGGAAAAAAATAAACTTTTATCCATACGTATACCAAACACAAAAAGAAAGCTTACAAAGTTTACATGTACAGCCCTAAATATACAAGTATACAGGTAATCTTTTCTTCTTTTTTGTACCAAAAAAAGCATCTGGATGTTCCTTGTGTAAACACAAGCATGCCTGTATGTAAGTGTCTAAACACAGAGAGCCTTTTTGCTTTTTTCCAAGTGAACAAGCTCAGATCACTGGATTCAGAATCACAGTCAGATGAAATTATCCCACAGCAGCTCAGCTGCTGGTGAAAAATGGAAATATGTACTGGGGCAATAAGCTCTCTTCTGGGAAAGCTTAAAGGAGAGGAATAAACAACATCTAAAATTAACGAAGGTGAAAGTGCCCAAATGCGTTCTTTCCTCCATGTTCTGAAAATCCCCCTCCTCCTTCATCCTCCATCTAGCCTATTTATGTAGTCACCGCGACTGGGAAGCATTTCAAGCGAGGCCTCCTTTCACTCCCAGATGGGCTCACCAGAGAGCTGTGTGTGTCTTTGTCTGTGTTTGTGTACCCGTGTGTGTGTTTGTGAAGGGGGGAAGTGGGAGTGCAATGGAGGTTGGTGTGATCTGTGGCTGTGTGCCATTTGAAGTTGTAAAGCCAAGCATCTAAACACGGCTCGACACTGAGTCATCTGCTTTTTGATCACGTTGCACCTGATGTGAATTTCATTTGTGCCACTCAAAGAGTGAGAGGGAACCTGCATGCCTCGTCCCTCAACGTCTCTGCACTGCTCCCTGCTTTTCCTCCACCCACACCACACACCTCCCTCTCAGCCTCTCAGGATATGGGATTTGGCGTCCCAAAGCAGCCTTTGGGGTAGGCGGGGGAGGTTGGGTGATATGGAAGCACACCCTGAGTTGTGAGCAGGGGAAGGCTTCAGATTCCTGGTGTTTTACAAACACTGCCATTTAAAATAAAAGAACCATGAAAGCCTGTTTGATGTTCAAGGGGTTCACCGTGCTCTCGACATCAACACGAGCAACAAGGTGACAAAGTGAAGCTTTTGAGCCTTTGTGGACAAGCATATGTGAAGGGGCCAGGGAGAGAAAGTGTATGTAGAACTCCCTCAAAGAGATAATCTGTTTTGCATTGATTGTGTCTTCGGCCACACATTTCAGTCCAAATGTTTTGCAATACTTCAAGTTTTCTTCTGACAAACTCTCACAGCAATCGTCTTAAAATACTGTTTGCAATTGTTTATCCCAGCGTCTCATCATGCAATATTTATTCTGACTGCAGTAGTTTGCCCACATGCAGCCATCACTGTCACTGGTAGCTGTTAAAAGCTTTGCAGTTCACCAGTTTAACAGCTTTGGGAGTATTCACACCCTGCCCTTACTTTGGTGCTCTCAAGGCATCTATCCAAAACTACCAAAATCCTTGCTGTGTAGGTGGCACTGCTCTCTTAGAGGCCTGTTTTTTTGAACAGCAACAGGATATTACTGGAGAGGCAGTGTAGGTGTTGCATGTCCACTGCTTGTGTGACAGAGAAGAAAATCAGAGAAAGTGGTGTCTGGGCCTGTTCATTTGGGATCTTGGGCAGAAGAGAACTGGGCAGGAAAAGAAAATATTTTCCCTCGCTGATTCCTTACTTATCAGATGTCACTACGAAGTATACATGATGAAATGTCAGTGTGTACATGTGGTCGTGTGTATATGCTAGAAAGAAATCACGAGTGTATGTGAGAAGCAGCGCAAAAGAGAGAGAGAGACAATGAGGGAGCAGGGGCATGGCGGTAGAGCCAGTATTGTAGCAGGCATGATTACGTGCCTTGATCTTTCTTATGGCAAGAACAAGACCTCAATCTCTCACTATCTCCCCTTTAATCAAATCCCTGCCTTTTTTGCTTCCCTGCCACAAAACTGTCACAGGCTGAAAATAAGCCCTTTCCTTATCAAAGAGCCAAGGGTTCAATTGATTTCCAGGCTAGGGGAATTTTTATTCAGAAACTTTGAAGCGCGCACACACACAAAAAAGGATAGAGAAAACACCTGCACCCCCCATCAGGCAAATTACTTCTGACTTTTAATTTATTTCGGCAGGAAATGGAAAGCTACATCCTAACCACAGTCAATAGGGGGACTGGGAAGAGAGGTGTAATCAGGCGGCTCACCAACTCCAAGGCCTCCATGCTGTCACTTTTAATAGCCACTCAAACCACACAATCTGCTCGGCCTGATATGCTCACACCATTCCCATAGACGGAGCTGAAGCCATCTCTGCCTCCTCTACCTCCCCCTTCTCCTCCTCCGTGTCCTTCCTAATAACAACTGAACGTTTCCACACTTCCCTGGTGCCTCACATAAAACAAATCACAGCCAAAGCACTTTCTACCTTCCTTCTATCGCTGCGGATGGTAGATTTAAAATAGGGATGGGGAGATTGGCATGTTTCATTTACATTCCAAGTGCCATTGCTGGCTTTGATACTAGGATAGATTGGATTTAAAGTAGCCAACCCAGCTTCGCATCCAGTTTTGGTTTGAAGCTTGTTGGCAAGGCAAGTGTATTAGTTTATTGCTTGTTTGTAGCATTGCTAGCGGTATGTCTCTGTGAATGTTGGCCTGTGGATTTGTCCACAACTTTGGTTCAGACTCTCAACAAATACTGAATAAATTGCCATAGAACTTTTTTTACAGACATCTGTGGCCCCCAGTAAATGAATCCTAATAATTTCAGTGACCCACCGCGTCAAATTTTTCACTTCACATGTAAAATGTCTCAACATCCACCAGATGAACTGGCTCAAATTACACATTCATAGTCACCAAAGGAAAAGTCATACTAACTATCACTACCCCCTGACTTTTCTTTGTCTTTTTTGCATTTCTGATACCCATATTCTTGTTTCCTAGACAATAACATGGTCTGCTGAATTTTTCCACATCATGAATTGGCACAATTATGGTTCAAAGAAAATCTATTAAATTACTCAGATGATCTCCGGATTTTGACACATGATTTCTATTGATTATGGTGATGCCCAAGCTTTACTCTAGAGCCACCAAGACATTGACATTTGTAGCACAAAGTGAAATATCTCATAACTGTTATGTCACTGTGAGATTTGTTACAAATGTTCAATGTTGCTAAAGGATAGACTATAATGACTTTAGTGAACCCCTGACTTTTTCCCTATTGTCACCATCAGTTTCAAGTTCAATTTTGTCCTGTGCTTTAGTTCAGGACCAAATCGCCCACACAAACACAGTAAGGCACTGCCCTTGCCATTGGAGAGTCGCACACACACCTATACCAATGGAATGATGAGGGATCCACAGTTAGTTAGCCACAGATGCCCTATTAGTTGTTTAGTTTGGCTGCTAATTGACAAACGTTAGTATACTAATGTGAACTGTAACCAGTCAGAGTCCTACAGTGATGTGAACAGTTATGTTCTATATCATATCCTTGACATGACTCTTGCACACCAGGATAAAACAAAAGATTGGTTTTCATTTAAAAATAATTACTGACAGATGATGATGAGAATATAACACATAAGTTCAATAAAGTTACATCTGAGATAGGAAGGAATTAAAAAAAAATCAAACTGCGCTTTTTTAAATTGTCTGGCTTGTCCTGTGACTTATTTAGTGAAGCAATTTACACTCTTTTGTGTTAATTTACTGCCATTTGGTCGAGTAGTCATTCAATGAGGGGACGGGTAAAGCACTAAAATAAGCCTACTGGAACCCTCTGATCTGTGACAGAGTATTCATGTGACAGAAAACTGGACTGGTGCTTGTGCCATTTGGGCCAGCAGGTGAATGAAGACTGGGTTGTCCTGAATGTCCCTGGCTTACAGATCAAGTTTTATCTACAAGCCGTTTGCTCTTCCAGCACCTAATGAAGCACTCTGAAAGGAGATTAAATGGCAGAGAGGGACAAAACAATAACCATTACCAGTCACCTTCATTTTGCTTCAGCCGTTAACATACTGGGCAGCTGCTGCTATGCGGCAGCCACTACTCACAATGCCCTGCACACAGAAATAACAAATAAAAGATACTGTGTACAATCTGCACATTATTTACTTAAAAGATGTGAAAAGAGAAAAGCTGTACGTAAGACTTGTTGGGGAGGTATAGAGTTGCTGCAAATTCAAATGCACAGGAAACATGTTGCACAACTGTATCTATGAGAAATTGAACATGATGCATCATGATCCTCTGCTCTGTTTAATGAATTGAGTGTGACTGGGTGGTTTACACCTGTGTATGCATTGAGGCACAGCTAGGATGGGCACCTGAAACTTTGTTATATTTCAATGCAATGGCATTAAAGGTTTCTTATCTCATGTGGTGTATGAGAAAATGGGTTCATTTAGAAAACACTGGTGTGATCATGTGGTTCTTATATACTTTGCTTTTACAGCAAGACATCGTGTTGCTTAGACCCTCAGATCAGCAGACTTTAACCTTGTGTGAAGACTGATTTACATCCAACATCTAAGTGTCATCCCATTTCAATCAATTGGCTCTTTTTACAAAAAGATCTCAAACAGCTTTTAACTGGGTTCCAAATAGAACACGCTGATATCGGATCCAGTCTGCTGGCAAAACTGGCTCTGAAATTCAAGATGTTAAGATCTCCATTGAAAATGTGTGAACTCATCAGTTTCTCAATGGTTTTCTTCCTCTCCTTTGAATATGGTGGGCAGGGATCGATCATCCATTATTCTTGAATTTCATTATGTGGGAAGAACAGTATCAGTAAACAACATAATACAAAGTTTACAATACAACAGGGGAATGTATGAAAGTGCTAGTTGAATGCACTTTTGTTTCTCATATACGTCTAATAATTCTGTGTTTATTATAGCTACTATAATCTTTTACAAACTAAATGTAGAAGACAAATGTATCTCACTGAGCCCTGGTGTTGTGAGATAAAACAATGAGACAACAGGATGTAATAAAGATAGCACAGGTAAGGATTTTATTAGAAGTTACCATATTTTAATCATATTTGTTATTGGGTCTTTAGAGCACTGTCTTAATTTTCTTACCAGTAGCAAGTATTAGCAGCTGGCCAGGTAATGTTGTGTGATGAAGTTTCTTTATATAAATCTACTGTCGCACTGTGGTGCAATGTGTCACGTTTACTACAGGGCAGGACTGCCTTTGATACTGAATGACATTAACACTAAAATTGAAGATGTGCCTGAAGCAGCTGGTGCAGAAGTGTACATTATGTATTGTAAAACAAATCCCCAAAAAATTGCACAAAGCCATCATCATGATGCATGTGTGAGAAGTCAACTATCTACCAGATATACACAACCAGCTGGCCTTAGCCTTCACCAGTCACAAACTAAAAAACTAAAACCAGACCTAAAAACTACCACCAGAAACATATACGCAATTTCTAATATATCAGATATTCTTAAAATAACAAATAAAATATCCCTTTGAGTCCCTTTAACAGACACTGCAATGCTCTGACCATTTTAATGGGCAGAAACATGAATGACATTTCCTGCAAGCTTTGGATAATTGGGGTTCTCCCACTGATGAATAAGCACCACACATATTATCACAGTGCTGATTTATCATTCTCTCCTGCTAGTTAGCATTTGATGGATGAAGCTTGTACATTTGTGTAAACATAATATTCCAAAAGAAAATGTCTAATAATGACATATAATGACTCCACACATTTGAAAGAGCTCACTTTCCCTCACTGGGGTTGTCAGCAAGAAAAATATTACAGACAATGCCGACCACTTTAGCTCACAGGTCTGGTGAGTAAGAATGCTGTTGCAAGTCATTTTTGCTTAAAAATGGCATTTGCTGATGTGAAGGATGATTTTAGGTATTATGTTAGGTAGATATTTGCACCTATTAACTGCTGTAATTTAGTTGTTCATGGCAAACGGTGTTACTTAGCACACCATTGTTTTAATCTCTTACATACACATACATTACATTACACACCTAGTGTTACAATGTAAGAAAAGGTTTACCTGACTTGGCATATATAACTGGATATTAGAATTTCTATCAGACACTACTTTTCCTCACTTGAGTCCATATGGACAATGAAATGATAGTAAACTGCCCAAACGATAGGACAGTTATATTTTCACTTAATGTCCAACAACCAAGCATTTTTAAGAAAATAGGTAATACATTTATCACGTGAAATGTACTTCACTATTATACTTCACATAAATTAATCATGTGAAATGTCTGAAAACCCATAATGAATGCATTATATTAATATTTTACACGTGATATATTACTATCTGCTTCTTTAATAAAGGAATGAACAAATAAATGATAACACAAACATTCATATTTCTTAAACTTGCACAGACAAACTATATGTGTTGTTCCATTTCTAGATATTTCTGCTCTCAGACTTCCAACCTTCAGTCTTACAGTGAGGTTAACCACAAGCATTACCGCCACATTCACATGACGTACTCCAATACATATTAAACACAGTATAGCACAGACACCGACAGGGTGCCATGTCTTTGTACATCAATTACAATATCCTCTGCAGCCGCACACAACAGAGGGAGATGACAGAGCTGCCTCGTCTTATATAGAATCAAGGTTTTACCCCCTGTTGAGTTGCCCTACCATCTCCATGTTATCTATTTATTTTTTCTTTAACTCTGTCACTTTCTGACTCTCGCTTTCTCTCTCTCTGTGTGTGGTTGGTGTAATGTTTCTTTTTTTCCTCTGTCAGAAGTGGTCTCTGGAGTTCGGCGATAGAGAGTGTAGCAGGAGTTCATGTCTCATTACTGACAGCAGATGAAAGTAAAAACACCCAGATCAAAACATCTCTTAATTGCATAAAAGGGAGACAAACAATGGTATTTATTAGTGGCAGTAGCAGGTAGCAGTGCCTTCTTGTATTTACACCCCCACCCCTGCTGTCAACAGCATGCAAGTAAATGCTGCACGTCTGTTTATCTGTTTACTTGTCTGACTTTCTTTCTTTCTTATTTCTCTAGAATGTAGCTTGAGTGGATTTCCCTACAGCTCCTCAGAGAGAAAAAGAAATATGCTTTACCACGCTTATTCATGGTTATTTGTTCAGTTCATTGTGCCTTCATTAGTAGCACTAAAATTTAACTGATGTTATATATTGTACAAAAACAATTAATACACGATTATAACATATTTTTACACACCATAATGTATTTATAATCTTCACCTTAGAAGCAACAGTTGAAAAAAGTTCACATGATTTTCTTTTCACTAGTAGCACTATAGAGCAGTGTGTATCATGAAGGTGGCAAGACTCTCATCCAACTGTAAGTTTCATGCTATTTGCTGATCAATAGTTAGTTGTGAAATATTGGCCAAACAATATTTTATGAGGAAGGATATGCATTCAGTACCCTTATCGGGTAGTACCTGTGATTCAAGGATACACACAACCCTGAAAGTAAAGATTATGTTCATTTGTTTGTTTGAGGGCAGCACAGTGGCCGAGTGGTTAGCACTGTTGCCTCACAGCTAGAAGGTCGTGAATTCGCAACCCAGCCTTTCTGTGTGGAGTCTGCATGTTCTCCCTGTGCTTGTGTGGGTTTTCTCCAGGTACTCTGGTTTCCTCCCACAGTCCAAAAACATGTGTGTCAGGTTGACTGGTGACTCTAAATTGCCCATAGGAGTGAGTGTGAGTGTGTGAGGTTGTTTGTCTCTATGTGGCCCTGTGATGGACTGGTGACCTGTCCAGGGTGTACCCCTGCCTTTCACCCAAAGAGAGCTGGGATAGGCTCCAGCAGATCCCTGTGACCCTGGTTAAGCAATAAGCAGGTATAGAAAATGGATGGATTGATGGATGGATTGATGGAAGTTTGTTTGAATGAAAACTCTACAGGAAACCTTGAAGGGCACACTAGTTTTTACATTACTTATATGGAGGTCAAAAGCGATACTTTTTCCTGGAAATAGTATCCATTTAGGCAATTACTGAGCTTTCAATCATACTTAATGCTTATTTTAAGTAGGTAGAGCTTGCATTGCTATTAAATATTTCACTAGTGCTTTTTCAAATTTTTATATCAATTTTTTCCATTAAAAGGACCCTGTGATGGGATTATTTCAACCTTCTACCTCACCTTTTAAACCAATGTGAATTTCTCATTCATATCTCAAAGCTTTTGGGGGAAAAAATGGACAACTGGCAAATCTGCTGGAAAAGCTCCATGCCATCTATTAAATGGATCTTGTGTTGATGCTGTTTTCTTATCTACTTATGTACAATTTAGTTATTTTCTCTGAAGAACCCAAATATTTAAGCATCAATTTAGTAAACATAATTGTATTGCTTGAGTAATCATGGTTGCTCCTGCACTAATACTATTTTCTCATCATCCATTATTACCACCTAATATAATTGACATTTTACAGCTGCAGAAACTGAATATTCCACACTAAATGGCTGAGGGATTTTCAAGGCTTACTATTTTTTCTAGCTTCTTTATTCTAAGAGCATGACTGCTACAGAAGTCTGATTTACACTTTGATTCATGGCCACAATATTCAAGAAGTCATAGTTCTTCATTTGTTTCTCTGATTTGAAGTGTGAGATAAACCATTTTGCAGGTTGTTCCTTAATAAAATGTGAAGAGGTACAAGGTTTTGTTTAGAGTGTCACTGCATCATACACAGTACTTAGTAGAACTGCTATTAGTTACATGTTGCTTCTTTTACAAGAAATGTTATTTGTTAAATGTTGTTTTATATTTAATTACACTGTAGCCTGGACTCCAACTGTATTCATACCATAGCTGTAATACCTCACAATATATTACGTTTTCTGATCCAAAATATCAGTGCTTCAGCTCTAACCTACTTTGTTTCCTAAATCAGTGCAGGCTCAGACATTTATTTTGAAGAATGTCACCAGTTGTATCTGCTGTTCCCTTTGTTGTTCTGCAAATCTGAGAAGAACATAGTACTCTAAAAATAAATGTGATGTGATGCTGACCTTATCTCCAGCTTGTCCCAGGGTCAGTCACAGGTTTTATTCAGCTTGAGTCACTGGCATAGAGTCCTGATGATGATATGCAGTAAAATGTGTTAATGCATATTCATAACTCATTTTCTGCCTGGGAACATTTCAGCTGTGCAACAGACACACACACACGCACACACACACACACACACACACACACACACACACACACACACACACACACGCACACACACACACGCACACACACACACACACACGACATACCTGCACATTACCCATGCTTATACATACTCACATATGTTGTTTGTGTTTATTTCACATTTACATGTACACCACTTGTTAATATTGCGAGTCAGCATGGTAATTTATTTGAGAGACACGCACACATCCACACATACAAACAGCTGTTTTTATTTTTTTCTAGTGAAACCACAAAAAAAACAAAAAAAAAAAACATGGTCATATCTGGTGTATTTTGTTCCAGTTTTGATTAGATGGTGTAAAATCACTTCCAATTCAACAAGACACATGTGACCTGTGTTTAAAAGAACATTAATTAAATCTCCCCATGCTGTTATGTTCAGTGCAGTAGATACTGTATAACAAATTGTGGTGTTTTACTTAATTACTTCATCTAATTTATTGCTGTGACCACTTTTCCTCCACCTGAGTCTTCTTCCATTTTGCTTACTAATTTCCAACATTTTCCAGAATGGCTGAAAACAACTGCTTCTTCTTCGTTGATAAAGTGGTTGTGGTTGTGACTTCCGAACAATCGAAACTATGCTGATAATTAAAGTGAAATGTCATTTTATTTTGACATCAGTTTTCAGATACTGAGCATGTGAATTGATCCTGTACTGTGCATTGTGTTAACTCTCACTCTGCATGAACACAAATCATCAACTGGTCACAATATGAATGATCACAGTGAATTTAAGCACTGAACCCCAGCTTGATTCCAAAAAGATGATTTCACCTATAACTTCAGTGAAATGCATTACTTTAGATCTGTGGGATGTTGTGATGTGGCCAGTGAATAGTCAGGGGCCAGCACTGGACCTGTGCTTCTTTAAATGACACCCTGCGATGGTTATTCACAAAGCACAAAACCAGTCAGTTATGTCTTCGTGTGACATCAAACTTGACTCGACTGTTTACAATCAGTGAAAGCTTTTCTCCATTTTGCAATCACAATGTGTTACAACAGTAAAAACCATAAATATAGGTAACAACCAAAATATATCTGGTAAAATTATTAATAAGTATATGCAGAATGCCAAACTACTATAGATTATGTGCAATATACTATTCAATTACTAGACATAGCATAATGAGATCACAGAACTATCTTAAAATAAATACCCTATTGGATAGGAAAATATTTGCTCATTCTCAGGTGAGCTGAACACTTGCATATTACTAACAATATACATGGCAGTTAAAACATTTTCAGGATATTCACAAAGTTTAAAACACACAAAAAAATCAGTTGTTTGTGTGGCATCAGGCTCAAACTCCCTTAAAAGTAAAATGCAAAATGTGTAAAACTAACAGTGGCAAACCTCAATGAAAACACCCCCAAAGTGGAAAAGACTGAAACTAAATCCCACCATTGCCTAATGTCCATATCACAACAAACACCTTAAAACAAAGCTAACAGAGCGGAGGAAAACTAAAGACATCTCACCTTGTTCCCCGCCAGTGAATGCTTTTTGACTTGTACACCTGAGTATGCAAGTCACTTATTACGCTGAGCACATCCTTGTGTAGACTACAACCACGCACATATATTTTATTGCTCCTCCTGTAAGTCGTTCCGGTCCGCCATAATAAAGGGCGTCCCAAAACTCCTAATCCAAAACCCACTAATTGCATCTATCATTTCCCGCACTTGTGTGGTTTCCTTGCGTCTTAGTCCCACCCAAGGAAAAAAAACAAGGACAGATGAGCATCTTTTGATACTTTCTTTTCTTCAATCCTTAATGTGAACAATCACAAACTGATTTCTGGTAGAGGGGAACAACAATTTATAACAAACTGTCCTCATTTACAGCTTTGGGACAGATCAGAACAACTTCCAGGTCAACCCAGAACCAAGCAGTGAGAAAATATTATAAAATTGAGAAATATTATTTAGAGCGCTGATCCTGATGCAAAATTTCTTTTAGTAGCCTGTTAAGAGTTTGTTAACCACAGATCATTACCCTTTTTAGACAAACTAACTAACTCAGTAGGGCAGCCACAAATTTCATTACTTTCATTAAATTGGGAAATACTACATAAACACTAACATGGGGATTGTTGGATATAACATGTGATTACATGTCAGAAAGAACAGTCCAGAAAAGTTGAGTTGGATGATAGTCTCAGGAGAAAAAGGGAGATGAGCAAGTGTGTGTGTGGGTGTGTGTGTGTATGCCATGTGTGTCTAAATTGCACATGCAGCTCATGACTGCAAGTCTGTTATCCTTAATTTCAGATTTTGTACAGGTCAGAATTATGTGGTGTTGTACAGTCTGTGGTGGGCAGAAGGATGACCTCTGGGGTCAGGAGTAGCTTGCAAAACACAATTTCTTATGTGTGCAGTAGAGTCATTTGGTTACACTTTCTTGCCTCCAATTTGTTTCATGATCACATGCCACACACAGCAAAATACAGTCATGATGAGCGACATCCTGGAATGCGTGGTGTGTATTGGGATCTCGCTGATCAAATGGCCTGATAGATTCTCATTTATAGTTGGAGGAAGTGGTTGTCTGCAGTCAGAGTAAGGAGTTTCAGCATGGTACTGGACGTATGGTATGTAGTGAATGGTCCTTTGCGCATTCAGTTGTACACTGTGCACTGTTCAGTTTTATGTGACAGCAATATCAGTCAAACACATTACACACAACATCTAAAATACTACTCTTGTAATATTAACAAGTTTACTGCAATTAATCTTTTGACAGCAGCAATGTGGGAAATCAGACTGTGGAGCTGCTCAAACAGGAAGACAGCCAGCCAAAATTTCTGACATGCCAGAAATCCATCTGCCCATCTGAGAGCTAGATCATTGATCATTTAGGCAATTAATCAAGCATTACGATCCCACTCGGGATGAGCAGTTCAGGCCTAATTCATACAGTGGCTGTCATCAAGTAAGGCTGTACTTAGATATGGCATCAGCATGTTATAATGTGCAAAAGGACAATGCAAACATGCTGATGACGATATGATTATTAGCAGATGTAATGTTTACCATGTTCATTATCTTAGTTTACTGTGCTGGAATTCTATCATTAGGCAGTTGCTACTAAACTCAAAACACGGCTGAGGTTGTAATGTAATTGGTTTTGGAGCTAAACATAAATTCAAGTATCTGACTGGTTCAAATTTTGACCTAAGGATGACACTAGAATGAGTTCATCCTTTGTAGGACATACATGCCATGGGCAATAAATCTAATCACTTTTTTACATTTTACTCAAAAGCACAGATATGAACCTCATGATGACAATAACAATGGGATGGTATCAGAAATGTCATTACAATTCATCAACATGAAACTATGAATATCTGTTCCACATTTCAAGTCAGTCTATTCAAGAGTTGAGATATTTCAGTCCGGGCTACGCTGATGGACTCGACTAACAAATGTCAAAGATGCATGCACAGATATGTCTGGTACCAGGCTTACTTTAATCCAACATATCTTGAATAACGTCTGTCTCTTTTACAATAGATTGAATAACAACAGAAAGAGTCCAAAGTGTTTAGACAGACTGACAGCCAAACCTGACATTTTCCACTATGTCCCTACAAGCCTGCAAAAAGATAAACAGGTAGGAAAAAAGGATAGATGGCTCTATAGCAGTCTTTTTTGTCATTCATCCATAACTGGGGTAAAACTCAGAAAGCATTACTGTATTATGAATTGAAGTGCATCATGATAAATGATGTGGGAGTCATTCTAGATATCAGCATATGTTGCTATATGGGTATATTTTCTTTCTTCATGCACTTTTCAAATTTATTTTATTTACTTATTCCTTTCTAAACCACATCCATCTGTTGATGCTGCAGCAGCTCTGATCACATGACAACTACATCTGGTACTAAAACTAGACTTCAACCCCACATTATCCCTATCAATGGAGTTGAAATTCTCCTTAAATGTCATCCCTGCTCTCATTGTAATATATTATGCTCTCAGCTTTGCAGGTGTGAATCCTCTCTGCCAGGGTGAACAGGGAGAATATCCTTAGTGGTATTTAAAGCTGAGGTGCTCGTGTCGTTTAGAAACCACACAGCTCTGACTTAGCCAGCCCTCAGAGAGCCCCCGTACAGGTGGATCATCTCTGTTGTCTCCTTTCACAACTAAGGCCCTGGCTGTCTACTCCATGACTCACTTTCACTGTCAAGACGAACAGAGTAATCCCTACAGTAAAAGCCCTCACTAAAGGTTCACGCTTTCTCCCTTCTCTCGAAACCTGAAATACACCCCTGTTGTGTTTCTCAGGTTCATTTTCTGGCTGTAAAAGGAGTTCAGGTGCATTCTGTTTTCATCAGTGGCTGTAACCAATGGAACCAAAAGGCAAAGAAAAAGCAAAAACAAGGCACTTCAATGGCAAAATGCAAGCAAAACAGATATGTGCTGTACATATTGATGTGTACTGTTGGCAAAAGGGAGAAACAGATTGGCCCTTTCTTTGGCAATAAAGATAATACTCTAAAAAGACCCATCTGCCTTATTGAATTCCAGCAACCCCAACACATACACCAACGTTCCCTATTAAACAAACTCACGTCATACACAGCACATACACACACAGAGTAGTGCTCCCTATTAAATAAACTCACGTCATTCACAACCCATACGCACACACATGCAAATGCTGAAGGGCTATTTGCCAGCTGTGTCTCCCATTCATAAATACCATTGACACTGTGCTCATTATGATCAATCTTAAGTCTGTCCATTATTTGCATAATAATTTCTCAAAATGCAGGATAATAAGTAAAAAGAAACTACATGGATTTCCTCAGAACAAAAATGCAGAAAGGGGAAAACGTTTGACACATGCGTGTTAGTGGGGGGTTGGCATCAAATAGACAAAGATAAGCAAAAGAGTCCACCAGGCAAACAACTCAAATATATGTTAAAAAGTGTAACTGAGTTTAGTATCAAATCAGATAAGATAAAATAAGATAGACTTTATTCATCTCTGAGGGGAAATTCAGGAAATCCAGGTGCAGATACTTGGTAAAGAGAAACCATTTTATCATAGAGTATATTCCTTTGGATAAAGCCCACTGATCTCAAGCCTGCGCTTGTATTAGGGGTTTAACTGATGAAGGACATTTCGAAATTCATTCATTTTCTCTGATAGTTGAATCTTTTCAAGTATTTGTTTAGAATAGTCGGGAAAAAAAACAACACAAATACACATTAACGCTTAAGGCTGGAGTGTTCAGAGCCTCTTGTGTCTCTTTGTGTGGAAATCCACATCATTACAAGACTGAAAGGTCTCTTTGGTGTTCAGAGTAACAATACAAAAACAAAATACATTTCCTTTTAATTCCATAACATTTGAATACTAGTTCCAATGTAAGAGTATAGATGTACAGTATAGCCACACACTTTATGAATGTTAATAAATGAAAAAGTATGACTGTGTTTGCTGCAGGCAAACAAGATAGCAATAATAGCAGTTCTGATAAATGCACAGCTAGCCTTCAGCTTCCATTTCAAATTGCAGCAGCTTAATTCTGGGTTTAAAAGTGATGAAAAAATAATAGGAGGAAACACACTAAATTCTCAACTTGCAGCGTATGTTATTTATTTGGTTAGAAAGGAAACATACAACAAAAAATAGGCCTTATGGAACTAAAGGAAAAGTTAAGATATGCCCAGAGTAATTACAGTCATCCTGAGGGGAACAATGAATGTGTGTACCAGTGTGTACCAGTCAATCCCACTGTTGTCAAGAAATTTCATCTAAAACCACATATATCAACCTCACTGGGACACTGGACAAAGCACTGGATTGATCATTTCAGGACCATGAATGTCTGTATAAAATTTCAGAGCAATCTATCAAATAGATCCTGAGATATTTCCATTTCATGCACTGAACCAAACTGCCAACCTGACTAAAAACATCAAGCTGTGTTTTCATTGGAGCTTTTATCCGTTAACTATATTTCTTGGTCAGCTGCAGTGATGTCCTGGAGTCTGGGCTTGACAGACAGGAAAGACCATTAGATTAAGCAACAGACATTTATCTTCAAATGTGAGAAGCATTTTGATGTATTACATATGAAATCATTTCAC
Organism: Mastacembelus armatus; assembly: GCF_900324485.2. Taxonomy (NCBI): domain Eukaryota; kingdom Metazoa; phylum Chordata; class Actinopteri; order Synbranchiformes; family Mastacembelidae; genus Mastacembelus; species Mastacembelus armatus. Next base: position 24,812,024 of record NC_046635.1, read on the forward strand.
TAAATTCATTCTCATGTTAATCACTGGATCCAACACTGGCAACTCTATAGCGTGCTATGGGTGGGTAATATGTAGAAAGCACTTTTAATAATTAGTACACTTTACCAGTACTTAAAAACCTTCATGCTGATTCTGCAAGAAAGATCCAGGATCTGTGATCCAGTGTCTAGAGAAAGGCCTTTTGAACGTTACAGTCTAAAAGGTACATCTGTATTGCAGATGTATTAGAGGTTGAATTCTTCACTTCATTCTTTATTTGTACCTATGCCTGCTGTATGAAGTCCAAGGTTCCAGTAGTAGGCTTTTCAACTTACCACTATATAATGTCATTTTCAAAATAATCTTTTAAAAAAAAACAAGGGTTTTTTTTTGAGTGTGTGCTAGATGGTGTATATCTTAAAATGTCATTACCTGTTGTGCTAAAGGGATAAAAGATTCTTACTCTGACTGAAAGAATCATTTTACTCCTTTTTCAAACTTACAATTCAATGATGAATAGAGAGTGACGAGACGAGCCAAATAGAGTAGCCTTGGTCAGAGCCATTTCCTGAGTGTATGAATATATGTTTCATTCCCCTTGAACCATTACATCTCATTTTTGCTGCCTTTTTCAAGGTCCCTAACCAGTGAATGATGTCATCTCTGGCTCTGGCGAAATGGACAGCCCAAAGTCAGCCAAGCACACCGCCACATCTGCTTTCATCCAGGCCGCCAATCCAGCATGCCACAATTATTTATGATGTTTTTGCTTATTTCCAATATAAAGAGGTTAATTACGCTCATGAGACGCCCCAGCGGTCTTGTCTTGAGTGTCGGGGACACAGCTGTAGGTCTGCAAGCTAAATCATGCGCTAAATGTGTCACCTAGAATTAGACCCATTTGGCCTGGGCTGATGGTGGGCTGCAGTGTGAGGAGTCCAGGCAAGCAGCTTGGCTGTGGTCAATTCGTATGGGAGGAGGTGGGTGGGTATCAGTTATTACCCATTGGCCCGGACAAGATGCAGCAAGTCAAGCAGAGCTCCCACTGTGAGAGAAAATTGTGCACTGAAAAAAGTACAGTGCTGTACAAAAGTACAAAACAGCAATGCTGTTGTTTTAATGTACATGCACTGTTCTTTTTAAGACGACAGTTTAAAATTATTTATTTATTCAATCAGAATTTCAAATATAAAACCCGTATTCTGGTCGACCACTGGTTTTTAAAAAAAATCTTACGAGCAAAATTCTGTGCTTCAAATATCCTCACAGTTGTGGCACAAAATATGAGGTGACTTATCACTGCTCAATAAACATTGTTTTGATTGCGCTCTTTTGGCATTTTTTAGGCAGTGTAGTGTATATATGGAATTTACTGCAAGAAAGCACAGAAAAACGACAGTGATAACTACAAGAAAACATCAGTGAGACACTGTAAGGCTTTAATTGCATGCATCTCATTTGCACAAATGATGAGCCACAGTTCAACATTTTATTTTTTCCAGCTGAGTAGACTCACAGTTAAAATCAAATACATGTAGAGAATGTTGTGATTTAACATCTAGTAAGCTTTGGGCAATGTCTTCCTTGTTTTCATTTGATTTTAATCAGCCTGGGATTTTCCTCTGTTTCAGTGTTGGCAGGAAACAACACAGTTAAATGTTCTGTTCCTCAGTGCCTTGCAAGTGATTTTTCGCATATTTATTGAGATCAAAAAATAGGCTATACCTGGAAGCATCCACTGATTAATGTTTCACTAATGTGTATCTTACAAGCACATAAATCTCTTTATAATGTCCATGCAGCATCTACACTATAGAAAGCAAACACAACAAAACATGAGGTCTTTACTGTGGTGACTTTGGCCCCAAAATAATTTCACAAAGAATTTTCACTTAATCTTTGGCAGTTTCTCTCCATTTTAAACATGAAAGGATTTTCCCCTGACATCTACAGTGTTGGAAAATAGCAGAATTATGTTTGTGACTAATTAAAGGAAATTGAATTGAATGAAGTTATTTCTCTAAGGATATAGCTTAAGCATTTGTCTGATGACAAACACCACAGAAATCCTCTGACACTGTAAAGCATCATAGAGGGAGGAATTAATACACTGCTTTCCTAAAATTAAAGCACTAAATATCTGAATGCCATTGTAATAAAAGCTTTAAGACTTTATTGCTTTTACATTCATTGTTAATTTTCCATTCTGTGAGAAAAATGTTTTAAAATAAATAAGACATTTTTTTTATTTGGCTAGTTTTAGCTTGAGATAGTAATGTACTGTATGATTATGACTGGCAAACTGGTGTGATGCTGCCATGTATGTAATTTTTGTATTTACACATTAGCCTTTAAAAATCCATCACCTCAGAATATTTCCCCTATGTGAAACAGCATCTCATTAATCTGGCCAGTTGTCTTGAAACCTGGTGAATGAATAATGGGATCACAGAAGTTATTTATTTACTGAAGTAGTCAAATATTTTTAATATTAGAGTTTGACCAAAATGCCATTTTGTATTTGAATTAAAGCAGGGTAGCAGGTAAGGACAAATTATTCAAGACAGCCTAAAATGTTGTTGTTTTGTAGTTGCGTAGCAAGGCCTCCCTCCATCAGGGAAACAAACAAATGGGCTAATTTTCCAGTTCCATTTGTGTCCCTCGATTTTTACTGGTGCTATTGTGTGTAACATAATGTACTACAATGTTTTGAGGTGTTTTCACAAGTCTACTGCTGTTATACAATAAAGAGTAAATGTGATTAGACTAGAAGTGATGTTGTGTGCATGATTCCCAGTGTGAATGCTTGTGCTGTACTGGCTTCATAACAAAAGTGAGTCAGTAATTAACCCAGGAGTTGATGTTGAAAATATTGGCTTCCCCTGCTGGCACTTGAAAAGTTGTGCAGCTTTCCAGGCACAATAAAGTCAAAATACAAATACACCTGAAAAAAAACAAAAAACAAAAAGACAAGCTGATTTAACTTGACAGAATTTGTCAGTTGACCTAAGTTGGTAATATATTTAGGGAAGGTTTGTCATTCCCTAAAAAAAAACCAGCATTAATGAATATTTAATAATGTCAATCAATAAGCATGTCATTCAATGATAACACACTGTACTTCCACATTTTAGGTCCTGTTTTTGCATAGAGAGTTTCGAAAGCTCTGGCACATCCTGCTACTGAGCCAAATAACCTAGTTTCCATTGTTACAGTCCTGTACCTTGAGGAGTTTGTTTAAAGCAGCAAAAAGCTCCTCCACCTTCATACAAGAGTCAGCGTCCAGGCCATAGAAGCTGAGACACCCTGTGTTTAAATTAAGATGAACTGCCACGACTGTGCTCAGTGTTCTAGTTATAACTTCCCCAGAGTTCAGAGGTCACACCTGGACTATTCTTTCTCTGCTCCAGCTCAGTGTCAGTTCCTCCACTGAGGTCAGTCCCATAAGGGCCCTGTGTCAACACTGGTCCACTGTTTGCCTCACACGGTCACCCTGATCAGGCACTTTCAGCTCTCACTCTTCAAAGTTTGGGTCTTTTTCACAGTGGCAAAAATGACACGGTTAAGAAATGGTGTCATCTAGAGGTATGAAAAAATCTTTAGATGATGGAGTCGTTCTAACACTTTGTAAAAACATTTGTTATTCAATAAAATGTGGGATGTAAGAGTTTTTTAGGGTTGCTCATCAAACACGGTCTGCTCGATAGTCAGATGACGTTTCCAAATGACACGCGCTGACACATTTTTCAAGCTATCCAGGACTTGTCGTTCTTCTTCCTATTCTTTTACAAAGATGCCTTTTGTGTCTGTGAGGAAATTGGATAAAAGAATTGTTAAAAAAAATAATTAAAAAATGGAATAAAAATAGCTAAACAGAGTCAGAAGCAGCTACAACAATAAGTCAGACAGGGAAGGGAAAGGGGGTGAGGATATCCAGCTGCAATAATTATCTTTTTTTCATAGCCAAAACTGTATTTTAAATAGACTGCTACCAGACTCTAATTTAAAGGTTAAAACAAAGTAATTTTCTTTTTTGCGTAAAACATCACTACTTACGACTCTCTCCATTGTGTATGTGGTGTGACTGCTGAAATGAAGGAGGTGAAGTACTTGAGAAAGCAGATGAGCTGATAATAGAGGACGATGAAGGATTGTGTGCCTTTGTACAACAATAACCACACTGAACAGAGTCAGACAATTCAGAACAGAAAATCTACAGAAAAATGAGACTGCATAGTGATTCAGTTTGAGAATGGGCGTTTGATAGAAATAATGAGATGCAAAAGACCTATCAGTGGTTGGAATATTTTCACAGATGAGGCATGGCCAGTCCTATTAGTCAGTGGGAGGCCTTATTGCTGCAAAACCTCTTACTGTCATGTATATAGTGCATTGTTTTGTAAAATGGGAAGAATCCATCTCTGCTGCACTGCCGGACATGCTGCGTCTGTGTGTTCTCACAGTCTGACTGTAAGCAGAGGCACAGTCTACAAAGATGCATGCATTATATCTGACGGGAACGGATGAGGTTTTCTGAAGTGAGTCGCTGTTGAGAAGAAAACCACACTGCATATCCTCCGTCAATGGTCCCTGCAGCAACACACCCACAACAGCACTCCTTCTCTGCTCCAGCAGGCCCCCTGAGAGGGGGCTGCTGCATATACATAGGAGTCAATATGTTCGAACGTACCTCCTTGGCAGGTCATCCAGAGTCTAATCTGCAAAAGGATGTTATGGCAGGCAATGGGAATCCAATTGTATATTACAAAGTCACAGACGATTGACCAGCTGCCAGCCAGACACTGAGGCCAGAGAAAAGAGGATCACTTCTCTCAGTGGCTTCCATCATTCTGTCCACACTGGCCATTGGAGCGGAAGATGTCTCCTCGCTCAGCCCTGTGTCGATGGCATTCTACTTAAAGCAGGTGGGAGATATTCATGGCCTCTCCTCAGACAAACACAGAGGTTGCTTTGCAAGGCAGAAAAGGTCAGCGACTCAAGGAAATTAAACCAGTGCAGCAAAAATCAACCATCAATAGTTTACTCTTGGTTATCCCTGGCTAGAGATAACTTCTGTATGAACATAAAAGCTGGAGGAGTTACAGAGAGATAAGACACACGAAGGAACATGTATTGAGATAATCTCATACTATCATAGCAACTAGCATGTTTCAGTTCCTTGAAATTTTCTGACCACACTTAAGTGATAATTGAACAAGTACTCAGAGCTACAAAGGTTTCTACATCACCTACAGTAAATATGTCATTTGGCAGTATTGAAAAAAGAATTATGAGCACTTAAACCAAAAACGACACATTTATTATATTTATCAGGAGTGTAAAGTATTTTGCATCGTTATCATGTAAATATGACAGATTTATCCAAATGGCTATTTTGTTAAGGTTAAATAAAACTTGGCTTTATGGTTACAAGAAACCAACTTCAAATCATGCTCTCCATTTTGTGTGTGCCAAATCATCCAGTTCCAACAACCGAAGGTAAAGTGGACCACTGTAAATACATACAAACCAGAGTCAAACAGTGTTCTGGAGTTTTCCATTTTTGCAAAATCATAACATTAGAAAAAATTTGTGTTATGGTTTTTTTCAAATTGTATTTTGTAGGCTTTGGAGAGTTGGTCCCTAGTGTATCATTCATCTATCAGCCAAAGCTAGAAAGTCACATGTTATTAAAAGGGTAAGAGCCATTAATAAAGGGCAAGTAAAGTTACTATCTGAAGACAGTGTTTACCACTGTGATCCTACCTGCTCACAGCCATTCATCAGAGGTTATGTAAGTCAGGTCAACAAAAACAGCAATATTAATAAGACAGAACAGGCAAGTACAGGTAAAAAAGGGTTACAAAGTTTTTTAAGTGATATTAAACCAGAAGTTCCCCAGAAGTGTCTCTTTAAAGCGAAGCACCGTCTGCTCCCAAACTCTCTAACACATTCCAAAAACAGTTGTTGCATTTTAATAAAAAAAAGTGATGTTCCCTTTTTATGTTATTGCAAAATCTCAATTGATTTGTTTCCTTATATATTCCTGTTAATCACCTTACACCTCTTTACATTTCCTTTGCAACCCCATGAGAGGTCTAATAAATCAGGCCAGAACCATTCTCTTAATGGAAACAATTTTATCAGAAGTTCAGGAGCAGGACCACCCCTGAAACCCTCTTGGCCCTCTACGAATAGTGCACAGCTGTTCTCACTTCCCTCAACATATTCCCCGCCTTTCTCTCTTCCATCATCTTCCACAACACACAACCAATCACACAACTGACAGTAGAAGCAGCACAAATCTTTCCTCACACTGCAGCTATTTTCCTGCGCCATCATACCGTCCAGCATTCCCATCCTGCGGATAATCATCAGACATTTCATTTTCAATAAGTGATTCACTCACAGCTCTATTTGAATGCTGATAAATCATTTATATAAGATTTTACACTAATCGCAAAAGTAACTGTCATGTTATTAGGAGGGTGAACAGCAGCTGAAAGTTGTCAATATAAACATTATTTTTATAATTGCTTTTCGTTTATGAATCCCATAGAAAGAGTTTCTTATGAGCAACCAGACTTTTTACATTACTTTTGCCCAGAAACAGTTAATGCTATTGTTTTTGGAAAGGACAAGTTGTTCTGTTTCCTAAGTCTGAGGGGTAACACAATAGTTTCATGATATATTTTTAAGTGTGGGAACATAATCTTTAATTCTTGGTCCAAAACATGGCATTTTAGCATTTCACAACTACAAAGCAACCCCATCTCAGGAAGCTCTGTTTCACAAAATAGCGTGTGGCTGAGCTGTAAGAAAGCTCAATGTAAGCCGTTTGGAATGAGAAATTGGTTTTGGCTAAGGACTTTTCACCCTTTCAGTTTTTTGCAATACTTCAGCCAGTGTTTTCTTCAACCTCACAAAATTCTCTTGCATCAGCCCACTTCTGCACTCACTCCTTCTAGCTGCTCTTACTGAATGTGAAACCCTGCTGCTGCACAAGGCTGTTCAAGGATCCATCCCCCGTCTGCCTCCAAGACACAACCCTCCACAACAGTTCTGTGCCCTCCTATGACTACCTGCTTAGTTCCCACTTCCCTGCAGCAACCTCATCATTGCTCCACTTTCAGTTTCTCAGCCTCCTGGCCCTCTGACACTGGCATGACCTTCTTACTTCAGTCAGGACAAGAGAGGTAACTTCTAGGAATAAAGCTGAAAATTCATCTCTTCAAGAAATACTTGACCTTTTCTTCAGGCAAGCCTGTATTATATCTCACTCTCTCATGTCATCTTCCCTTACTTTCCTTTAAAAAATTCCTCTTTTCATCCCTCCTCATATGTTACTGGTCTTATCTAAACTTGCAGCATTTTCCTTAGCAATTTACTATCTCACTGTCAAGGCTGAAGGAATACTTTGAGCCCTTTACTCTCCTTGCTGTTATTTGCTCTCAAAATGTAGTTTTATTCTGCGTTTGTGTTGATTTTGAGTTTTTAGTTATATGCAGTTTTATTTTATGGTATATATATTATATAGTTGGAGTGCCCCTTTAGGGATTTCTCTTGTTACAGCTTCTGGAGCCCAATGAAGCCCAACGCTGAACTGAATTTTCACAGATAAAGTCACATAAAACGGTTATTGTATGAGTAGAGGGGAAGCTTACACAGCGCATTATTTTTAATTAGCTCACCTTTTCAGGCACTGACACTCTGTTGTTGGTCTTTCTGCCAGTACTTGCTACTGTAATACACCACTATGAAACGTGAGGCCTCAGTTAAAGGACTCTTTTAAATGACTTTAAGTTAATGACATATGTATTACTTATCACTTATTTTATCAGGTCTTTTTGTTGTTTTTTTAACAGGGGCCTGTATTATGGTATTAGACCTCTTGCAAAACACAGGACTGTGAAACAAGTCACTGTTCAGTTCCTGTTTCAAACCAATAATCAGTGTTGTTACTTTAAGTGGTCACTTTAACCCAGATGTAGAAAGTGGTTTTAGTCTAAGTTGTTTTCATGCCAAAATCTGGCATATTCCATGATTATTATTGTTACAATGACAATGAAGGTCTGGCACATGGTAACGACCTATTTAGCCAACTAGGGGGTGGAGAAGGGCTACACCAACTCACATCAGTGGTCCCCATAAACACTAATATCAGCCACTGAATGGTGTGGTATCCTTCAAAGCATGGCATTTCTCTTTCACACAGTCAGCTTGCAGCTTACGCATAAAAGGGGTCCTCTGGAATAAATCCTATGAAATTTATGACGATTAAACTCTGATATATTTGGAGTAATTTAATGAGATTTTTTGAAAGGTAGATTTGTAATCAGGTGTTTCTTCCCATGTTCAATATCTCCATACTGTATAATTTAATCTTGGCAGAGCTGACAATAATGCATCAGCGGCTTTTTACAGATTATTGATTCCCAACTCAATGTGCATTAAATTCATGGCAACTGTATGACAAAAGGCATAATTCAATTCTCTTTGCACTGAGAGCTCTTTAGTCATGACTATACAGCCCTAGAATGGCAAAGCACCAGGCTACGTTATTATACCTATCAAGCACACTAATGATCTACCTCAGGGGCAGAGGTACAGCCAAGTAATTTATGGGCTCTGGCAGAAATATACAGGTTAATATCCTGCATCAAATGTCTACAGAAAAATATACAATACAGCACACTGCACGCTGTCATTTGTGCCCTTTTCTCCAAACAAAACTGTATCATGGCATTTTGTAAGATTGCCACTTTGCCACTGTTATCTTTTTTTATCTTTAATGCCACATGCCACTTGACAGCAAAACAAATGATATGTTGATGCGAGCTGAGTGTTCCTGTGAGTTTGTTGTTGGTTTCAGAGTGTGAAATGAAAGATCTGTTTCCAAAGACAGCTTAGGTGTGGTAGCTATCACAATAACCTTGCCTTCCTTTTCTCTCTTGTTAATTTTTCTTGTTGCACTACAGTTGAATGGGCAAAATCCCTGGACAGATTGATACATCGTGCTCACCAGAGTGACGTGAAGAACCTACCCCCCTCCTCACCTCCTCCTTAGACCGTCATCGCTATTACTTCAGTCTCCTTCCATCTCTCTACATTCCTATCCCCAGGAGCTGCTTAGCTGACAGGTCATAAATCCCTACAGACATGGGTGTGGGGGTTTCAGAGTGTGGGGGGGCCGCTGGAAAGGGAGGGTGAAGAAGATGATGGGGGTGGTGGTGGGGGTGCCAGTAGCTGCAACACAAACCTGAAGGAGATTTCTCCTCATGCATAGAAAGCTGTTTCTCCCTCACCGACAATGTCTCCCTCGGGGATGCTACTGCCAACTCACTGCATGCAAAGTAGTCTCTCCCACTCTTTTGCTTTCTCTCTGTCTCTCCCTCTCTCTGTGCAAATGGGGTACGGGTCTTGGGGAACTTTGTGGCACAGGATAAAAGGCGGGGAACGGCGTCTCATGGAATTTGCCACCCTCCCTATCATCCAGATGATCCTGAATGCCAATTACCCTCCCCAGCTCTGCAGGGAGTGGCCTGTCACTCAGGATGCGGCTCATGTGTGTCGGGCATTGAGGAGGCACTAAGAGTTTACCACTGGAGGAGTCAAAAGCTATAATATAGTACTTTTCACTGCTGGACAGCAGTGGGATAACGCATAACACACTACCCGATCAATTACAGGCATGCACACACACACACACACACACACATTAAAAAGACACATATTCTCTCTGACACAGGCAGCCACCATTAGCAGACTGAAGGACCATTTGGCTCCAAGTCTGTTTAGATCAGAATATTAAAATCAATAAAACTACAAGAAACAAAGAGGGATCGGTTTTTAATGTTTGTAACAAAATAGTGGCTTGGGACAAATGCCAACAAAAGAAAGTCATACTCTGAAGTAATCTGGGAAAGAACAACTACAATAAATGCATTGTGGTTATAAATACTTTGAGTCTAGGCAATAAGCTTTAATGTTAAAAGCAAAGTGGTTTGATTTCATTAGGCATAATACAAACTTCCTTTGGTATCAGAAGCAGTGGGTTATGGTCATAATCCTACAAAATGTGTTGGCATTTTTAACAGAGTTGCCTACCTATAAACATTATACACTTATCTATGCCCTAGATGTAAGGAGTAAATATTGTTTTTATTGTTTTGGTTTTATGAGCTGCATCCTGAATATTTTTGGTTTACTCTCATTGCTATCATCTATGGCTGCAACAAACCATTTTAATAATCAATTAATCGGATCAATGTTTTGGATTAATCTGATTTTTACAAAAGAATACAGAAAAGTCTATTTTCAACATCTTGTCAAAGTATGAAGCTTAACTAAGTTTGCTACACATGAAATAAAAAATAAAACCAACTAATTATTTTTGTGTGATGACATTTGAACAGATCTTGAATTTTATTATATTACAAAAGGCACGTTTACTAGAATTTCACATTTTAAGCAACAGCGAGTGGCACATTAACCCTGTTGCAGCGACATGCTATCAGGCATGCACTTGAACATTGCTAGATATTATCCTGGTGAGCTGCAGGTAAAAACGCAATTGTCCGAGGAATACGGACCAAACATTAGCTGGACTTTGTGCCCAAGACTCTGGGCAGAGTCCTGGTATGAGCCAGTAGTGGACAGACTGTCGGTAGCACAAGGACACTGCTGGTGACCTGCAGGTCAACATAACATAGCAGCAGGACAAGTTGATGGATGCTCAGAATCCTCGCACCAAGCGCAACTTTCTCTCTTTCCACAGTGCCAAAAAATGAGTCCTAGCGTCTCTTGGCGGCGCACACAGTAACCATTGCGCATAGCAACCGACCACCTGCTTGTAGCATTTAGTAGCCTGGGATGGAGTCAAACTCCCAGTCTGAACTCATGTTTCTGTGCACTCCTTGTGTGAAGACCACTGTGTCTCTCGCTGTGTGCTGCATGTGTTAAAGCCACCATTTCAGACGTCTCTGGACGTGATTCACATGACATTGTCAGAAGTTTCTATGTGAAAACAAAAACATTTAATCCACACCAACTCCGATGTGTGCGTGTGGCATGTTCACTGTCAGCCCCACAGTCAGCAGCTAAAAAAAATGAAATAATAAATGTGTAAGGTGAAATACAGACATGAAGCCTAAAAAACACAGAGGTTAAGTGTGACATAGGTCTCATGTCCGTGTCTTAAGAGTTGGTATGAACTGACATCAGATAAAACAGTGAGATAAAACAGAACTTACTGTAAACATTTTCCTGGATGATTGATTGTCTGACCACATAACAGAAAACTAGAAAAGAAGGCAGCATCGCTGTCTACATAACAATTTTAAAAAGTCTTTAATTGTGGAAAATGCGATTTTTACTCTTCTCCACTTCTGCCATTTTCGTCTCTGCAGCTGCCCATCCTGTCACCATGTGCCACCGCAGATACTGTACATCACTAGATCTAACTAATTGATAAATACATTCATTGCCAACCATTTCAATAATTGAATTTTATCGATAATATCAATTAGATGTTGCAGCCCTACAACATTTGAAAAACCATTCAAAATACATTTGTTAACAAACAATCGTAATATTGCTCTGAATCTGCTAAATGTTTAATGCAGCATTGTGTTTAGAGCTTCTATCTGCTGCCGCCATTTGGTCAAAAAAGCTCAAAAACTATCAGTGTAGTTAAAGTTAATTCTCTATTTTCTCCTCCTATTATTAATGATCATATCACCTCAAAAGGTCAGCAGTTATTTAACTAGCTTATCTTGAATGGTAAAGGCCAGAGCTTGAAATGCCAGCCTTATTCTAATTACTATATCTAACCCGTGTTTTCTAATACTGTAAATCTAGATTTTTCAATCTTAGCAAAAAGCTAAAATGTCTTTATATAATGTTTCTTCTCTTTAGGTTTCTTCACTGGCTATCAGTCTTGTATTACTTACAAGTGAAACATTTTGACTCTTCCCACTGTTTCAATAAGATTAAATCTATATATGTCTCCCTTCCAGTGACAGAATTGTGAATTGTGAAGACCTTTTAAAAGACCTGTCCATGTATAGTTATGATGTAATTACGCTGTTTTAATACTTAAGTTATACAATGCCATAGTAACTGGTGTATAAATAATGCAACAAAGTCACAAGGACTATTCAAATATAAAATAACAATTCATGCTTGACCTGACAGAGCCATGTGTCGTTGCCATTTCCTTACTTGAGCCTGTTACAACAGCCTATTATCGCTACCTCACCCCTTTTTCAACCTCTTTTTGATGATTCAAACAACATTGTGCTATCGGTCATTCTTGTGAGCAGATGCAGCCCAGATCTCTCTACGTATTGCCATTTCATCGTTACTGCCAGCCGGCTTATCCAGCACTGATGGAATTGTTAAAAAGCAGATATGAGCAGAATCTTGGAGGGCCAGCTTTTGTCAAAGCATGCGTTCCCATCAGATGAGAGCATGACGATAAGAATCTGAGCAACGCCTGCAGGTCGTGTCACTCTATGCATAACAATCTGGAGCTGTGTGGCTCAAAAACAAACACTTTGAGACAGGAGAGAACAGTGCTGAAAAGGGTTATTTTGGTGATAAATATGTATAAGATGGCTTGACTCTCCTTTTTGGCAAACCCGAATGATCAATATTGCACAGCACTCGGTTTCAAACAAAGAGACAAATCAAGGTCTTGTTTGTACTGTCTGTACCTATTTACAAGTTGATAAGACATTCACGTCTATGTGTGTATCCTGTTTTCAGGTCAGAAATTACATATTCAAAGCTCAGAGCAGAAACTGTAAATTATGTTCAATTCCCTGTGACAAAGCAGAATGAATATTACATACTATTTTTTTTTTTCAAAAAGAGTGAAAAATCCATCTGTCGTGTTCACAGTTAGATGCTTTAATGATTAAACTCCATGTAATGCACTCATGGGTAAGTAGATGTGGATAAGGACTAAGTAATGAGGAGCTAAGTTACTGACAGAAGAGCTTTAAATGCAGAGATACAGCCCACTTAGAAACTAGCTGACAGAAATTTCAAATTTCTAAATATTTTAAGTTAATTGTTACAGGCAGACTACTAAATCAAACTCAAATAAAAAAAAATATTTCTAAACACACATGGTGGTATGGTGGTCCCCCTGTGTGTCAGCCCTATGTTAGACTGGTGATCTGTCCATGGGTGTACCCTATATCTTAGTCAGTGTCAGCAGGGCTTGGCACCATCCCCCTGCAACCCTAAATTGGACTGATCTGTATAGAGACTGAATGGATGGATGGAAAGTAGTCAAAGACATTAGCTTACTGACACATGATAAGAGGAGCTACTATGAACAATAGCACTCCTAATGGTGGCTACTGGAATATTTCACTACTCTTTGAAACCTGTGGTGAATGGCCTCTTAATATTCATAATTTAATCCAACAACATTTTCATGGTGTTGTGTAAGTTCAATATTTATTCTCCTTCTAAACTGTTCACCACCTAATTAGTGACATTTCTGGACAGGTAGTGTACTGTTGACTTTTTAGCTCCTCACGAAAACAACTACAGCAGCCAAAAAGTAAAATATAGGAGAAGTAAGAATGAACCAAAACAGTAAAGCTTTGGGTCATAAAACCAAAGCAATGAGCTGGAAGAAGCTATAAAGCCAGAGAATTACAAAGCTTCTGTGGATTTGTCACTATGAACAGTCCCTGTTATATTCAAGTAATCATAATAGATACAGCTGCTTTATTTACTTAAATAACCACTGGACTTCAATATTTTTGGTCTTTCCAATTTTAGCCCACTGCACTGCCACCCACTAAATAAGATACATTAAGTAAAACTGCCAATCCTTTTTACTGGATTTCCATCCATCCATCCATCTTCTTCCGCTTATCCGGGGCCGGGTCGCAGGGGCAGTAGCCTAAGCAGGGATGCCCAGAGTTCCTTTTCCCTAAACATTTCTTCCACTGGATTTGGTGAAGTCAAAAAAATAAAAAAATCAGATTAGCTAATCAAAACTCTTACAATATGAGAATTAACTCAAAACTGAGTTTGCATGTTATATCCTTTTGTAAATGAATGAATTTATTTATTATTTAGCTTTATATAACTGGGTGACACGTACAGTCTGATACTGCCACAATACATATTAATTGGGTTTCACTGTCACTAGTAGTTACTTTCTGCCAGAGTAGTAGCAGCTGTATTGTAATTTTCCTTATATTAAAAAACATCTTATAATCACAAATCTTAAAAAAGAAAATACAAAACAGAGTTTCCATCCCACAGGGAACCGAGGCGGGTCGTTTATTTTGACAAAAAGATAAACCTATGCGACTCTAATCAGAGAAGAAACAGTTTGTGAGAAAAAAAAAACAGCAGTGCATGAAACTTCTGCTGCTTTTGGATTTCATCCGATACATCTTTGCTGAACATTTTGAAACACTTGTATTGTCATTCTGACCTTTGGCTTGAGTGGCCTGCAAATGCATGTGGGGCTCCTCTTTGGAGGAGGATAGGAGCTGGCATACTGAACACCCTCGCAAAAAACAGAGTTTTAACGCTGCGACAGGACATGCGCATGTGATCAATAGAGACAGTTGCCTGTAAAGGTCAGGTAGAGCTGTTGGTAAACACTGAAGTCAAACTAGTGATGAGCCTCGACTTTGCCTCTTGATCACCACCCAACACCCGCCTGGTACATTTTGCCCGAGGAGCTGTTTGCAGCGTGGCTGGATAGTTTTTGGCTCTTCTGTGCCGCTTGGTTGGAGCATGACTGTGGGGTAGATAGAGGCAATGCCAGGAAATAAAGACAAATTGATTAGTTTTAGTTTGACACACCTCCAGCTACTCCCCCACCACCCAAACCACCACTGCCTGAAAAGCAGTCAGCCTGAGTGGGCACACACACACACACACACACACACAACCAGTCTGTTGGCTAAATTAGTCTATGATGTGGTGTCTGGTGTCAAGGAGTATTGTGTAAACTACATTTGGCATAATTGTCCTGTAACTCCTCTAACATGATGATATTATTGTAGTTGATACTCTAATGGTAATATTCATTTGTGTCTGTGGTATATATTTGACAAAGAAACAGACTGAGCAAGAGATAATACCAGTTGTTTTAGCCCCCAGATCACACATGCGTCCCCAAAAAAGGGGTCACAAATTACTCGCAAGAAAGTTAACAACATATTCTTTACCATATAAACTCCAGCATTTTTGTTGCATAGTACTTCTTTTACCTTTTCACAACTATGAAACGTGCAAAGCAAAGGTACATCAATCTTTGGTTATATTATCTTTTGTTGTAATGCAGGGGATATTTTTTAAATCAATATAACAAAACAATAATGGATACTGCTGAATGTGATGGATTACATGACTCCAACTCAGTGCTTGAGCACACCAGCATTTATAAGAAATATGTTGATTTCAGTGGTGTCACTGTAATCAGCACATTTGTTCGTGGAAGCAAAATACACTGTGATCTACCCTATATTTTAACTTTAGTGTTACATAGCTACTATTGACCAATTGCAGAATTTGAGGGGACAGAGTATAATGCAATTTGACTTATCCCTGCTCTGCTGAATGAGAAGCAATCAAGCTTTCTATTTGTGCCCATTTTATTTTTTTAAACTTGCCCTAAGCAACAGAATCTATTCTGCATAACCTGCAGGTAGCCTGTCAACAAATCTATGTTCAAAATCATTCCCTCGTTCACTCATCCACTACTCCCTACGTAACAGACACCCAATATTTGACTATACAGTGAACAATGAGATGTTAGACACCCTTTGTCATCAAAGACAGCTGTGATGTTGCATAATTGCAATTTTTTCATATATATAAGATGACTTGCATTGTGGGAGTTTTGGAAGAAAACACTATAAATGTCAGGGATAATACCTTATTTTTGCACTGTGGTATTTTTTGTAAGTACTATATACGGTATACCATGTATTTTACCCCTTACTATAATGGCATACAGTGCCCTATACAGATAGCTGGGATTACCACCCATACCATGTGGCCAGGAAGCAGCAGTCAATTTCACTGTGCCAGTTTCTTTTATGACCAGGTACAGAAGAGTCTGCTAACTGATTTGCATACTTTGCAAGAGCATTGTTAGACATAAATATGTTTGATTAGTCTTTTAATACTACCTGCCTTTGTTCCTGCAGAGTAAAATATGTGGTACATAATTTCACTCAACACAACATCCTTAGATTTGTTTTGTTTTGCACTACAGACAGAAAAGAAGCTTGTAATGGCAAATTAGGCCACATATAACGGGGGGCATGTACTGTACACTGTAAACATTGCAAAGG
Source organism: Mastacembelus armatus (assembly GCF_900324485.2). Classification (NCBI taxonomy): domain Eukaryota; kingdom Metazoa; phylum Chordata; class Actinopteri; order Synbranchiformes; family Mastacembelidae; genus Mastacembelus; species Mastacembelus armatus. Next base: position 24,828,346 of record NC_046635.1, read on the forward strand.
TAAGATGCATCATCAAGCTTATGCACTTCATCTACACCTCAGAGACTGCAGCCTGACAGCCTGTGACGCACACGTTAGTGGGACAGTAAGAGCCAACCTGTCCATGTAAATACATGAATGTGTGTGGCAATAAGCATTTTATCAAGCTATTTGTTCTCTTCCTTCCTTGTCACGGCACAATGTGCTGTGAGGCAGCTTGCAGGCAAGGCAGACGTGCTCTGGCTGGTTCTATGTGCTTTTCAACATGGCAATGCTGCATGCAGGTTAACATGATAGTCCCCTGCCTTATCTAATGTGACGAGGGGCATTTCTTGGCCGTGCCACAAAGCTGCTTTGAAGCATCTGTCAATGCCCTCCCCTGGATAAATGTCGTGAGGAATATCTCAGGTGGCAGATGCGCCATTGCAACGGCAATGGCAGGAAGCCAGAAAACAGCCCAAAGCCTTACACTCCTACACTTGGGACATGGGAAGAGGAATTTTTTGTATTTTTCTGCTCCCTTTTTAAAAAAATCAATCTCCAAGGTCATACATCAGCAAAGTAACAAAAAAGAACATTATTTCTCTCAGACTCCAAAATATATAGTAGATCTTTTCCTATTTTTTGCATTACAGTTTTTCAAATATTTACTTTTTATTGTCTAAAAAAAAAACATTTGTGCCCACAAAACAAGACACTTTGCCATTTAAAAAAATCACAACAGACCATGTCTCTCCAATATTTCTTAGGCCATTCTATTACCAGGGATAGTCACATAATATTATTTTAAGTGGAGAAAAACCTTTGCTCCTTCATGATATTAATGGCCAAAAAACATCTTGTGGCACTGATGTTCACTCAGCCTTGCACGCTCATTGTAATATTTGTTACCTGTTATTAGACTGAGATGGGGAAAGCCTTAAGATTGTAATTAGATGGTCATGTCATTTCATCCAATGAGAGGTTTCTTTTTCAGCTTGATAACATCCATTTGGAGAATTTTCAAATTGGCTCTCTTTACATATTTAAATATGGGACATAGTTTACATGCTCAGCCCTGAACCTTTCCTCACTTAAAGGAACGCAACATTCCTCATGATAATGTCATTAATACAGTTTATGCAGTCCAGAATGGGTTCATCACTGAAAATGAATCATCATGAATGGAACATTTAGCCTACTAATTGGTAATAATAGCACCCTTTTTAAGAGAGGGGTAGTAATTGTGCCCTTATGATGAGACTTAAGGTTTCAAATCAAAAGAGAATATTTTCCTGTAAAACTTTACATATACAGAATTTTGGTTTAATAACAGCAGATTGTGTGGTGTTGCAGTCTGGCTGAACTGTCTAGTGCGTGTGATCAGAGGAATGTGATATTAAAAATCAGTTTAAACTGTCCTTATGTCTGTGGTCTCGCAAATGTACTGAGAATGGATGTTTATGTCAAGCTGGAGATATCTTGGGTCTCAAAGTTTACATTTTTAAAAAAATCTATATCCAGGATTTTTCAATAAAGGAGAATGTATAGAGTACAGTACAGCATCTATAAATATCACACTGTGGTTTCTGTTTGGGGGATGAATATATCATAACACCTGCAGAAACCAGTTGGGCAATTTAAAGTCAACTTTAAATAACTTAAAGAGGGATCAGTCACATAAATGATCTGGTGCATGTAATTGAGTTTAATGGTGATTTTTGTTTATATTGTTTCTTTTTGTGCTGTTCTGTATATATTTTAATTTTTTGTGTTGCATATTTGCATCAAGGCCAATCTAGGAGCATGCCTTGTACACAAGTGATCTCACTTGAAACCAGAAGTCTGCTCAATTTTACTGTCTAACTCAGTATACATGAGTATAGAAAGGAAGAACACACACATCATTCCAAAGTCCCACTGCCAAAACGAATTTGACAAGGACCAACCGATCATTCCTGAGGCAAGGAGACACCATTTTCAATGGATGAGGGAAGAGCACAAATTTTGACCTAGACTGCCCAAAAGTATTTGAACTGAAGTCTCCAAAAAACAAACATTTCTGAAATCTACATTAAGGAGGTCAAATTAAACAAAAACATAAAATACAGGGAAAAAAATGTAGCCATACTGTTTTCCCACCATGAAGGCAAAGAAGACAGTTTCAGTGGAGCAAGTAGAGTGCAGTCAAATGATTTCAGCTCAGTTTGAATGTAGATTGGTGTTGTTCTACTTATCCAGCGAGGACAGAGAAGCCAATTCTTTCCACTCCAGTAAAGACTTGGATAATTGGAGTTTTGTATTAAGATTGACACCAGATGAAAGTTGGTTATTAACACAGGGTGAAGCGTGGCAGATTGTTTATTAGAATCTTGTCACTATTTACAACCCAAAACGGCAGTGCCTTGACATTGAGAGTTCAATTGAAAGTGAGGTATCAAATTGATATTCTGGCAAAGGCAGGTTTCAGTTAGACACTTTGCCTCCCTGCTGCTTCTGAGACAACTGAGTATATACTATGAGATGTCCACTTTCCACATTAGATTTTTATCATCATTCTACCACAACAGAAACGGTTGTTATAGATCCACAAAAAAGGGTTTTGTATATACTTCCATTTTAGCTTTCCTTCCAAAATTCAGTCAAGGAGATGGATCAGAAATTAATCAGTTCAATCACAAAAAACAGCAATGACATTTAAAGTAAACTGAGGCTGAGGACTACTTTAATATTAAAACTGGGAATGGGATGTTCATATATCTAACACATGGAATTCAGTTTTTCCTTTTTCTTCCGTAATTTAAACAAATGGTACTATGGTATTCCAGGTGTCAGTCTGTAAAAAAAAAAAAAAACAATTATATATATATATATATATATATATATATATATATATATCAACCTGTCCTCTTATGGATTATGCTTAAATTCAATGTTAATTGTCCATCCCTGTGTGTGTACTGTATTGAGGTATACAGTGTACAGCATGTGATGTATACAATGCAAAAGCATTAACATCAGCTGTGCTTCTTTCCAGCCTTTTCCCTTTTATATCTTGCCGTCTTGTTCAACTCTGGATACTTGAAAGAGCCCAGGGCTGTCCTTAGGGTGGCGGGCTTGGGGAAGGAGTTGGCATTGGTGTGTTATGTGTGTGTGTGAGGCAGCTAGTGTCTGTCTTTGTGGTTGACTGTTGATGCTTTACCCTCCCAGTTAGTCAATGTGCAGCAATCTGCCATAGGTAAGCCAAGTCTGACTCAATCTCTTTCACTTGCACTGGAACTGACTCCTTTTCTAATCTCTCTCTCTCTCTCTCTCTCTCTCTCTCTCTCTCTCTCTCTCTCTCTCTCTCTCTCTCTCTCTCTCTCTCTCTCTCTCTCTCTCTCTCTCTCACACACACACACACACACACACACACACACACATACAAAAAGTGAATTGTTACCTTATCTGAAGCACACCAGCCTTCTAAAAACAACAAAATATGTCTAACGAATCTGCTTGGATTTTGCAAGGCAAAATCTGCCCCTACAGTATGAAATCACTTGATTTGTTCTGTATTTACCGTGTTAAATCTTGCAGGATCTTAATTTCAGCCCAGCAGCTTCAGTTTCTAGTGAGTGATGATGACATGAAGCTCAAGGCTTTAGCATGGCAAACATACTGCCAAAATTGTTTTTTCTATCCTACTATACAATAAAGATACACATATAAAAAAAAAAAACACAATACCCTGCACTCCTTCCACCCTCCAAGCTTGCTGTCTCTGTTTCCCTTCTTCACGATTTACAGCCTGATTCCCACTGAAAGACTGGTGAATAGAAATGGGAGCAGTGCTAAATTATGCACAATGGGGATCTACTTTCTTGTTCTTTCACAAGATAACTGCTTATTGTTCCATCCTTTGTTATGGACGGTGTGTGCCCATGGGATGATTAGTAGAACAAAGGATGGGAGAAAGTAAACCTGCTCGTAGTTCAAAACAAGTTCTCCATGTCTTTGAAGATACGGGGATACTTCAGGCAAAACTGGGTTTCGAAGGGGAGATGTGCATGTTGTCAGACATGCACACCTATTAATACACAGAGCTAAGTAGTAATCAAGACCTTGACCAGTTTGATCACCAACTTGCTGCTTGGTGACATGCGCATGGAATTAAGGATGTGCTTGAAAGGGAACAAATATTGTGTACCCTCAAGGTGAAGGTTATGAGAGCTCTGTTTAGCAAAGATATTTGATCCATTATACATTGTTTGTATCTACAGCTGGTACAATGAGAATAATAAATATTGTATTAGCCGTGAGACCTACATCTCCGTCTCACAGACAAGTTCATAACATTCTCAGCAGGGAAGGGCGGGACCTCCTGTGGCTTTTTCCCCTAACCTCCTCTGTTCTTTTTCCTTCCGCTCACTAACATCAGTAGCATTAAAGAGTCCTTACAGCATGCAACATGTGCACCTTGGCTAGGCGATTGTTGCATTTTTCATTTGACCAATGAGCAACCGGAACACTAGCATCAGCAGCTTGTTAGAAGAGGTGATTAAATTGTCCTACTGCTGATGCCCCTGTTGTCTCTCAATTCCATTGAGGTTTTGGTATTTTCCATTTAGATTGTTGGCAGCACTGTAGTGTGAGGTATACACTGTATGTTGACAGTGAATTTTAAATTACAAATTGTAGCATTTAATTCTTGCATCACACCATATTATTTTCAGTTTCGAAGCAGTATGAATTTTGGCACCTGATATAGAGAAAAATGTATATTAATCTTAGGCTGATTTTAGTCATTTGATTAAAGTCAACAGAAACTGCAGACATTTTAGTCTTGTTTCAACAGTTTCACCTTGCTTTTTAAAGTTTTTAAGCATTTTGAAGCTGCAGCTGTCATCATACTGTACTGTACTGTAAATGTGGTTGCAAATGTTGTTCCCTATCAGGAGATTTGTAAAAATGGCTTTAGAAGCGAGATTAACTCACATTTTCAGTAAAATGCTGTTCACTGGGTTTAGCATGAGAGGAGAAAGTAAATCATTCAGTAACATCAATACAGTGATATTTTTGCAGCCAATGTCTAGAGAAAGATTTAAATGTTTGACTGTTGATTTTAATCTTGGAAATTATTAATTCTTTTTAAAAGCAACACAAAAAAACTCTGACTGAAAGTAACGTTAACGTTACATCCCCATCCATACCACTTCATGATAAATGATCTGACCTTTTCATAAATGTCGATGTGATGCCTGTATTTTCCTCATTTATTTCAGCTGTCTTTTTTTATTGCCTTTCTGTCTAACTCCGTGGATTGTAGATGAATCTAAATAATTTTTTACTTCTAGAATGTTATTGAATCTAATTAGTTTCTTATTAACAGTAGTGTCACAGGTTAAGCGGATAAATCAACTTTTGAACAATACTTTGGTCGATAGCGGAGACTGGTCTTTTATCAGGAAGTGCAGTTTATGATTCCAGATGTAGCAGGTTATTAAATGAGACTTTGCATTAAGGCAGTAATTACTTCATGTCCATTTGTCTTCCTCTCCCAATATCATTTACGTTTTATTCTGCTACAAAAAAATATAATACAGTTCTAGTTCAGTTGTAGTTCTTGTTTACAAATGTTACTTTCCATTAAGGTACAATAGCTTGTCAATGAACAGTTTACTCAAGTTGTGAAAAATAGCTTGGCTTTATTTAGACATTTCACTGAGAGGGTCCTGTTCACACTCACACAGCTGCAGAGGCTAAATTCACACTGGGAAGCTGCCCAGCATGAACACAATCTGATACGAGGTGATATACCAGCATATCCTTCTCTCACAGAACCTGCTTTGCCATTTGGTAGCTTTCTTCAGGTTAGGTTGTAGTATCCTCATGTACTGATACCACATACCACAGTGTCTCATTCAGAGCACCCATCTTCTTCTTTTCCTTTCGGCTGCTCCCTTCAGGGGTCGCCACAGTGAATCATCCGCCTCCATTCAACCCTATCCTCTGTATCCTCCTCACCCACACCAACTATCCTCATGTCCTCCTTCACTACATCCAAGAACCTCCTCTTTGGTCTTCCTCTAGGCCTCCTTCCTGGCAGTTCTAACCTCAGCATACTTTTACCAATGTATTCACTGTCCCTCCTCTGAACATGTCCAAACCATCTCAATCTGGCTTCCCTGGCTTCTTCTCCAAAACATCTAATATGAACTGTCCCTCTGATGTACTCATTCCTGATCCTATCCATCCTCATCACTCCCAGAGAACCTCAACATCTTCAGCTCTGCTACCTCCAGCTCTGCCTCCTGTCTTTTTCTCAGTGCCACTGTCTCTAAACCAGACAACATTGCTGGTGTCACCACTGTCTTGTCCACCTTTCCTTTCATTCTTGTTGACACTCTTTTGTCTCACATCACACCTGACACTTTCCTCCACCTGTTCCACCCTGCTTGCACACGTCTCTCCATTTCTTTTCCACACTCTCCGTTGCTCTGGACTGTTGACCCAAGGTACTTAAAATCCTCCACCTTCTTCACCTCTACTCTCTGTAACCTCACCGTTCTACTTGAGTCCCTCTCATTTACACACATGTACTCTGTTTTACTGCGGCTAACATTCATTCCTCTCCTTTCCAGAGCAAACCTCCACCTCTCTAGATTTTCCTCCCCCTGCTCCCTGCTCTCACTACAGATGACAATGTCATCTGCAAACATCATGGTCCACGGAGATTCCTGTCTAACCTCATCTGTCAGCCTGTCCATCACCACAGAAAACAAGAAGGGGCTCAAAGTCGGTCCTTGGTGCAGTCCCACCTCCAGCTTAAACTCCTCTGTCACCCTTACAGCACACCTCACCACTGTCTTACAGCTCTCATACATGTCCTGCACCACTCGAACATACTTCTCTGCCACTCCAGACTTCCTCATACAAAACCACAGCTCCTCTCTCGGCACCCTGTCATACGCTTTTTCCAAATCTACAAAGACACAATGCAGCTCCTTCTGGCCTTCTCTGTACTTCTCCATCAGCATTCTCAAAGCAAATATTGCATCTGTGGTACTTTTTCTTGGCATGAAACCATACTGCTGCTCACAAATGCTCACTTCTGACCTCAGCCTAGCCTCCACTACTCTTTCCCATAACTTCATTGTGTGACTCATCAGCTTTATTCCTCTGTAGTTTCCACAACTCTGCACGTCTCCCTTGTTCTTAAAAATGGGCCCCATTACACTTCTCCTCCATTCCTCAGGCATCCTCTCACTCTCCAAGATCTTGTTAAGTAGCCCAGTCAAAAACTCTACTGCCACCTCTCCTAAACACTTCCATACCTCCACAGGTATGTCATCAGGACCAACTGCCTTTCCACTCTTCATCCTCTTCAACGCCTTCCTCACTTCATCCTTACTGATCTTTTCTACTTCCTGCTCCACAACAGTCACCTCTTCTACTCTGTGCTCTCTGACATTTTCCTCATTCATCAACTCTTCAAAGTATTCCTTCCATCTTTCCATCACACTTGTCGCACCTGTCAAAACATTTCCATCCCTGTCCTTAATCACCCAAACCTGCTGCACATCTTTCCCATCTCTGTCTCTCTGCCTCGCCAACCTGTACAAATCCACCTCTCCCTCCTTAGTATCCAACCTACCATACAAATCCTCAAATGCCCTTTGTTTGGCCTTTGCTACCTCTACCTAAACTTTACACTACATCTCCATCTCCCTGTACTCCTGTCTGTTCTCTTCTGTCCTATCAGTGTCCCACTTCTTCTTAGTTAACCTTTTCCTCTTAACACACTCCTGAACTTCCTCATTCCACCACCAAGTCTTCTTATCTGCTTTCCTCTTTCCAGATGACACAGCAAGTACCCTCCTACCTGTCTCCCTGATCACTTTAGTTGTAGCTGTCCAATCATCTGGAAGAACCTCCTGACCTCCCAGAGCCTGTTTCAGCTCCTCCCTGAAAGTCACACAACACTCTCCCTTTTTCAACTTCCACCACTTGGTCCTCTGCTCTGCCCTTGTCCTCTTCATCTTCCTCACCACCATAGTCATCCTACACACCACCATCCTATGCTGTCTGGCTACACTCTCCCCAACCACTACTTTGCAGTCACTGATCTCTTTCAGGTTGAAATGTCTGCACAAGATGTAATCAACTTGTGTGAAAAAATATGTTCACTACAGCCATTTCCATCCTTTTTGCGAAGTCTACCACCATCTGTCCTTCTGCATTCCTGTCCTGCATACCAAACTTACCTATCAGTTCCTCGTCACCTCTGTTTCCCTCACCAACATGTCCGCTGAAGTCTGAATCTCTTCACCTCCAGAACATTCCTAGCAAAATCTTCCTTCAGGATAATTCCTACTCCATTCCTCTGTCCATCCACACCATGATAAAACAGCTTGAACCCTGATCCTAATTTATAGGCCTTGTTACCTTTCCACCTAGTCTCCTGAACACACATGATATCCACCTTTCTTCCCTCCATCATATCAGCCAACTCTAGTTTTCCCTGACAAAGTCCCTACATTCAAAGTCCCTACTCTAAGTCCTACACTCCTGCCCTTCCACTTCTCTCTTTGCCTATGAACACGCCTTCCTCCTCTCCTTCTTCGACCAACAGTAGTCCAATTTCCACTGGCACGCTGTAGGTTAACAGCACCAGTGGCGGTCGTTGTTAACCCGAGCCGCGACCGATCCGGTATGGAAGTCATATTTGTGATTCGCATGTTTGATTTGGCTTAAATTTTACGTCAGATGCCCTTCCTGACACAACCCTCTGCATTTACCCCGACTTGGTACCCGGCACATGAAGACATTGGATTGTGCCCCCCTGTGGTTGCATTCATTCAGAGCACCAATGCCAGTACAGAAATCACAATCACCAAAATGTAATCAGTAGATAGTTTTTGAATATATATTTTCACATTTTGTATTGTCATTGTAGGACCGACTGACATTTTGTCATGTGTCTGTTTTTCAAATATGTGAAATAAAATAGGGGTTGAAAAATATTTATACCATTTAACAGATAAGACACATATTCAATAGATTCTAAAAATCACACCTTCTGCCCCACTTTATTTGTGACATAAATCTGACATAAATCTACATGACATAACTTCACGGTACAAGTCACACTTTAAACCTTTTCAAGCTGACACTAAGTTACATTAGGAAAGAATATTTCTAAGACTCTGTAGGTAGGTTTTATACAATAAGTTGACATTTAGTTTGAATTCATTAAAAGTAATCCTTATGCTGAAAGAAAAGATGAATGAGTCACACGATGTCAGAACTTCAGTAATATTGACTAGAAGATTGTACCATTCCTTCCATCAAGGTATATTTTGAGCCTCAAGCATCTGGCCAATACTATAGAAACAGGGAAAGCTATAAGCTAACTGCTAATGGCTGGAGGAGTACAGCAAGAGAGAAAGAAGGATTACACTTCTAGTGTCCTTTAAACTTGCACTCAACAACACCAAGGGAAGAGCCTCAAATAAAGCGTTTATGTACATATAATTGATTTTTATTCATGTTGCTGCGATTCACAGTGATGATCACCACACTTTTACTGTGCTTACCACTACAGCAATTATTATACATCATTAATGCAGTAGTTGTTGTGCATATGCTCTGCTGTCGAACTGCATCTGTTGTTAGACACAGTTCCTACATATGGTAGAGGATATTCACTGTGCATGTTGTGCAGTCTGTTTATGGCAGACTGCTATGCCGTGACAAAGGTGTTGACATTGCTGTGCAATGTTCTCTCACCTATAAATGTCTTGTCATCTTTAAGCAATTTCATATGTGAGCCCCTAAATAACTTGCCTGGTGTTATTAGGGTCAAGCCTCAATAAACTCCTACTGGGCAGCAAGCAGGAAATTCTTGTCTTAACTAGTGTGTGCCAGTCTACTGTTGGTCCCAGCCCCGTCTTGTACAATGAGCACAGTAGAGATAGGCTGCTGAACAGCTTTCTGCTGCAGTTGAAGACACACACTATGAGAGAAATGTGAGGGAACCAAAATGCATAACAAAAGCAGAATTGGTCATTATTCCCTTATAGTTTCATTAGTAAGAGCAACTCATTTCACTATAGAAAAATATGAATTAATACCATTAAAATGTTAGGGAAAGGTCAGTGGTTAAATATCAATCAAGTTTTCTTCCTACCCACCCAAACCACATAGCCAAGTGTGCTTTAATCACTGAAGTCCAATTGTTTAAACCACCATGGAAGATGGTTTGAGATGCATGACAGCATGAAAAACTTCTTTTTGAGTCTTTTTGAGTTGTTTACCAAATATTTACTCATCTGAAGTCTAACTTTCTCAGTTACTAGACTAAAGAGTTTGCTCATTAGATAATGGCAGCTGAGGCTGCATTGAAATTGGCCAAAAGTGTAATAAATTGCATCTGCATAGGAAACACTTCAAATATTTGTCTTAGAACAAGAGTTTTATCTTACCATAATACAGTGGTTAGAGTTATCTAATCTTTACCACAGTTTACATAATTTAGGCTTTCAGAAAGCATAATGATCCATGTTCTCTCAGCAGGAAGTGTAGTTGGACATATGACAGTTAATTGTAGTGTGAGATTGTAAGAGGGTTGCAAATCACCATGATCTTTCCCTAACTTTTAGTTATTTTATTTAAGTCAATTTGTAACATTTATTTATGCCAGTTTTAGATGGTGCTGGTAAACTGCCTGAATAGAAACCACTCATATAATTTTAAAAGGAATTTGACATATGTGTTTGTTTTATGCTTGAGAACATGTCTAATTTATATTTATTCATTGATATATTCTTGTATATCATCAGTATAAAAAACATTAGCTATGTGAATACAAACACTGCATGATACGTTAAAGAAAAACACTATGAAAAGAAAAGGAGGCAGAAAATGTCCTGGGTCATGTTCATGTTTCAATATCCAAGGAAAAATCCAGAAGTATGGTATTTACCTGTGGTCGTTGACTATATAAGATAAGTAAAATGTAATTTCCCTGTGCAAATGTGTGTGAAATTAAATACACAAAAATGGACAGCTTTACAGGTGCTGGATTTATCCCGACTATATTTACTTAGTATTTTATTGCATGTTCAGTTTAAACGAGAGAAATATCACAAATGACTTTATGACATTTCATGTCTGGGTGGTTCTACATTTCTGTGTGGAGGCAGCTCGGACAGAGATATGGGGTAAGTAGTTCTCTATTGGCAGTGATATAGCAGTCTATCAACAGGCTGAAGTAGACTTGCAATCGAAACAAGCCACAAATCCATTAAAGGATATGTTTATATCAGTGATAAGTTGCAGATAAACAGGTTCGGTGCATTGCGTTTGAATCTCATCATAGGTTGGGCATGGAGTATTCAGCGGGGGCTTGCAGTATGTTTCACAAGTTGAGCCACTTACATGGTTTCCAATCCTTTTTGAGTTAGTCACATTTCCAAGTCTGACTCATTCTGCCCTAAGATGTTGCCCAACTACAATGAAACTGCCTTGAACTTTAACTAGTCCAAAAATTTTGATAATCTTCACTTTATATACTAGGTGGCAAGAGCACTCACCACTCAAACCTTCCGGGAAGTGTTTTCCATGTTTTTAACAATGCCTTTTAGCTTTCAGAGGCAATTCAAAATCTTGAGTGTAACTGGCACCCAATTTTCAACCCTCATACGCTTACGTTATCCTGTGGGTGGTTTAAAATGAGGAAATGTAAATCACTGGCTCCAATAAATACAAATAGTTGTAGTAAATGCTGCATAAATGGCACATGGTGCTAGGCAAGCCTTCACAAGTAAATCAAACAATTGCCTGGAGTGGTGGATAAAATCAATATACTCTGAAGAATCACATTACCAGTCTCAGGCTTTCTCTGCCAAAGAAATCGTGTTCAAAGGTTGAGACAAGTGCTTTTGAGACATGTCTGTTTCTATTTTCTAAAGCCACTGTTCGGACAAAACTTTTAAGGAAAAAGGACAATGACATTGAAGGAATATACAATTCAATGACTTATCAGTCCGAATAAAAGGAAAAACTAATCAAACCATGAGTAACGTCAAATAGCTCCCTAATGGAGCATTGAATCATTTTGTGTACTTTATAACATACTCACCTCTATAGCATATAGTTCTTCATGAGGTGTTGAGCGAAAGACTAGCTGCAACACAATAATTCAGCTACAATCCTCTGGTTACTGCACACAACAGCCTCATTTTTGACAATGAATTAAACAAGGTCAATTTAAAATCAAAGGTTCCAGGGATGGTAATATTCTGGCATCTCAACAAGTCTGTCTACTGGGCAGTCAAGAAATTTTACCCATAAATAAAAATACTATATGGTAATAAAAGACCTGAGTGGGTCAGGATTGACAGTGTCCTACGACATCCAAACAGAGCTAAGTAAGAAATCACAGTTTAAACCTGAGTGTAGAAAAATAACAAATGTGTCTGTGCATTCTGAAAGGCTAATAGTAATAGTTCTTGAGTATGAAATTGACATGAATTATACATATGCTTTGACCTTCATGCTCTGCAGGTCTCAAACTGAGATCAGAGCAGATTAAAGATTTCACAGGAATACTTGAATCAGTAGGTCACCCTGTAAATGTTCATGGGTGTCATTGATGGAGAATTTACATTATCTTTTTTCTGTTTTCTTTTGTTTTCTCTTGCCCTATTGCAACTATAGTTATGTTTCATGTTCTCAGAGCTCAGCAGTTGCTAAATATTAATTAATTAATTAAAATATCATCTTAACTGAGAGAATCTATGGTGGTCTGAGGTGCAAAACACAATGACATCTCACAAAGCACAGAGTCAAGAATGTCAAAAGAGCAGCTACTCTACCACAAGTGACAGAGTGCCATGCTATCAGAACTGGAGGACCTAGCCAGCCGAGGTTCACTCAAATGCAAATACATCAACTGTGTTAAAAGCAACACAGTGATGCAAGTGCTTACTGAACTGAATCTATTGGGAACCCTCTCTCTGACACTTCGATTTATCAGACACACCAGGAGTAGTCTCTTATTTTATTCAGATACAGAATCAGCAACATCGCTGTGTAGAATTTTTACTGTGGTACAACACTAGAACCAAATGATGATTGATGCAAAGAAATATATAGTAACATATGCAGCAGGAAGGGACAAAAGGAAAACAATTAAATTAAAGTGTTTTAAGGTTATTCACAACAATTTGCTGAAATGAGCAAACCAAGCACAATATGACACAAGTTGCAGGGGTGAAAAGTTGAGTGCGGGAGAAGTGGTGACAACATCACGTATGCAGGTTTCTGTTCTATTTCTGTTCTGTTCTGCTCAACAATTGTTTGACAAATCGCTCATACCATTTACATTAATGGCAGATTTTGAGCTTCTGGTTAACGAGCATTGTGGTCTACTCAAAATATAACTCCCTCTGTGATCCACTCCGCTTTGTGTGAGCAGCTCACTAAATCAATCCCTAAATCAATAAAATTTAAATAGAACAAAGACCTCTTTGGCATGCATCTCCTTGTCTGAAATAACAAAAATGCCAAAAAGTTAGATCTCTGTCAATAAAAGTGAATGCTTTTTAGTTAGTTGCTTTGTTTTTCTGTTCTAGTATACTAGATTTACTGGATTAGATTTAATGCTATAACTGTACAATGTATTGTAGCATCATGTGCAGCTGACAAAACCTACTGGAGATGTTGAGGCCAATTCTTTTGCTACAATTTGGTCCAAGACGATCAGTGAGCCAAATAACACTGGACGTTGCACTTTGAAGCAAACCCACACTTGTAAGGCAGTTGAGAAAAATACTCCAAATCCTGACAACAATAAAACAGACTGACTTGATTTGATCGAAGAACCACCTCAGATTTTCAATATGAGGAGATTATGAGCAAATGTGTGTGCAGGCTTATGTGTGACTGACTGATAATAGAGTGAAAGAGAGACAGAGTGAAAGCATGGGAGGGTAAAAGGAGAAGGAAAGAGCAATTTGTACATCTCCGCCCATAGTGCTGCCAGTTCTGTGATGTGAGGGTCAGAGTTTGACTAACCTACTAGCTCTGGCTGGGCTGCCCTTTCTGTCTCACTGCACCTGTTTCACCACATTAAACACTTCACATGTTCCTCAGGGTCCCAGCTCCACACTGTTCTTTACACTCATACACACAGCCTCAGAAAAACCCTCATACACACATATAGCCATGCTTGAGTGCACGCACATGCACATGCACACACACACACACACACACACACACACAATAAGAAGAACATAGGGCTACTACCAAATAGAGTGAGAATGAAGGTCGAGAATAATAACAATGATGGATTGAGTAAAGGTTATCCTGTCTCTAAGATGCTAATTGTTCTGTCAACAGTATTCATTTGCCAGGACTCCCAAAGGGCATGCATCCATTTTGTTTGTTCCAAGCAGATGGGTTCTCTCTTCCTGTGTGTGTGTGTGTGTGTGTGTGTGTGTGTGTATAACAGTTTTTGCTTCATGGTGAAATGTGCCTTTATTTATGCATATGGTGTGTGTTTGTAGTGTGCACACATTAGCATGTGTCTCTGTGTACCAAATAATCCAAGTTCAGATTAACAGCCTTTACATCTGCATATGTTTATATGCATGGATCAATTTACACAATGCAAAAGAAGTGAGACTACACTCAACTCTGGAAGTGGACAACACTTTGTCATGAATAAGATATCTGATAAGACAATGCAGTGTCTAAAAATCACCAAAAGGTTGACACAAATTAAACAACTAAAATATAACTGGGGTTTTAGAAATATAAAGAACTTTAAAAATATCCCATGCAGCTTTTCACATATTATATTACTAATTCTCTGTATATTCAGAACAAACAAAAACTGAAGACTAGGTTTTGAGGTTAAGGTAAGTGATTTATTTTCAGATTTTCTTTTTAATTAGTGTTAACTAGGACTGCCCCAACTTGAAAAACTCAATCATTATTTTGGTCAACATTGAAATCACAATTACTGAACGCTCGCTGACATCAGAAACATTTTTGCATTTATTGAACTTAAAAAAAGAAAACACCTTCAGGTGATTCAAAATACATTGGGATTTTCTAGTGGTGGACACTACCAGCAAATCATGCACATAATATATTTTTGGTTCTTTGAATCCAAACTGTTCTAAGATAACAGAATTGGTTCTACCTGTTATGCTGACCAAATGCTGCTGCTGCTGTTCTCCTTCTGCCATCTTTACTCATGCTGATTTTTAAATACTACCAAATATCACACACACAGACTTCCCTGACAGTAGGCTGAGTCAGTTTAGGCTTCAGGAGGGATGAAAGTGCACGTGTCATTCTGTACATAAGACAAAATAGTTTTTTGCGTGCGTGTGCATGTTGGGAGTTACTTTTGCATGCAATAAAATTTATTACAGAATATATTTGGATTTTAAAAATGTTTTTTTCCTTGAAGGCCTAATACACATACTGCAGGAACTCTTGAAGACACTGCAATTACAACAGAATTGGCCATATAAATTCTCAAGCTCCTGGCCAATTCTGGAAAAACTACTCACTTTCTGCTTATCAGGTACACTGTAAGTCAAACCATTTTTTTCATTTATTCATTTTTTTAAGTTTTAGTACCACAGTACAGTGCTATACAGTATAATACAATATATAATTGTTGAGTTTAGACATTTTCATTCATTTGAGGTTTATATGGCACTCTTTAATTACATCATTTGCAGTGTTTTAATGGGACCCAATTGGACTAAATTAGCGCCACCAGCTGTTAGTGCCACAGTTTCGCATTTTCTTTTGCATACTTTGTGGACATTTGATGGAAACCTTTTTCCAGGTTGAACAATTGTTGGGCAGACAGAAGTTTAACAGTTTTGTAAAGAGCTTTACATATCAATTCACAGTAAATTGTGGGAGCATGTCGATGACGGGGTTTTTCCTAAACAAAAACTCAAAGTTCACTACAAAAATTTCTTTCATGGTAATGACATTTAAATGCACAGGTCAAGAAATCTGATTAAAAGTGTCTTCTTTAGTTTCAGTTGCAAACCTAAAGATATCATCTGGCCCTTGAGTGGAATAGTGGAATTAGCATGGCATTATAAAGGGACAGAAAAAACACAACCCCTCTTTTTAAAACCAGTCAGTAATAATTCTGTCTTTGCTCTCTCATATTTACTTTGCCTTCTCTTCCATGAATCTTTGAATAAATCTCTTGGGTGTTTGACTTCTACAATGATACAAGCTGATTATTGATTTGACTTGTATTCTTGTACTTCAGCCGAGGAAAACAGACAAACCCATTATTATGTATCATAATTACAGCTTTTCATTCTGTTTCCGTCTTGTTAGTATTGAGCTGGCCATCATTGCTGTGGCTTTTATGCACTGCACTTCCCAAAGATCATTTGTCAATCAAACAGTTGAATGTGATGTCTTATTTGTATTATCTGTTGAGTTTCTGTGGCACTGTGTCTTCATTCATGGTGGCTATCACTTTTCATTTTAAAAAACAATTTCTTGTTCTTATTTACTCCAGCTGTTTTCAAATAATGGGAAATGAGATGTGGACAAGGACAAATAAATGTTGTAAAAAAAGTATATGCAACTTAAAATCTGGAAGAAAAAAAAAATCCACTATGAAAAGGTCGAGAGTAGATACAAGTACTGCTTGTGCTCTACATGTAGAAAACTGGCATGCATACTTAACAGAAAAAGTGTTCAGATGAATGACAGTAAGACATAAGGTTGAGTCTTCAATTTGGTCGCCAAATGTTCAAAAGCATGGATGGAATAAATGGCTCTCAATGGGAACAGTAGGTTAGTCCGTTTGCCACAGGCGTGCTTTCAGTTTAAGAGACCACTCTGTCAGAGTGTGGCCGGTAATGAGGGGCATACAGAGACACAGCTCACACTTACACTGTACAGTCTTAAGGTTAAATGATATGACAGTCTCTAACTAAGTCTTTTTTTCCCTTAAAGGTCAACTGAATATTTTATTGCCAGCCAAGCCTGGCAGTGTATTGAAATGGTAATGTAAATACCACTACAGGACAGCTACAGTGAAGGAGGTCCCCTGAAAGGTCAGCCAATCTCCCCACTGCTCCCTCATATTCGTACACAAAAAGCAGCACACACAGGCAGGATCAGAAAACACCCCACAAACACATGCATTCACTACACAAAGGCAAAGTCTTGCTCAGTCACACACAGCATAAAAGGACACAGACACACATACCCAAGCTTTTACATCAATGTACACTTTTATTAGTTTGCTCCTTTTCATTTTTATTGCAATCTGTGGTAAACTTCAATGCACTGGTTCATCTTGCTGCATCATTAGAGCACAAGGCAATTTCCTGCCCAGTCTAGTCATGGACATGAAATGAAAATGTCTGTGATTGGCTGCTATTAAAGATGTGAGCTTAAGGGCGGTATTGGTTGTGACTGGTGAGACACATATCTCTTTTAATGCAGGAGGTGCAGCTGGCATAGAGTAACCTTAAAAGCCACACTTCATCAGAGGGTGATCGTTTCACTGGTACGCTGAGCAAACGGATGTAAATATAGTCCCAAAGTACCTGGTAGTAGACTTTTCTGTGCTGTAGCATTAGCTCTGATTAGTGAAGCTGCTTTATCTTATGGCTAGATTACTTCTGGCAGGTAGAAAAGAACACGTTCTTAATGAGTGAAGAACAAACAGTGTTAGAACAGTCACCAAAACAGTGAATTGCAAATCGACAATGTACGTTAAAGTATTTATGTAATTTTCTTCCTATATTTTTTACTATTCACGAAAAAAGCTACAGCTTCTCCTCGAGATCCCCAACAGCTGCCATAGAAACAAAACACATAATATAGAGGGGTGACGTCATAGGTTTCTATCATTCAGTCTTATTGAACAGCCTGGTAGAGGTGCAGGCATATTCCCTTAAAAGGTTTTTGATCCATCCTTGCCCTCTTAACCAGTCAAAGAAGGCCAGAATGGGTGCTCATAGCTCTCAATCAACATCTGAATGTGCTTTAGATCCACTGCTCGTTTTGCATCAAGGCTTCAAGCTAGTCTTAGATGCTGGAAGAGTCACTTTGGCAGCACTAGGCCAGCAAGCTCCAGAAACCTGCATCTGTAGAGATAGCGAACAGGAGAAGGATGAAGGTAAAGGACAGTGTGGAGCATAACGGAGAATGGAGAGGGAAGAGTGGGAGGAGCACCAACATCATTTTCAAGAAGAAAAATGCTTTTTATTAATGATTTTTTCAAAATGGTCCAGAGAGAATTGAGTCAGAAAGGCCTAAAAGCTCTGCCATATTTTTAACCTTTAAAGCTGACTAATTACTACGCTAATAATTCCATTAATTAGAGAGCTTTACAGGTGCTGGTAGGCAGATTCTGTTTTCTTTGGATAGAGCCACAAAACCCATAGTCATTCTGACTTTTTCTGAAAAATTAAGAAGCATGAAATTTGTAGATGGTTTTCAATTGACTGATTCTTTGAATGATAACTTGTAGATTTTATGCAAGTTTGAGAAAAGTCAATATAATGACAAGAAACAGTATTCCTCCTTTCATTTATTCTATCAATTGATTGATTGATTCACTTGCCATTTTATACATAATGCTGAATTTGCAAAGAAAAGATTTAGATTTTAAATTTCACCACAAAGACTTAAATGCCTTAAATTGAATTATTTTTATATAAATTTCTAGTTAACTATATTTCTGCACGATATGCAGCTCGGAGTGTGTGATATGTGGAAAGTGGATAAGTAGATGAGAGTAACGTGGCCATTTTCCCTATAGACAGGCAATCATTAAAGTTTTACAGCCACATTTTAATCCTCTGAAAATGGAAGCCTCCATCCACTCTACAGACACATGCATGTGCACACATGCACACACATGAACGTGCATGTGCACACGCACAGACACAGACAACACTCCATTCTCCATCCCTCCCTTCATCCCTCACCTCCCTCCATTTGATTTTGTCTGGGGTCAGCAAAGCTTCCTTTGCTCTCTTCCTCATGGATGCATTCCAGGCTGAGTTTCCACATATGCTAGGTGGTAGGGAAAGATGCTGACGCTGGTGTAACAATGTGGAGCCCTGTAGAGCACATCTGTGATTTCAGCCCTTACTGAGACCATGCAGTACAGCATAAATTAACCTAGTTTTGTACACAAGCCTAGAGTAAGAAGTCTATTTTTCACAAAAATCTCCAAGTTTCTTGATTTTTTTTTTAACTAAGACTTTAAATGCACTTGTGTAAAGCTGATTTAAAGCAGGCCTGCAAAATTGCGCTCCAGAGTGTGACTAGATGCAACCAAATATCCATTGAGTGCAACAAAAATTTTTTCTTAGTCACACTGGTCTATGAAAAATTTGGCATGTCTGTGTGTATGATTAGCATTACGTCTTCCTTCCTTCTTCAAGGTCAGAGCAAATCAAACACAACAGGGATAGGTCGTGGCTATTTGTCAACGACAAAAACACAGTGGCAGCTTAATCAAGAGAAAGCGAAGTCGGCCTTTATATAGTTTTGTGCAGAAAAATTCTGTGTTTGACACAAGTAGAGATATTCTCGAACCTGGCTGGTCCAACCCAGACCTAGGCCATCAGTGTCTGTCCCTGTAGGTAAGAAAACTCTAAATCAACTACATTCAACATGACATACAAATTCACTAAATTCAAATCTCAAATAATCCTGATGAAAAAGAACAGCCTGAATGTTTAACCAAATTTTAGTAGGGATACTGCCTGTGCCCAGTTCATTGGGCTGATTACAAACACCTTAAAAAAAAAAAGAGACACGCTGAATTCACCAATAACTATTACAGTGATGAGTTATGACTGATTGACACAGATATTTCCACAAATATTTCCTATTGTCTCACACTTCAGATATTGGCAATTTTTAAGTTTATTTTTAAAACAATTTAAATTTTATTCAGTTTCATGTTTATGCTGCTGTTCAAATCTGCACTACTATTCCTGTTTACAGTGATTTACATAACTCTACATATGTATGGGGAAAAAAGATTAACCCCTTAAATGCATAATGTATAATTTTATCCTGTAGCACCTAAATAAAAAATGTTAGGCCCACAAGTGCAACCAATA
Source organism: Mastacembelus armatus (assembly GCF_900324485.2). Lineage (NCBI taxonomy): Eukaryota > Metazoa > Chordata > Actinopteri > Synbranchiformes > Mastacembelidae > Mastacembelus > Mastacembelus armatus. Next base: position 24,848,439 of record NC_046635.1, read on the forward strand.
AAAAAAAGTTAGTCTGGAGCCCTGTATTTCTCCTAATGAATCTGTGATGTCAGTTTTTCGGCATCGTTGACCTTCAGGAATCAAATAATTGATTTTTTGAAACAAAACTGTAAGTAATGCCATTATCAACACAAAGACCAACTGGGGAAGTAAATATAATTATTTATATAAACACATCACATTATTGCCCTTTGCTGTCTTAAAATATGTTTAGTGTGCACATGAATATGTAGTTATGTTTGGAGGTCAATCACTAAGTAGCTATTCAAGACCTAACAGAAATAAAGACAGTTTGTATCAGTTTGTGTCACTTTGATCACCTTTAGTTTCTAAATAAGTAGTTTAGGTTGTTTTTTTTTTACACTGTTGGTGCTATGGAACATTGTTTATATAACTGGCTTTCTGCTGTTTTTGTATTGTGCACACAGAGCAGGATGCACATATTCATTCATGCTGTTAGTTACACTCACTGATCAATACCACTGATCGACAGGTGGTGACAGTGATGCACGATCAAATGTAACAATGCCCACAAAGCCAGTAAATTACAAGCTAAAAACCTGACTAGAGGAAAAATGCATTTGTTTGACCCCCAGGATAGGCATAAAACAAGCAGAAGTGCATTACGAAATTCATTCATCCATGTTAAGTAACATTAAACAACTGCACCAACACCGGGGGGGGGGGGGGGGATGAAGTGGCATGTCCTCCTACCTTGGGTTGCCTGAATGCCAACACTCAATCCAAACTTTGTTTCAGCTGCATACTTAAATACCTGCATCTTGAAATCTGCAGTATAGTGCCTTCTTTTGGGCGGCATTTTCACGTTAAACTAGGGGTGAGAGTTTAGTGTGAACATAAGCTTTTTTACTTTTTTGACAGTAAAATATTATCATCAAATGAGTCAAGAGTGCCATCGAGTGACTACTTGACTGTAAATGTACACATATAAGTCTCACTACAAGCCACAGGGGTAAAAAAAAAAAAAAAAAAAGTGCAATTTATAGTCCGAAAATACGGTACTTTGATATTTAGAAAAAATACTATCGTTATCATACTGGAAGTAAAAACTGCACCTGACCAATTTTATCTGTGTAGATTCTCAGTCGTCCAGGGGAGATTATCTAGAGGTTGAGTCATGGCAACTGGACTTTCCGTTCTCGAGATGCACCTGACCAACTTTTCATCTGTTCATCCTCCCTGCTCAAGCTCTGTGGCCACACATATTCAGATCAATAAGACAAATAGGGTTGGTCTGAAAACAAAGTGCGTGCCGCCCAAGAACTCCATGAACCTATTTATAACTGACGCTTTGTCCATCGGAATAATGATCCCACTGCAGGGCTGGGACATCTCCCCAAGGTGGGATCCATACCCCTGTTAAGGCTGCTGCAGCCAAACACATGCATGCCAAAAGCAAGGAAATAACCCCTGGCAGTGGGCTCTGTCATGTCGTACACATTATTCAAACATGGACTGTGGGCATTATCAATTTTCTGAGCGATGGAAAGGTTCTTTGTTAGTCTGAAATTCCTGAAACTTCACTTCAGCAAACCTGATAAGCCTTTTAACTTTGAAGAGAGATCACGTGGTTGACTAGAGACACAGATTTGGTTATTGTGGAAATAAATTTCAAATACCTAATTCATGCCAGCTAAGTAAAGTAAAAAGGAAATACATTTTAGAGAAATAGCTCAATGCAAATGTTTCATTTATACACAGAGTAATGTGGTTTTCAAGGAAGACAAGGCACTTAAATATTAGTAAATTCGATAGGCGGTCTCATCCTCTGTGGTCCCTATGAGAAACCAAATGCAGAAAATTGAATTACATACTGTAGGTTTTTGTCTTTATTTCCATAATGCGGACCTTTAATGGAATTACTTCACTAAGAGCAGGATTTTCATTTATCATTTGAAATTCAGATGGGTGCATTGTGGGGGAAACTTGCTGACAAAATTGAAACACATAAAAGCGAAACACAAGCCTGTATCACCCCATTTAATTAGAGACAGAAAGAGAGAGGCATTCTTTGTGTGTTCATAGAAAAATATTAATAATCACTATTTTCTTAGCAATGCCTTGGAAAATCAAGGCTAAATACTCTGCTTATCATTATTATGTTGCTATAATTTATATTGGGGCAAACACACACTGGCAGACAACATGATTGGATTTATAATGCATCAAGTTAATATACTAGCAGAGTCAACAAAGCAAAGGGCAACGCTTTGACACATTGATCATGTAAGGTTAATTCATGGTTAATATGCATGCTTTTTAACCCATCATCCTCTATATACATTTTATCAGATTTAAGTTGCTGTACATACTGTATACACAATACTGTCAGAGAGGTGTGGTCAGAAAAAGTAGAGGGCTGTGATATATTTCCATTCTAGAGGGGACACTTGTGGAGGCTTTTGACAGTATATTTTACTTGATTTTTACTTTAATTTTTTTTATTGGAAACAGTGGAGGTTATTGCTGCTAAGACACATTATTTGATTAACTGCTTGTGTGTGTTTTAGCTTAAGCATATTGGTGTTATCTGTACTTGTGACTTAGATGAAGGATCTGAATCCTGACACAAGAGCAGATAGGCTGGCAGGTAAATTTTAGCTCTTAAACAAATGGGTAACTTATAGTCTAGGCCAAGAGAACTGGGCAGGAAAAACAAGAAGTCAACAGTCCATATGGGGGTCAGAGGCATGCAGACAGTCCAAACAAAGCAATAAATCCAGGGGAATAGGCAAGAGGTTGAGTTCATGACAGTCAAACTCCAAATACAAGGAAATATACAAAACACAGAGGTTATTCAAGAAAACAAGTATAAGCCAGCAGCAGGAATGATAAAGCTGTGCAAAAGTAGAAGCTAACTGCACCTACCACTAGGCCAGAAGCTGCATATTAATGATACTGTACTCCCTGAAAACTCAAGACGACCTTGAGCATTACAACAAAACACAGGACATTCAAATGGAAGACAGCTGTTAATTTTCTGTTTTAATCCAATAGTAGATGTTGTTACATTAGTGAGTAGTTATTTTAGCAGAAAACCAGGTTCAAGGCATTCAAATACTTGTTCTTGTCACTCTAACAAATCAATGCCAGTTTTGAGAAATGGTAGATTTTTATAATTAACATGGACTGGACGCATCATATTCTCTCTAAGAAGCAACATTAATGCCAATGATTTCACCTGTAATATAGTGCCCCAGTGACAGTGGTATAAATGCTCATTTAGTTGCTATTAGTGCAAAAAAACTGAGAAGAGCTGGAATGTTGGGTAAACAGAATGCACCATTTGTTTTGTTTACCATTAATTCCAATCCTAATGTGTGATCTATGCTGTGTAAGCACTATTGTTCCATGGACATAAGCCAGGTTTCCATTAAAATTCAGCACAAATTTTAACCAAGAAAATCAGCAAAATAAATTGCAAATAAATGTTAACCTCTATTCACTGTTAAGCAAACATTAGGAGTTGAAACATTAAGAAAAACAGCTTGTGACATATATCGTTAGGTGACATTACACTATTGCTATAGAAGAGGGTGCGACGAGATATTGAAAACTTATGACATTTGAATGAATGAATGTGACTTTTGTGTTTGTTTCGTGTATTAATTTGTGGAAGGCACCTTTTAATTGCTCCATATAGATATGATGTTTTCATTTGCTCCTATTTTTAGTCTCCTCAGTGGACATTTAAATTATATGGTTCATGCACATCATGCTAAGTCTGCTTTGATTGAACTTTTTATCCATTTTCAGTATTCCATCCAGGTTCTTTTATGAAATGAAAATGTTCTTAACACATGGATGGAAATGCAATTACAGTAATCTTGGGTTCAAATATTAGAGAGATGTCAGATTTTATTCCTAAATCACAGCTAACATTATCGACCTGATCTGGGGAGTGTATCACTGTAAAACTGAAATATAATATCCAGACCTTCCACACCCTGATAAATAAAAATAACATCCTAGCAACCAAAGAAAGTGGGATGCATTTTTTCTGGTGACCACTGGTAATGACCACTGTAGATGCAAGCTCATCAGAAAAACTGCTCCAACAATCATTTTGGCAATTCTAATAGTGCTTTACATAAGACCTTTGAAATACACACAGAGATGCATTGTACACAACATGAACATTTGTCCTGTTCTGAAAGAAGTGTGTATGGAGGGTTGTACACTGCCGAGACAGAAGCACTTTGCATACTTACCCAATCAGTGGACACTCACTTCAGTTCTGCTCTGCTGCCTGGCACACCAATTCATGGCACATTCTACCATCATCTAAGTAATCAGTTAGTACTTCCTCCCTCCACACACACCCAGAGATGCTTAGAGAGAGTGCCATTTAGACCTAGAAGAACACAATTAAATTTTACATGTTTTGTGCTTTCTTTTGTCACTTCCCCTTGTCCTCTGATCACACTGACAAATGTTCCATCAGCATTTGCTGGAGATTATTATTTCCTCTACTTTTCCATATTTGAACTGGGATTCATCACATTTCTAGTAAAAACCAATGTAACTGCAATTATCACAGCTTTGTGTCATGCTTTTAATGTCACAGGAGTGTTACACATTTGGCTTTCACTTTCCATTTAAAATGAGAATGTTTTTTCCACAGACAAAAAAAAATCTAATAAGAAAAAGTAAAGTTAAAGAAAAAGAGAGTGAAAAGTAGCATGGCACCTTTGCTGTGTAAGTGGAATGTATTTAAATGTGCTTTCTATTGTCGATGGCATTTTATTATGCCCACACACATCAAATTTTTAAACTCTTAAGTCACCAACAATGCTCGAGCTGACAACAGGTGTCACATAACACAAATGTCCAAATGAAGACTTATTACTGGGAACACCAGCCACCATTAGCTGATCCCTTTAATACAGACAACAAAAAAATGTCACTGTTGCTTGATACCCAAAAAGGGTAAAAATGTGATTCACTATGTTTCTTCAAACGTTTATTTTCTATTTAGCCCATGAAAGGTAGAAATTAATTTAAAACCCACAAACTCAGATGTTACATACAATGCAATTCACAGTATCACAAATTATGTTTGTTATAACTCAAAAGTGTAAGGATTATTACTTCGAGGTACATATACTAAAAGCTAAAACATTTTATTAAGATTAGGGTATAACATATTCATGATATACAAAATACAATAAAAAGAAAATAATTTTAACTAATAGCATAACACTGGAGCTGTTGCTGAATTTGAATGGTTATATTTCAATACCACAACTGAGGTGAGACCCTTGAGCAACCCCCAACTGCTCCCCGGGTGCCGCAGCGCTGGCTGCCCACTGCTCCAGGTGTGTGTTCACGGTGTGTGTGTGTGTTCACTGCTGTGTGTGTGCACTTTGGAATTGGGTTAAAATGCAGAGCACAAATTCCGAGTATGGGTCACCATACTTGGCCATATAAGTCACTTTCACTTTCACTTCATATCCTACAGTAAATACCTGCTATACCTACTCTCACAACCTGAAATGTAACATAGAGGGAGTCCATGCAAAGGCTACAATATTTATTTTTTATAAAAGTTCAATTATGTTATTTATCAAATAACTAAGCAGCTTCATTACGTCTTTTCGACTTTTATAAATTGTGAATGAAGAAAGTAATGCTTTACAGACGAGCATAGTTTGTCACCTTAAGGGTGTCATATTTACACTTGAATGTTCACCACCACATTCCTGTTACACATGGCGGCATGCCAAATTGGCATCTGTTGACTTGGAAGCTGCGCTTCTAGAAGTTTGGAGAGCACTGTATACCTTTGTTGCTGCCTTGAACTGTAAAGCAAAGAGCATGTTTTATTCAGATTTCAGACTGAGGGGGAATCGGGTTCCCTTCACTGCCATCTGCAGCTGAGAGATAGCCAGGGATTGATGCATAATCAAGAGAGGAGGGTTTCAGTGAAGTGGAAATCATTTCTCTCCCATTTTGTCTCTGTTTCCCTTTTTTTTTTCATTGTCTCTGTTGTGCCTGACAATCAACAATGCTCCTGCTCGTCCACCTACCTTACACCTCTCTTTTTCTCTTTCACACACACTACAGTGGCCCGTTGGTGCTGACTTTGGTTACTTAGGGAAGTGTGTCTTTGAGTGCATGCTGTTCATGTTGAAAGAAATGGGAATCTAGAGCAGGTGTTCCCAATCCTGGTCCTCAAGGAACCCTGCCCTGGTTGTTTTCTAGCTATCCCCTGTGAGTAGATATAGCAGCTGATTGGCTGAACACACCTGATCCACGTAATCAGCTGTGAGTACGGCAGGGATAGCTTGAAAACAAGCAGTACAGGGTTCCTTGAGGACCAGGATTGGGAACCACTGATCTAGAGTGTCTATTACCTGAGAAAGAGAAAAAATCAGAGGTGGGGGCTAGCGGTGGAGTAAAGTAAGAGAGGAACAGGAATGTAGCAGGAAAAAAAAGTAATCAGGAGAAAAGAGAAAAAAGGTGTTCGGCAAAGAGGAGAGGAGTGCCCTTGTCCCCAGGGACATAATTAGGTCTAAGAAGGCTAATCATTGGACATAAAATACAACCTCCCTCCCTGTATTAACACATAACCTCTTCCCTTCATTGCCGGGGGTGGGGTGGAGGGCACCATAATCATTTATCTGATGTCATATTGCTTCCAAAGAGCCTAAGCAGAGGGCCGGGACAAGGCGCTTTGAGGCAGAAATCATCTGGATCAAAAGGTTCAAAGAATGAAAAGCATTTCCATGGGAATGTGTAACTGAAGTGCTCATTCTTTCCTTCTGAGCTCCAGCTATTAGAGAGATGGGAAATGGGAAGGGTGGAGGAGAAAGTCTGAGAAAATGTGAGAAAAGAAAAAAAGAGGAAAAAAAGGAACCATGTTCTGTCTTCCTATGAATGAGTTTTGTATCTAGCTGTTGGTTCATTTCCTGTGATCCCCTGCTGTTCTGTTGCATGGTAGGTATCAGCCATTTGCTAGCTCACTGGGGTGTCTTTAGATCTGTCTCCCAATGGCCATATTGCAAAATCTCAGGATGAGAGCACATTTGTAATGATTAAAACATGCAGCTGTTATAAATGATTTAAATCACATTTTGAACTTTCAGTGTGTTTCATCAATTCACGGTTGTTTGAGGAAATGTATTGACTTAAATGATGCATAGATATGAGTCAAAAAAGTGTTTGAAACAAACTGCTGTTGACCTAAATACTGTATGCTGTCAGGGTCAACATCATGGAGAAAGTGTAAACTCGACAGAAATTCAGCTCTATCAGCTTTCATTGTCCCTGGGTAGCAACATTTGGCCTGCAATAACCTCAGCACTTTTCCTTTTTTTTTTACCCCACTATCAGCTCCTTGTCTGCTTCATTCTCTCCTTCTTTAAATGCTCCTCTTTCTAGCTATCTTTCCCACTATCTCACCTCCCGCTCACTCGGTGTCCCTTGGCCAGGCTGTGTCTTTCACTCTCCTTCTCATAAAATACAATATTTATCTCAGTCTGTTTGAGTTCACTCACCCTTATCATTGGGTGTGCTCCCTCTGGCTCTGAGGTGGATTAGTCTAGGACTCATTGATATTACATTGGTCATGAAATATGCATATCACGATCAAAGGTGATGGCAAGAGAGATGGCATCTCTACGAGAGCTCACAACCTGGAGTTGATGCGCTCCTTAAACCCATAACTGTCAGTGGATTACATTGTGGAAAGCCGACATGTTACAAATAAATTACTTACATAAAAAAATCATTTGAGTGGCTAAATGCGTGTGAATGTGTATGACAACTAAAGACTGAAAGAGAAATAGATTATTAATTTATCTATTTCCCATACATTCATGCACAGACTACTTTTCTTTGGATACTTTGACTTTGACTTGGATTTAATGCTATTGATCAGAGCCCAGTTGGAGGTTACGTGCAGTCATCTTTTTTACCTGAGGGTTTGGATGGGGAGGCCTGCCAACTCCTTCATTCCCTACATCAAAACATCTCACAGAATAAATAAATCTGAAAAGAACAAACATTAGATTTACAAAAGCAAGATTACAAGCCAGGAAACAGTTATATATAACCAAATCCTGTGAAAATATTTTCTAAAGTTTAGTATACAGTACACATTCAAATGTAAGATCTGGTAAGCCTGTCCATCATTATCGTTCGCATTTACAAAGTGGCCTGGGACTCAAATGTGTGAATCAATGAATCAATGTGTAAGTTCGCCCCTTGTGTAAGCTCCGTTGCGTCTCCCGCTGTGGCTGTTTTAAAATGACAACTACACGCTATCTCTTGGCGGGATCATCATGACATTGTCCGGAGTTCATATGTGAAAACAGAAACATTTAATCCACACCGAATCCAACCTGACTGAGTCTTCAGAACAGTGGTGTGTGTGTGTGTGTGTGTGTGTATGTGTGTGTGTGTGTGTGTGTGTGTGTGGTGTTTTCACTGTCAGGTTCACAGACACCGTGGCTGAAAAATACTAAATGTGCCAGAGGAAATACAGACATGAAGCCTAAAAACACAGAGGTTAAGTGTGACATAGGTCCATGTCTTAGAGTCAGTGTGGACCAACATCAGACAAAAAAGAAGTCTGTCTGCTCAGTGACATGCGCAACTTACTGATTGTCTGACCACATAACAGAAAACTAGAAAAGAAGGCACCACCGCTGTCTACATAAAAGTGTAAAAATGGTTTAATTGTGGAAAACGCGATTTTCACTCTTCTCCACTTCTGCCATTTTCGTCTCTGCAGCTGCCCATCCTGTCACCATGTGCCACCGCAGATACTGTACATCACTAGATCTAACTGATCAATAAATACATTCATTGCCGACTATTTCAATAATCAGTTTTTATTAATATCAATACATTGTTGCACCCCTAATCCACATAGTCCATTATATCGGTCTTTGGGCTTGGTTCATTGTTAGCAGCAGCAGCGTTCCACTGCACTGGATTACAGGTGGCACTAGCTGTAGTACCATTTGTGTCTCACTCTACAGTCAAAGCACCTGTCACCCTGCTGTCTCCCCTGCTTTGTTTGGTAGAGGAAGTCACTAATTTCTTTGTGTTTTCTGGATTTATTCGTAATTTGTACCTTGCAACGTTATGTATTATCCCAGTTGAGCAAAGCCCAGGTGGCCGCTTTGCTCTTCCGTCACTGGTTTTAGGATAAGGCATTTTATCCAAAGAACTAATGACATGTTCTGCCCAGAGCATTGTTACACAACTTCCTTAATGGTTATACACAAGATGATAGGTAAAATATTTCATGCTTAGATGCACATGTCAATGTAAGCTGTCTTTGATAGGTTTTATTCTTCTTGTTGGTCATGTTTAATTTCAGATGGTATCATATAAGCTGCTATGCAGAAGGGTTTTTTTTAATTTACTTTCCTTTTGATTTGTTCAAACTATCATGCTCTGGAAGTGCTGCCCCACATAGCAAACTGCACCCATCTGTCACATAAGTAAGTTAAACTCAAAGCAAAAGGCAGTTCTAAACAGTTCTCTGCCATAAAGCTTTGCACAAACACAATACTCTTTGAAAAACAGTACATCACAGTTTGAAGTGAAAATGTGGTTCTAAGTCATTCAACCTCACTAAAGTGTCTGCACATATTGCTTATACAGGATGTTAGGAGGCTTTAAACACATTAGTTCCTGAACAGCTATGAGGACTGCTACACATATTCTTAATGAACCAGTGATTAGTTATTCCTAGAAATGTACCTGCGTTTCAACAGTACATGCTGACCACAGTCTTAGTGAATAATTACCAATTATCTCTCAATAAGCTGCTAAATGACACATAGCCAATAACTGATTATAACTTCCTTATCAGTTACTTCTTTGTATTCCTGACACCATCACACTGAGCTGTGCTGCAAATGCACCATTACTTCATGATTACTTTACTATTAGTTAAGCTTTTTTACATTCCATGAAGTAGAGTGTAACCCACATTCATTCCTTGCTATATGTGCTGAAGTTACTGTGAAATGTGACCTTCAAAATAGACAAACTTGGCAAACATCTTTAAGAAGCAAAGATGCACTGGACAACTGCAAGCCTTCTTACTGCAACAGCCAAAACAGACACAGTTTCCTTGCTGTTGTTATTGGGGGAACAGAAATTATGAAATTATGCGGAGCACTTTTGCTGAGTGTGGTGTACACTAACCTGCAAATTACTGTGCCGACAGAAATCAACTGCCAAGGCTCAGGGGGGGATTCCAGTTTAGTGGAAGGTGCTGTTTAAGGAGTAGCTCTATGAGTAACTTTATTCCTACATTTTATGCTATTATTGTAAAATGGTAGTACTATATAAATCACCACAGAACAAGTATTTAAAACTACAACAGATACATTATTCATAACCCTAATTTTGTTATGCAAAAGAGAAATAATCAAAATAAAATATCAGTTCTGAATACCTCACATTGGCCACAAAGTAAATACAGGCACCGAATGAACTGAGCAGTACACTATACCTCAGTATAAAGGCACGTTCAACCACAACATTCATACTTTCAACACAAAGATTAGTGGCCTTATTGAAGCCGCTCTATGACCAGAAAGAGTTGGGTTACTCACCCAAAGCAGTTCAGATGAACCAGTCTGATCTTGGTTCCTTCGACACTGGTCCAGCGAGGAGACGGTCACTGATCCACCGGTCCCGCTGAGCTTTTCCCCGGTCAGCTGGGTGACGTGGGTCACCACCCGTTTTCTCCGTAGTCCGTAATAAAGGCGCGTGGTTAGCATAACGTTACCACAGAGCAGCAGAGCTAACTCGGGATAACAGTAACACGCGTTAGTTAAGCTAGCAGGAATTAGCTTAGCTGGGACTTCGTCCAAACGGTTCCTGCTGTTCTAGTGAGAAAAAAACAGACTTTGGTTTCCTTTAGAACTCACCCAAAGTTCATGTCCCGATAAAAGAGGACGGCACCTCGTACATAGAACAGAAAAAACAAAGCCCTATTGGCATACACCTCAGAGCTCTCCTTCTTCTGGAAGGACCAACTAACCAGGACTAACTAGTGCAATGGACTACACTGGCAAAACGCGTACAGATGTTTTTTTTTTGTACTGTATGTCAACAAGAATGTCGCAGACAATGGTCTGTGATTGAACTTACGTAATTTTAAATAAAATGTTGATGCATCTTTAAAATACATTTCTTCATTTAAATAATGAATGGAATACTAAAGCATCAGTCATTCATACATATTAGCTGCTCCCTTATTGATAACTTAAAAGGTAAGTCAGCTTGTCCAGTTTAAGAATGTTTTGAGGAATTTGAATTCAAGAGAAAACCCTTGTTTACTCAGGGTTTTGCCAAAAGAAAATGAAAAATGGAAACCTGTGATGTTGCTGAAAAGTAACTGACTATAACTACCAGCAGAGTAGTGTCAAACAAAGATAATCCAAAAACAGCCCAGTGCATCTTCTTATGAGATTGACTTTGTCATCCAGCAGGGTGAAGCTTCCTTCATTCCATGAGCAGCTGTGCAGGGACCGGTCAGCCCAGGAACTGATTTAGGGTCCAGCAGTTACTTGGCTGAAGCTGAGACGGGTGCACTGCAGAAATGGCAGGACAGTTATGTGCAAATCTGCTGGCTGTGCTATCCACCAACAGAGGTGCTAATTAATGCTAATTGCAGGAGGGGGTCAATTATACACTCCATGGTGCATGATTAGGACCACCATGTTAGCGACCAATGAATCAAAACAAGAGCTATCCTCTCCTCCACTGGTACCAGAACACAAGCACATATTGGTGTTGAATTAAAGCTATAATAGGAGACATTTTCTCTTCCCCTCTGCACAAAATAATCATAATATTTCTCCAGGGGAATGGTAGAGTTGTAACTCAAAACCAATAATTTAACAATTACTTGGATTTGTGTACAGACTTCTGGCTAAGAAAACTTTTTCCCATACTCTTGTTATTTTAGAACAGTAACTTTACACCCACAACAATGCCAAGAATTCCTACCTGCTCAGAAGCTGAGGATGCTGGAATAAGTAAAGATTACTAGATACTTGTTCCGGTGTTGGTGATTTGCTTTCTCTTCTACATTACGAAAGCACGATTGTACTATTGTCATTTTAATTAGTTTGCTGTAGATCACGTGAAAAGGTAGATTGTGAAAGTATCAAAGTCTTACCTTAAACTTAACTGGATGTCAGAGTTTGCCGAATTACTTTTGGCCATGTGCTCTTCGTGTCAACAAAACTTTGAAAACTGCTAGCACAATGAATTATTCCAGCAGCCAGGACCATATGGTGTTTATGTGGTTTGGCAGTTCAGTGACCAATGTTGAAAACACAAGATTGGTTAGACCATTAGTGTGATCCCTTTCCAGTACAGAACATTTAATGAACCCTAATATTCTTCATCCACTCCGGAAACAAACTTTGAGACAGCCTGCCTTTAATCTTTGATGATTTTCATTATCCTTTGTTTAGACAAGTCCACTTACTCCACTACATATACCTGCACCTGATCGCACTGTTTACTTTGATTTTCTTTTGTAGTGTTGCTATGGAACTTTTCTTGCAGCAAACTCAGAAGATCAAAGTGGACTAAATTAGATAAGTAAACACTGTTTGATGGAACTTAATTAAAAAAGTTGCAGTTAAGGTTATCCTGCCTGAATAAGTTCAGTCATAATGAGTGAATAAATTCATATAATAAAGAAATGGGTTTATTTGTGAATACTGCTGGGACTTTGTTATTACAAGGAAACGTAAGGAAACAATTTGCCAAAGAGAAATTGCATGGGTCTTATTTTTAATACAGTAATACGTGTGTGTTTGTAGAATCTAATGAACTAGTTTTAACAAATGAAAAGCTTTTCTGGATGGTGCTGTAAATTAGATTACAGAGATGAAATTAGTCATTTCTCAATCCTAAAGATGCATTGGATTAACCTTCATATATGCAAAAGTATATATGTTAGATTTCCAACTGGACTTCCAGTGGACACTTTGTTTTTGTAATAATTTCAAATTTGTTTTGGTATATATATACATAAGGATGCTAAAAGGAGAGTTAACACAAGTCAGAAAAAATGTATTGTCTCGCTCACCTCTTGTGGTACCCCACCATGCACTGTTTGAATTGTATTTGTTAAGGCCTTAATATTCCTGCCTTTGAGATACTGAAAAGGGACTGCTACACATATAGGTTTTTAAACTGGGAGTATACAGAAGAAATATAATCTACTTTAAGAAGACTATGTTGATTATATTTACCGCAGCCATTCAACACCTCTACTCCTCAGTCTTTGTTTGTGCTCTCTATTTTATACACCTTTTTTTCTCTTTATTTTTTGTCTTTGCATGTTCCACACCAATGGCATCCTGTTATGCATTTTCCTGACTTTCGGGTATTTGGCATTCAATATTAATCCATACTGCTTTTGTTTTGCTGGGGGCCAGAAACCCACTCTGGATTTCCCTCTTTTTAGGGAATGTAATCTTTACTGGTTTGATTATGTTCAGGGGCAGCATTTTTATTTATTTATTCTTTTTGAATGAATAAAGCGCTATTTTTGTTAACCGCAGCAGAGCCCTTAGGAGCCTATTGGTGTGGATAATAAAAATTGTGATAGTAGAGCCTGGGGTCCACAAGAGTTCCACCTGTGGTTAGGGTTAAGCAACAGATGTGTCTTTGGTTAATCTTAGGAAAGTTTTCTGTTTTTTTTTTCTGCTTAAATATTAGTTAACCAGTTATATCTCACAGTCACAGATAGTTATTCCTGAAAATGTTTTATTTCATTTTATATATTCAGTATCATTGTTTTTCACATGTGTCAGATACATGTATTAACAACATTTCCTCATATAATACTGATAGTGTAACCATGCTGCATTATTTTTCTTCGAAAACACACTAGTTGTTGCAGATTCATTGTATATAAAAATGTTTCTAGGAGATGTTGCACTGATACATTGTTGAGATTGCAAAGCAATGTAATTGTTTTGTCCAGCTGTATATAATCATTAATTTGTCTTTTTGTCTTTTACCATTGAGTAATTTGTGCCCATTTTTGCTGTTTGTACCCATGTGCCTGAATTATGTGACGTAAAACCAAAGGTTCCTCTACCATATAATCAAGTCAGTCAACTCTAGTTGAACAGTAAAAACAGATGGTAAATTGTTAGTGAATTGTACCTGCCACATTGTTTCTGGTTCAGGTTAAATGATTCAATAATTTATTTTGCAAACATTACTTTTGCATTGCTGTTAACAGCACATATAAAATTCACTATGGTTAAGTTTAAAAACTGGAACCACTGAAGGAAATGTAGACATCTATCTTCTTCTTTTCCTTTCGGCTGCTCCCTTCAGGGGTCGCTACAGCGAATCATCCACCTCCATTCAACCCTATTCTCTGTATCCTCCACACCCACACCAACTATCCTCATGTCCTCCTTCACTACATCCAAGAACCTCCTCTTTGGTCTTCCTCTAGGCCTCCTTCCTGGCAGCTCTAACCTCAGCATCCTTTTACCAATGTATTCACTGTCCCTCCTCTGAACATGTCCAAACCATCTCAATCTGGCTTCCCTGGCTTCTTCTCCAAAACATCTAACATGAGCTGTCCCTCTGATGTACTCATTCCTGATCCTATCCATCCTTGTCACTCCCAGAGAACCTCAACATCTTCAGCTCTGCTACCTCCAGCTCTGCCTCCTGTCTTTTTCTCAGTGCCACTGTCTCTAAACCAGACAACATTGCTGGTGTCACCACTGTCTTGTCCACCTTTCCTTTCATTCTTGCTGACACTCTTTTGTCACACATCACACCTGACACTTTCCTCCACCCGTTCCAACCTGCTTGTACACGTCTCTTCACTTCTTTTCCACCCTCTACTCCCTGTAACCTCACCGTTCTACTTGAGTCCCTTTCATTTACACACATGTACTCTGTTTTACTGCGGCTAACATTCATTCCTCTCCTTTCCAGAGCAAACCTCCACCTCTCTAGATTTTCCTCCACCTGCTCCCTGCTCTCACTACAGATGACAATGTCATCTGCAAACATCATGGTCCACGGAGATTCCTGTCTAACCTCATCTGTCAGCCTGTCCATCACCACAGAAAACAAGAAGGGGCTCAAAGCCGATCCTTGGTGCAGTCCCACCTCCACCTTGAACTCCTCTGTCACCCCTACAGCACACCTCACCACTGTCTTACAGCTCTCATACATGTCCTGCACCACTCGAACATACTTCTCTGCCACTCCAGACTTCCTCATACAAAACCACAGCTCCTCTCTCGGCACCCTGTCATACGCTTTTTCCAAATCTACAAAGACACAATGCAGCTCCTTCTGGCCTTCTCTGTACTTCTCCATCAGCATTCTCAAAGCAAATATTGCATCTGTGGTACTTTTTCTTGGCATAAAACCATACTGCTGCTCACAAATGCTCACTTCTGACCTCAGCCTAGCCTCCACTACTCTTTCCCATAACTTCATTGTGTGACTCATCAGCTTTATTCCTCTGTAGTTTCCACAACTCTGCACGTCTCCCTTGTTCTTAAAGATGGGCACCGGTACACTTCTCCTCCATTCCTCAGGCATCCTCTCACTCTCCAAGATCTTGTTAAGTAGCCCAGTCAAAAACTCTACTGCCACCTCTCCTAAACACTTCCATACCTCCACAGGTATGTCATCAGGACCAACTGCCTTTCCACTCTTCATCCTCTTCAACACCTTCCTCACTTCATCCTTACTGATCTTTTCTACTTCCTGCTCCACAACAGTCACCTCTTCTACTCTGTGCTCTCTGACATTTTCCTCAGTCATCAACTCTTCAAAGTATTCCTTCCATCTTTCCATCACACTTGTCGCACCTGTCAAAACATTTCCATCCCTGTCCTTAATCACCCTAACCTGCTACACATCTTTCCCATCTCTGTCTCTCTGCCTCGCCAACCTGTACAAATCCACCTCTCCCTCCTTAGACATACAAATCCTCAAATGCCCTTTGTTTGGCCTTTGCCACCTCTACCTTCACTTTACACTGCATCTCCCTGTTCTCTTCTGTCCTGTCAGTGTCCCACTTCTTCTTAGTTAACCTTTTCCTCTTAACACACTCCTGAACTTCCTCATTCCACCACCAAGTTTCCTTATCTGCTTTCCTCTTTCCAGATGACACACCAAGTACCCTCCTACCTGTCTCCCTGATCACTTTAGCTGTAGCTGTCCAGTCATCTGGAAGAACCTCCTGACCTGATCTCTTTCAGGTTGAAACGTCTGCACAAGATGTAATCAACTTGTGTGCTCCTGCCTCCACTCTTATATGTCATCCTATGCTCCTATGTCATCCTATGTGAAATGTGTTCACTACAGCCATTTCCATCCTTTTTGCGAAGTCTATCACCATTTGTCCTTCTGCATTCCTGTCCTGCATACCAAACTTACCCATCAGTTCCTTGTCACTTCTGTTTCCCTCACCAACATGTCCGTTGAAGTCTGCCCCAATCACCACTCTCTCACCACAAGGGATACCCTGAATCACCTCATCCATCTCCCTCCAGAATTTTTCCTTCTCTTCTAACTCACATCCTACCTGTGGGGCATAACCACTGACAACATTCAACATCACACCTTCAACTTCCAGCTTCAGACTCCTCACCCTATCTGACACTCTCTTCACCTCCAGAACATTCCTAGCAAAATCCTCATTCAGGATAATTCCTACTCCATTCCTCTTTCCATCCACACCATGGTAAAACAGCTTGAGCCCTGCTCCTAATCTATAATCCTTGCTATATGAATACTGCATTATTAACTAAACTTAAGGTTATTACTTGTAGAGGGCCTTTGTGTGAAAATCTAGTTTTACAACCTTTATTGCTACTGTTGATATTATGTTTCCATGGTGCATATTGGTAAATGAATTAGTGTTTAATCATATTACAAACTAACTGGGACACACCAAACCTGGGGTAAGGTAGAATTCCTGCATGGGATAACTGGTTGGTTATGGAGCTTTAGGCAAAATATTATTAATCTGCATTGTGTAGTCTACTGTCTACTCGATATCTGCCTGAAGGAGTCCAGATACATACACAATATAATAAAAAAGGGGGTCAATTGAGGGTTCATTGGTCATTTTTGCTGTAGGGGCTTCAAAAGAGGTTAATCTAGCCACAAAAACAGTACACTGAAAAGAAAGAAAAGCATTGGATGGGATGTATCAACCCATGAAATCTTTATCCCTAAATCCAAAACAGAAATGAGCTTTCTTAATTTGTATGCACCAAAGTTTGTTTGTAATTGAGGGCATCTCTTCCAGGCAACAGTAATTACAGTTTCTACACCATGCGAGCTGGAACCACAGGCCTGCCTTATAAAATCTGGCACATATCAGCAGGGAACAACAAGCACAAGGTTGTCACCTGAGGGACACTTCCATTACGTGACAAAAGTGAGAAGATAATTTGATTTACTGTTAGTTAGGCAACCTCTGTCAGACCTGCAGCCATACACAGCAGTGGGGGAGCATGAAGATTGACTACAAATGAGTCCGCTGACCTGCCGGGTCATACATTCCAGAAAACAATTTGTGCTATCATTTAGCAGGAGATATCAGTTGGTAAAATATGTTCCATGGCTGATTTTTGACTAATGGATTCAGTGCATAAAGATAGCAGCCTCCAGGTTTAACATCACTTCCAACCCCAGAGGGTAAAGGCATGTGAAACATCAACACCATTTTGGCAAGTTTGGAAAAGGTAGCTTTCTGTTGCAATATGGAATCAGATTTAAAGACATCTGATATTTCAGATTTCTTACATCAAATTATCTAATCTAGTAACCATATTTTCATTACAAGACCATTCATCTTGACTGTGTGTGTGTATGTGCACTGCAAGCTCTATATATAGGCACAGTGGATTGTGAGTTTGTGCCTTTGAGTTCAGTGAGGCACAGTCAGTAATTGATACGATCAAAAGCTTTTGTTATTTACGAGAAACCTCAGTATCAGATAAAGCCAAACAAAAGTCTAATCTTTCAACAAGATTAACAAAGAGGAGACCGTGTTCAAAATGAAATAAATGAAAAAAAGAAAAAAATGTGTGGAGGGTAGGGGTGGGGGGTTGAATTATATCTAATCTCCTTTTCTCATATATAATAAAATAAATAACAGGGGCAGATGAGTATTACTATAATACAACATCACACTTTACATCCCAGACTAATTAATATAATGAAGGCCTTTCTTATGCAAAACTTTCATGTCTCTGGGTATATACTGTGTGACATGGGAATAACAAATCAGGATTAGCACGCAATGGTCTCCAAGCTTCATTTTTCCCTTTGATAAGGCACAGATAATGATAAACAGCAGATTTGGTTGTATCTAACAAATAAGGCTATATTATATGTTAAAAAAGTACTAGAGGATTATATGCTGTTTTCAAACATGATTGACAAGAACACACACCACATTCCCAGCACTTACTGATTTGTTCCTTAATTCCCTCTAATTCATTATGATTATGTATTGAAGGACTGCTGTGCTGACAGAGGTGTACAACATTCAATCCTGAAAGTTATTTGAACAGCACTATTGGCTATATCCTTCTAAAAGTTGAATTATCCCCTGCTTCATAATGTCAAACTGATAAAACACATCCTTAAGACAGTATATTTTCTGAACAAGCAAAACAGCAACTTTTATAAAAGGTTGCCTTCAACATCAAAGACATTTTCAAGCCAAGGACATGCTGCTGGAGGCAGACAATGATAAGCATTTGACATTTTTTTTCCCTTATTGTTGATGTGTTTTCCTATCTTGTTGCCATTTTTGGGGTACAGGTTCACTCTAAAGTTGTAATAATAGAATTTTGAGTCAAGTGGGTTAAAAGACATTTTATATTACCACAGAAAAGACAGTGAAACAAATTTTTATAGCATTCCTGGAATGCAGGGCCAGGATATGTTACATGACTAAGTGAAGAACAGTATAGGAAATGTACTGCTACAGGGCTGCTTTGTCTTTATAACATTGTTTATGACACATCAGCCTGCCAGAAGTATTTTTAGACATTCAGCACAGCTGTCCTGTTGTACTGAGCATGGGTCCAGTTGAGCTTCTGGATCTTAGATTCTGCTGTTGGATATTCAGTGTTTTTTTAAAGCTTTCCAGGCAATGTCTGTTCGAAATTTCCCCAAGCCCAAGCTGTGATAACCCTGATGGCATCACTGTCATGTTTCTCAAACTTTAAGAAGCACAAAAGATTTTATACAACCAATTACACAAGGTGAGTAGAACTCACTGTGATGTAAAAAGCGACTTGATGTGATGTGTAAAATTGGAGCATCCAAATAACAGTGTTAACGTTCAATCTACAATGTTTTATTGTCAGTAACATCTCATCTGCATAAGAAAACCACACCCATTCAGCAATATTTATAAAAATATATTTCACAAAGTAGGAAACAATACAGGGTTTCTTAGATTACAGTACAGGGAGTAAATAATTGAACATACACGTTTATAGGCATTAAAGCACAGTAGAAAATATGATCTGCATGTAGGACTATTCCATATATATTGTTTAGTCTACTGAGAACTGCCATAATACTGTATCAGTACAAACTGAGTACGCACGCAGCTGTAGTGCCACTGAAATTCTCTTTATGTGCAAGAGCTAACGTGCAGAGACAAAACCTACCACCTCATTGAAAGCTAATGACGTTAGCAGTAACTCTATGTACAGCACAAGTCTTTTTTATTGATATCATACAGTTTAAGTACATTATGCACATAGTCTGGATATGTGTCTTCATTATTCTTGGGCTAATGTGATCTGTGTTTCCTAAATGAGATTTGATGTTTTGATAGAGTCACATACTCAGGTATCAATTGGACTATTGTGCTCAGACAGTCACTGGATGTACCTCAGAATAGATTATAAGATATATTTTACATAGAATTGACATGTGTCAAAAAGGTCCCTTTTCTATAGTCCCGATTATTTAGCTCACCTTGATTGTTACAATGTGGAGCTCTTGTTTGTTCATTTACAGATAATCTATGTTATCAACTGCAATAAGTTAATTGGCTGTAATGAAAAAATGTCTGCAGATTGTGAAATAATCTAAACACACTCACTTTAAATTGTCAGCACAGAAACAAAATGATTTAAGAACAGATATACAAAAAAATCATAGAACAATAATGAAGAATCAACACATTTCTTGTCAAAAAACAGTAGATTACAATTGTATTTAATGCTGCTTCT
Organism: Mastacembelus armatus; assembly: GCF_900324485.2. Lineage (NCBI taxonomy): Eukaryota > Metazoa > Chordata > Actinopteri > Synbranchiformes > Mastacembelidae > Mastacembelus > Mastacembelus armatus. The sequence continues at coordinate 24,868,715 of NC_046635.1, forward strand.
GTAAAAAGAAGGCCTCAGAGTTTCTACATTTCACTTTTTTGTCTTCACTTCAGTCTTTTATAGGCTAGTAACATTTGCGACCCACACCTGTAGCGTGTAAATACAAAGAGTTCTATAAAGCAAGCCTTTCTGGGCTTTAGATAGTTTATAAATGTGGCCACCAGAGAACATATCAAATAATAACAAATTCACCTTAAAGCCAATACTGGTTTGTCTTTTTGCTTTTTTCAAATCATACGTACATTCATCATTGTAATATAGACCATATATTGCTTTTTCATTGTTGCTTCAAATCACAGATCAGCTGTGTGGCTTAGAGAGACACAAAACAAGAGTCCCTTTGCAGCTTCTGCAGTCCAGCTTGCTGTCCATGGAGCATATGGTGTCCACTCAAGCTTCAGAGAACCAAGCAATCTCCATTATTTCCTTTCAGTGGGCAACTACCAGCAGTCCCAGGGTTTTTCTGCTACTGGTAGTCACAGCAAATGACTAACACCCAAAATACTGCTAGATACTCCACAACGGAATCTAAGTTAACACTCCACAAGAATCAAATATCTCCTAATAAAGACATTGTTTGGCTCAACAATTACAATGCGCTTGACGTAGTTGATGACGACTGCTATATCTCACTCTAAGAAGAATACAAAAAGGTGGCGCCCTTTAACTGTTTTTTTTTTCTTTTTAAACACTTGTTTCTAAAAGCCAGCAAACCCCCTAGCATTTAATACACAAGTATGTGGACAGAGAAAAAAATCTTAAAAGTCTTTTCTAACATATTAAAGGTCAGGTCTCACGGTCGCTCTCACCCACAGAGTAGAGCTCCCCAAGTCTTCTGAAGCGTGGGCCCCACTCTCTGAGATAGTCATAGTTCTGGTCTGAGTCTGATGACGCCGTCTCCAGTGAGCTGAGTGAACCGGCAATGGATCCTCGACCCTCATATCCATAGATCTGGATGGAGTCATAAGGTGGTGCTGTGGGATCATTGTCTGCTTCATGGAGTCGTACGTTGATAAATTCGTCCACATCCACACCATTGGGGCCTGAATGTTGGCCCGCACGGGGCATAAACTGCAGGTCAGGCTTGATATCCTTGCGTGGTAAGTAACCATTGATGCCATCTGGGTTCTGCAGTGTGGCTATGTCGAATGCCTCTGTGTCCTCCTCGCCACCTCCTTCATCATCATAACGGATAATATTTTCCCTCACATCCTCATCATCCTTGATAATCAAAGGCTCATTCTTGTGTCTCCTCAGGGTCACAAATAGAACTACTATTACTGTCAGAAAGAAAAAGAAAAAAAGACACAAAGTCTAGCTCAAGCTTTGACAAGTAAATTTCCTGTCAGGATAAGTAGATTATTTATCAAGGCCAGATTAGGCAGGTTATGATCTACATCATTTAAACCATTTCATGGTAATAATGTTAAAATACAAAAACTAAATACCTCACCTAAAAGGAGTATAATGCAGGCCAGGATGGCAATGAGAGCTCCCATACTAAGACCAATAGGTAAGACATAGGCCTCCACGTTGCAGGACTGGACAATGCCGTCCTTGCTGCACCCACAGACTCGGATGGTCAAGGTGTTGGTGCTACTCATCGGTGGATTTCCATTGTCTGTCACAATGATTGGCAGGAAGTACATCTCCTGTTTCTGTCGTCGGAAGGTATCATGCTTGGCTAGAACACTGATTGAATTGTCTGTCAGAGGGAGGTAAAGCCAGGGATGAATTTTTGCAAGGATCTGTGAGAAATCCATTATTATTCATGGTGGTGACAGACTGAAGTTCTATTATTAAATTGTGTGAAGATCAGTGCAGCATGAGGGTAAACTAATTTCACATCAATCGTCACTAGGCTTTTTAGCATTCTCACGTTCTAGTGCTGTAGATGGATTTCAGTCACCTTCCTTTCTCTTGACAGTCCAATTTGGGAATTCTGAAAGAAGGCAAGCCCGGGTTTGCTGTCCCCTTTTGAAAACTGAGGAAATGAAGGGACCACTGTAGGCGACACTGACTTAGAAGATGGCACATGTCGACCCAGAAAGGTGCCAGCTGCTCTTTGATGACACTTCTGTGAAGCTGTCTGCTCATTAGCTGGCTCTCCTTACCCTGCACACATTATCAAACACTTGCATTCCCATAAGAATCTTCTCCTGCTGATCTTATGGAAAACGTACAAGATTTTCTGATAGCCTAACCTTTGCCTCTCTGCTTGAGTGTGCACTGAAGAGAGAGAGGAAAATAGATCTGGTGATAAGGTATAGGGAGACAGGCCATGTTGAAACTGAATTGACAGAGCAAACTTAATCAAAAGATGGAATGCTCCATGATAGAATTATTTGCTTTGCACAGTCTGTAATTGATGTGAACATATGCTAAGATTTATTTTCTTACGAGTGCTGCCACAAAATGGTATGCTTTGCTTTGTGAGCACCACCATGTCCTATTACATTTGGATCACTCAGTAGCGCATAGCAAGCATGCAAGTATCTACTATACTGTAGTAAACCATCAGGGCTTGTCCTTGCATACAGGTCCGTTTCATCCTCTTGGCAACTATTGATGGTAAGAATAGAATTAAACATTTCCTGCCCATCAGACCATCCAAGGAAGACTGACAGAGAGACTGCCACTCAAAGAGAAAGACAGCTGTGTAGATAACCTTCAAACAGACTGAACTCAATGGAGTTACAAGAATGCTGCTTTTTTTTTAAATAATCTTTTTATATATTTGGGCATGTTAATAGTTGTTAATCTAGCTACACTGATTAATCCAGTGTACACTGAAATTTTAATGGTCCCCACAACAAAAGCAAATGCTCATTTGAATACAATTTTTTCTATAAATAAATCATTATATGGGATTGCCCGAATGACAGTAGTGATAGCAGAAGATACTAGGCATATGAAAACTTTCTGAACTTCTAAAATCCAAATTAGGTGATCAACTACAGAGACAGCACATTCATTAAAGCCAAATCAGCCGGAATTATGTACTATATACTATATATGGGCAGTCGTGGCCTAATGGATAGAGAGTCGGACTTGTAACCTGAAAATTGTCCACCTTCAATACCACGATTGAGGTGAGCAAGTCACCACACCCCCAACTGCTCCCTGGGTGGGGCAGCACCGGTTGCCCACTGCTCCGGGTGTGTGTTCATGGTGTGTGTGTTCACTGCTGTGTGTGTGCGCTTTGGATGGTAATGGAATTTCCCCACTGTGGGACTAATAAGGGTAATAACTTAACTATAATAACAAATTACCAAAGAACCAAAAAAGGAAATGCTGGTAGATCCAATTTCATCTAGAAAGAACTACACATTATTTATATGACTTCTATATTTTCATATTACTGACTAATGTTATTGTATATTTATAAAAATTAGAGCAGTGAGCTATATAGAAATCTAGTCTAACTAATGCCCAACTGAAATCATAAATTTTATCCATCACAGTCAAACATCATTATTTATATCAGTTTTTATTTATTTATTTATTCATTTTTACTTTATAGCTGAAGGAGGAAACAGGTGTTATAAATCCTGTTTTGACCTCCAAACCTTTGGATAGGATGGCTGGGTACTAACACAGGCAATCTAACACAAGTAATTGTAGCTTTCAAGCTAAGAACACAGTTTTATTAGGCTTTTTAAGAATAAGGACAAAACTAATTAAATCTGAACTGACTGAATTTGATATTTTGCAGGTAAATTGTTAAGATGTTATGTGTGCCATGGCTGACTACGATAAGATAAGATAAACTTTATTCATCCCAAAGAGAACTGACTAGCTAATTAGTCTGCAAAATTATGTGAATAAGCACTTTTCTCTTAGTAGATATTTGCCTGCTAGCTTGTTCTGGAAGGTAGATGCTACCAGATAGGTACAATATGAGATGAATCCTGGTGGATGTTAGAGCAGACCGCTGATAATTATATGATAATGCTAAAAGCTAAAATGTGTGACAATAGTGTAAGTAGAGAGGAGTCAAAACTGACCCAGTGATATTGACAGTGTTTGACAAGTTACTTCCATAATGTAATACATTAAATATTACTAGTTACCGTAATTTGAAAGTAATTAGTCACATTACAATATTATTGTCTCTGAACTGTAATGTGTTACACTACTGTTGTGTTACTTTCACAAAAATAACCACAGAAGTGTGACTAGGCCTTCTAAAAATAAAATATAGTAAAAATATAGCTAAAAATATAGTTTATTATTTTTATCCTTTATACATCCAGTGGAGGTCGACCTATTTCTCGGTTTCGCATATAGTGATGCACTTGAGTATTCCTCATTTCTCTGATGAACTGAAAATAATGGGAGCATGCCCACCCAGCTGCAGTCTAGGGCTGAAAAGCAGCCCTTGAAATAGGACCCAGCCCAGCTTGACTCAGGCATGAGGGTGGTTATTTGGGTAGTATAACCATTTGTGCTGTCATGACGTGTCACCTTCTTTCTACTTGGAGTGTGTAAATATCTTAAAAGACAATGATAAATATAAAAATGAACAATTCATGCGTGGTGACCATCAGACATTCTGCGATTCTCTGGATTCTACAGATGGCCAGTCTGCCTCTGTGTCCATCTTGCAAATGTAGAATCCATCTCTGCTGTCTTTTCCACCATCAAATAGCAACAGGAAATAGACATACAATGTTACCCGTACAATTGTTTCTCTGGTGCTGAAATGTGTGGCTGTGTTGGAAAATTCTTGGTGTATTGTGTGTAACTGAGATTGTAATGGGTATAATATTACCTAAATTTTTGTAGTAATGCAATAAATTACTGAGTTACTGCAAAAATAAGTAATGTATTCTTATAATGTATTACTTTTGTTATTCATTAATCCAAACACCCAGTATTGGTTCTGAAGCAATATATTTCCTAAAGCTGCTAACATCAGCCACCACTAAGTAGTGGTCATACCAGACCAAGTTAGTCTGTGGCTGTAAAACCCCTGAGTGTTTTAGTTGCTAATGAGTTCAATTTTACATTTGCAAAAGGAAGACTGTGTTTCAAAAGTTATCCACAAAGTCAGAAATGAGTTTCTATCAGTAGAATTACATTTTTGACAATATGATCAGTATGTTGTCTCAGTTATTCAGAATGGAAATCTGTGCTCTGTTGGACCACAGCTCCTGACCCAGAGTTGTCAGAATGCCTGATAACTTGTACACAACTGGTCAGAACCGTATGCATTTTCCCCACTGTGGGCAACCCCTAACCTCTTAAGTATGCAATCCCTACAATTAGACTTATCATCCCAAACAAAAGCAGCACACACAGGGTTACAGGAGCCTGACGCTCTTCACTGAAGTGTCTCCCACAGCTGCCGATTGAGATAGAAATAGTCGCTAAAGTGCTGGGGGATATGGTGCTTCTTTTCTACATTCAGAATTAGCAGTGGGTGGTGTGGTATGTCATACATAGAGCTGAATCACAACACATATATTTTGATTGGTTTCAGGAAAGTGAGAAATAACAGGCTTTTTTGCTGTTTGGACTAATGCAGAGCTGTGCTTACATTAGTGAAACATTTCTAGTGGGGATTTTATCTATTACACCATCTTAAGAAACTATTAAAGCTCCTCTTAACAAAAGGGCAGGGTTCAGGAACCTGAATTTTTATTCACTTTGACGTTGATCCATGATTAAGACTGAGTATTTAGCAGTGAGTCTGTTCCACTTCTAACTTTCAGTTTGTTGGCAGCATTTTTGCACATGCGTTTATTTATCAGAAAGGTATGAATGTACTTAGCCAAGGCTATTTTTGCATTGCCTGTGATTATGGTACTGGCACCTGGTCTCTTCCTGGTTGCCTAATGCACCTGTTTTAAAAGTAAAAGGTTCTTTTTTTGTCAAAAGCTGAGTAGTCCATTTGATGACCTGATTTTGATGGACTCCCTCTTCTGAGAGGTTGCAGGAAGTTAGCCTGCAGCTTCTGCACCGAAACAGAAGGCTAGTGCCATATGAAGATTTTTTGCCCCTAGCTGAAAACATTACACGTCATCATGAACACAGCCTGTTCAGAGCCGGGTATGGAGGGGACTACAGGAGAAGAGGAACTGAATAAAGACGAAAAAAATAAAAGCAAATAAACTAATCAGAGTATTTAGCAAATAAATTTAGTGCCATCTGCCATGCTGCAACAGCTCCTGGGAAGTCACCCTACATTGAGTTGCAAGACTACCAGGAAAAGCCATTTGGATCCCATTCATTTAGTTTCTCTCAAAACGCACTGGGGAGTAAAAAGAAACTGGTGTCCATACAATTTCACATCTGCTAATTGTGAGCTACACTGATCTACCAGATTTCATCTCCAGTACGGCTAACGTGCCGCAGGTTAGAGATTAGACTGGAAAGTCATTGGAGAAATTCACAGAAACTTCAGTCATTCTGCCACAAAATAGTTACTTCTCTATGGATTTTAGTCTCTCACCTTGGTTGTTTTTAATGGTAAAATTGGGGTTGTTGAGCATCTCTGGAACCAGACGATAATCAAAGTAGTGGCCCTGGATTGGGTCATCTTTGTCAACTGCACTGACAGTTTGAATCACCTGTTTTGAAAAGAGAGACAAGAAGATATACAGAGGAGGGCTCAAAGGCATCACAAGAGCCAGCCTATTCATTACTCTGTTTTGCCACCACAGATTGCCTCAGCGCAATACTGGCTGGATCACACCTGATGAAATATATGCCCTATTCATTCCTGGAGTTTGAGATTATTATCAATGAGGTCCTGTCTAGTCTGGCACACTTTCAGGCTCCTGGCTCTATCTGTTAATCTGTCATCATAGGTCTTATCATGCTGTATGTCTTTATGATTGATTGGAAATTAGAATTCAGGCCCTGCAGGACAGTTTCCTTTTCTTCAGTTCCCTTTTTTCTCCTCCTTTCAATAAAGCTCCCTATTGTAAGCACGCAGGTCCCCTGAATGAGGTCGACTGATGAGAGGGAGAATGCTAAGCACTTGTCCAGGATTTTTGGCTGGGGGAAGCATTGTGCCATCTGGAGGAGGACATGAAAGAAAGTCTTGAATTATGATCCACTCTGATCAATCCTGACTGCTCTCATTTCCCCTTTGCCACATGCACACTGTGTCAAGGGAGGACTATTGCAGGGAGAAAGGACTGTACTCCCACCTCTGTGGTTTCCCAGTGAAATAAATAGGCTATAATTCACTCTGGCCAATCATTAGAAGGGAGGAAAGAGAACGAAAGAACGAGAGAGAGGAAGAAGGTGATAGATCACTGGTTTGATGAATGAGTCTTTTTTCTTTACCTGTCCAGGTTTCCCATTTTCACACAGAAAGGCCTCGTATTCAGTGGCAAACTCAGGGGCATTGTCGTTAATGTCCATTACTCTGATGGCCACAATTGCCCTCGATATCTGACTGTGATTTCCTTGAAGATAGATAGATAGATAGATAGATAGATAGATAGATAGATAGATAGATAGATAGATAGATAGATAGATAGATAGATAGATAGAAGACAATGGAGAAAAAAAGTTATGCATGAAATCCCAGGTAAATTATGTAACCTAGCTTTAATTTCCTTTATTTTCCATCTTTATTTCTCCCTTCATTTCCTGAGTTGACAGTCGGACAGATGATAAGACACATCAATCTACTTTTCAGCTGGTATCAGTGGTGCAAAACAGGATTCTAGGCAACTGAAAAGAAAAAAAAAACATTCAAAGTGCTTATGAAAATCTCCTGTACACTGTAATGTTTAAAACATGAGGGTTAAAACATGCATATTAATGAGTCATTGGTAACTGAAGTCTAAAAAGACAATAAAAGGCAATTTAATTAGATTAGATTTTGATTGGAATTATTCATTACTGGTAATTGACAGGCCTTTTCGAGTGGCTTCCGGAAACGGTTGTATTTATTAATAAGTGGTGCAAATGCCAAATTTTAAAGCAATTATCTATTAATGTGGCCCCAAAGGGGTTGTTTTTTATTTTACAGATTTCTTTATTTATTTGGGGCCATGCATTTTATCTTATGAGAATAAAAATGACTTGTTAATGATGGGAAGTGCATGTTTTGGTCATAAAATTAAAATTTCCTGAGCAACGAGGCTGTCTCTTATGGCAGCTGATAACAAGTCAAAACTCCTTAATGATTTTATTTTTCTTTTATCATTGTATTTGCCTCCGGATGCTCAGTGGTGCAGTGGTTAGCATAGTTGCCTCACAGCAAGAATGTTCCAGGTCAAAATCCTGTTTGACCCTGGCGCCATCCTGTGTGGAGTTTACACACCGTGTCAAGGGAGGCGTTCTGAATTCAATTTGTAAGATTGAACTCGATATTTATGCTACACAAAGTTTAGACATCAACAATTTCTAACTAATTATAACTATATAAGTATAAAAATCTGAATGATTAATTTACAGAAAGAAATATATGATTTTTTTTTTAAACTTTTAATAAAACCATAATATGAAGCTGTGGAAAAGATAGCCCAGAAATTCAAAGCCTCTAGCATCCAGGAGACAAGTTGAAAAAGAGGTAACCAGTGAGGAGAGTGGGAATTGACAGTCTGATAGACAGTGATAGATGGATTAGGGCAGAGAGAAGGAGACAGAGCCCCCCCACCCCCTTGTGTGACTTTCCCCGAGCAGCAGACAGGGAATAGAATCTGATTAGTCAGATGTCAACTGGTGCGAGGCAGGAGAACACGCCTCCATTTGGGTGGTGAATGGCATTGGGATAGAACTGGAAGCACATCTATTCCTCTACACACTGGAGAAGACACCCAACTTCCCCTCCCCATCCGTGAAGAATAGTAAAAATGCCATATATATTTTGGCAAATTCTTATTAGGTGCTCTCAAAGATGCCACTATCTCAAGCCACAGTTACTTTGCCAAGAGGCATGAAAGCACGCTCTAAATGTATGGGTGCAAAACTTGACAAGGCAACCAGCTTATCAAATGAGACACATTCAATTCCTCCACCGGGCTGTTATAATGGCGGGACTTGTCTGTACTGCACGGCCAAAACATTATGACAGTGTTTGGGCTTTCATTTATTCTGACAATTAATGTGTGTTTCCTTTGATTAAGGAAAGAAAGCGACAGAAAGAGGATGAGACATAGAGAGAAGGAGAGAGATAGAGCAGAAGAGGACAGGAAAAAAAAGTTGCAAGCTGTGTAAATTTCTATTCCAATAGCTTTAAGGGGTACATTAAGCTTTATCACAACATACAGCCCCCCTGAAACAATCTGTATGCAAATAAAGCCATACATATGGTTTGAGCTGTTTGTAGCTCTGCCGGCAAGATTTTCTACGTAGTCAGTGAGTTTTGCAGTTCGCAGATGTTCTTTAATCTGTAATGGATGCTGGCGTTGGAGCAATCCACTCTGGAGCATGTCTTTAAAACTGTTTATTTGATACGTCTTAATGTTCTTGCACTTCCACAAATTGACTACTGAGCTGTTTAATTCAATCAAAACTCAGCAAATTAACGTATTTAATGCCTCTGTGGATTCAAATGCTAATTGTTTGTGCCATATTCTTGGAGCAATTAAAAGCACTGGTTTACAAAATGCTACACTATTGAACACCGGATTGTGTGAAGCAGGTCAGTGATTCCTTTGACTCAGACAACCTACAGTATGAAGATGTTCAGAAGAAGATATTGTATGGGTCTTACTTCCATTCTCTGTGTTAAAACATGCATGCCAATGAATTTCTGATAGTAGGTTAAATTTGAAAATAAGACATTCTAGTTTATGAGGAACAATAGGTACAGCAGGTTAGAATCAGGAGATGTTGCTTACTTGATTCTGTGGCAGTTACTGTGATGTTGTGCCACATGTCTGTCTCTCGATCCAATGGTTTGGCCAGTGTGATCTTCCCATCGTTCACATTGATGTTGAACTGCCTCTCCAGATCTGTGTGCCGATCAATGACATACCTGCAGTGTCATTAGAAATTTGAGACAAAACTATTTAGTGACGGCACCACTGCAGTTGTGCTGTGCCTAACAGGGTGTTATCCATCAAGAGAAACCTGTAGATTAATGCACGTTAAAATGGTAGAAAATCAATAAATATCATTTGAGGAATAATTATAGCTTTCAAATGAGCAGCAGGGGGCACTGAAGCCAAATACGGTCCAAGAGCTGTTGGAAGAACATTAGTACATGTTATGTCAGGGTAAGAGATGGGGTGTTGTTAACCCTGTTTGGGATCTGTCAACACTCAATGGCTCCCAAAGGCTTTCCATTAATGAGTTAGGATGGCACTATGTCACAAGCATGCTCAAACAGAGGGTGGGAGAGGGGATAATGGATGTAACGGAGCTGAACCAGTGAGCTGCCTTTTACGTGTGACCTTGTCTGATTTAGTTTTTTTTAAGCTTTTAGATTCATGTCAATAATGCAGCACCCTTTTGGAATTATTCAAACACTGTTTCAAGGGAAAGATCTGAAAAACTTTCTTTTTCCTGATTCTTTTTCTCTGTGAGCCTGTCTGTGACACACTGACTTTATGTGACTTGTACAGTCTTAAAATTACAGTGGCAAGACATAAAACTATCCAGAAAAAAATACTCCACTGGAGGGCATGAAATTGGAATGCACATAAAAGAGAATTTTCTGATGCCACTTGAAGCTGTGAAATCGCTCTTTCATGTTGCAATGCATACAGTGCCAATTCTTGGGACGAGCCCACACAAAACTGACTAAAAAAGAATCTGTCATTATGGGTCATCTTTGGTTTCACACGTTTCATTTGCCATTATGTGTGACTGTCATAAACATCCTACTCACCCAAAACACAAGGCCGCAGTGAGTCACATGAGCTAATTGCAAGTATTTCCATACCTCCAGGACAAACTGTCCCTGTTCCTTTCTCTCTCATTCTCACTCTCACATCCTCCCTCACAATTCTTTTCCATCCAGCTGGGTCTCAAGCTCTTCTTAATCCAATCCCCCAATCCAATTTTTTTCAGACTCCCTACCTGAGACAGACATTCCTTGGCCATCAGGCACCTGCTCACCCTGTCTCACTTCCTTCCTCACCCTGGGTCTCGTACCATCTCACTGAGCAAGTGCTCATGCCTATCAGTGCAGACCTATTGGCAGGGGACTTGCTGTATTTATATGAGAAAGAGAAGAGAGAAGGAGGAAGAAAGGGACTGGGTGAGATGGAAAGAGAAATAGAGAAAGAGCACCAGAGAAAGCTGAAAAAAGTCACAACAACAACAATTTATATGAAGGAGGACGCTGCTTATACAAGAATGGTAGGAAATGAAATAAATAAACCACTGGCCCAGATTCCAATTGTTGGGGAGATGTACCGAGCCGTGACATTTCCATTTTTGAGATGAAATGGTGTAAAATCCTCTAGACGCCAGGCTGGGAGAGGTCCATGAGGGCCGCCCCCCCAAATCCCTCCCTCCTCTCCTTTTTCTCTCTTGCCCTGCAGACGCAGAGCACTTTCAAGGCAGTCAGACAGCAGCAAACCACCTGGGAGCAGCCTCTCTCCTGCAGACTGAGTGGATCCCAGTCAAACTCTGACAGCCTCACGTGGAAGCGAGGAGACAGACCCTGAAATGTTCTGCCACCTGTCACTCAAACTGACAATGTGATGTGAAAAGAATTAAAAGCAAATAAAAAATGATACTCAATGTTATACGTGTGCAGTTTTCCTGAATGTGATGTGAGAATGTGTGGAAATGTGTATGTGTGTCTATATGATTTCATTTCAGTTTTGCTTTTTTTTTCAGAGATCATAAAACTGCATTGGACTGACTTCAGTCTAAGTGTTAAACACCAAGTGGGCTATTTGTGTCAAATAATTGACTGCCAAGTAACAGATATCCAGATATATTCAACTTCAATTTAAAACAAACATAACACACTAATCAAACTGCATCACTGAGAAAAGCTGTTTTGTGCATAGAAAAGATAACTACAAGTAACTATATTCTTGTAATCAGTGAGACTGTTATTCTCTTTTACATTTATTATTCTTTGGTGCACTGGTGTGGTGTCTCTGCACCGCATTTTGCACAGATCACCTGTCAATCAAACGATAGGTAGAATAAAATCTTTGCTGAGTTTCTTTAGGTAGCAATGTTTTGTCTGTGTAGCTGTAGTTAGCCCATACTAACTCATTATTCAGTGCTTTTTTTTTATCACACAAGTGTCAAATGAGTTTATCCACTTTATCCAAACTTATATTTACTTTGCACAGATAATGAATGAATCACAAAACATACTCAGTGTGGTCATTCACAACATCTGTCACCATCTAACCTCAAGCCCTGAATACATTTCTGTAGGAAGGTTCTGTAGCACAGTGATAGAGTACACACTGAAAATGATTTATCTGAACAGCAAAACACCACATTAACTAAGAAATTCACCTGTAGAAGTCACCTGTAGTGATGTAAACTATAGTAATAATAAAAGTTTCTAATTTACTTAAACTAGTTGAAAGTACAGTTGTTAGCACATTTAGCATTGAACTGAACCCCAGTTGCATGTACTGAATACAAGGGAGAAAAAATGTAAGGTGCCTAGGAGTGTGTGCTATCAAGTTGCATTATGGGAAATGCTGGATTGATTTTTTTTTTTTTTTCTGAACAATACTTTAGACAAAAACATGATAGTAGACATAGTAATAGAAACTGTCCTACACAGCAATTTGTATTTAAAATGAGTTAACATTAGCTAAGATTAGGCACCATAAGCTGCAAGTCATATCAGCTCAAGCAAGGATGTGCTACCACACCGTGATTTAATTAAGGTGGCATTTTGTGACTTGTAAATTCAATATTTCATTTGTACAAGAAAAAATGTATTTTTTCTTCATTCAATATTTACATAATTTCACTTTAAATTAGGTTATTAAAGGATTCTGACATTTCAGTGAGACATTCAAAAGTATACATTTTAGTGTACATACAAAAAAAAACATTTGAGAATGCTCTGCTGGTCAAATTAAGGAATGGTAACAGACTCTGAATTAACTCACTTTTTTTATTTCTGTGCCAAATGTTTTTCACTTATTGGCCAAAGATATTCTCTTATAAATATTATATTGCTATATATTGTCAGGAATTCATTTCTGAAAAAAATTCTGTGTATATTTGTATTATTGTTGTTTCTTACCTGCACTGTGTGTTAAAGTGAGTACTGGATTTTATTCTCTTTATTCTCTCTTTTACACTCTGAATATGTGTGAAGAAACAGAGGTGGAATGATCGAGAAAAATGTTGTTTTTTCCATCGAGAACAAAATCTCTCTGTGACATTCCTGCTTGTTATTAGGTCAGCAATTCCACCGGGGAGATAACAGATGTAGAACTAATTTTTTTCTGTCCCCTGAATGCTGACCATTTGTGTTTTAACACTACATCTTATTCAGGTTGGATACCAGGCCTTTTTTTACCCTGAAGGTGATTTCTCTTGAGGGCCAAAAGTAAAATATAGACAATAAAAGCAAAATTGTAACTCAAACATGTTTAAAATCCAAAGCATATTTTTGCAATGCTTATAACAATATCAGTATGTTGAAATAAAACATAGCTACTTGTATTCCATGAAATCCAGTAGTTTGTGTTAGACAGCTATAGTGACTGCCAGATGTCACATTGCTTTTTATGTGTGATCAGTCAGGTAGAAAAAGACAGAGCACAGGCTCCAGAGAGAAGCAATACTGACGGAGTGTTTCATGGAGTGCACCTGAAATGTTGTTGGTTGGATGCATTAAGTACAGCTAAGGGGTTGTTTGTCTCCTGAGTGCAGAGGACATGGCAGCCCACCAGAGCACTCGCCCCAAGTGGTTTAGACTCAGACTGGTTTGGTCTGGTCTGGCTGGAGGGGAACTGATACAGAAAGCGATTCTAATCAGAGGGGTCGACTTGAGAGCTTGTTCAGATGGTAGTCAGAAAAACGTTCAAGCTAATGATGCTATTACTGCTGCCACTCCACTGCTATACAGTAGATCCACCTTTACTAACTACAGCTAGCTTTTTGGGAGACTTTCCAAGATTTGAAACACTAAGTTAGATAAGAAACAAAGAGGGAGAGAAAAAGAGACAGAAGGGAGGGAGGAGGACAACTGTAGGCTGGAAAGTGTAATTTACGGGTAATTCAAGTGTAAAGACCAACACCCTGCATGTGTTACAATTGAAACATTGACCATTGTTTTCACAGAAGTACAGAAGTATTTCTTGACTTATTTCAGTTTTCTGGATAAATCTAGAAAATATATAAACTGTATACAGTTAATGCAAAAACTTTATATTTTAAGGCAGTTCCACAGTTATAAATGAAGCAAAAAGGCTATGAAGCTGTAACATGCTGTTTATATTTTTCTGATGTTTTAGAGACCAAACATCCAAAAAAATAATTGGAAGATTACTTGCAAATGCACATTTATAATCATTACTTGCAGGTCTGTATGCAATCCAAACAAACAAAGTCTCTAAGTGTAAATATTTGACATATTGTCTGATGAAGCTTTTGTCCAGACTCTTCATTATTTAAAACCTGCTTCTGTTCTTGTAAGAGGCATTGCTGAAGCTACAGCATTCTGTCAGCCAGTATATCTGAAAGATTATAATCTTCCAGACTGTAATAATTGTATCAGCCTAAAGCTTAGAGTTACAGGCTAATACAAACCCTGGCTGGAAGTAAAATCAAATGGTCTTTGGTGAGGGTGATGCATCATATTAATCCCTCCATGACAATAGTTTGTTTCATCTCATCCCTCCACAAAGAAAACACTTGACATCTGTGATAGATCTCTCTCATCTCGAAGATTTACTGGGAAAGGGTGAGGGGGCCAAAAATGTATGTTGGGACTTCAGAGAAAATCACATGTTGAGATAAAGCAATTTGTTGTGATAAAATTCAAACTGGCAAGCAAATGTTTGGTTATGTGTGTAATGTTCTGGTATATTTTCTCCTCAATAATCAGTGGCTTTACAGGACTTGGCAGATGATTAATGCAGCATTCTATTAGCCACTTAGTACTTACTCTTCTTTCTTCTTAAGAATAAGATTGAAAGTTTGAGAACGAGCTTTATTAAAAATATTCTAACAACCCTTTTCCAAAAAGCTCTATCCTGTCTCTGCCTGCCATGCATTTTTGCCCTGACAGTCACACAAAGCCCTTGAGCAACAATCTATTCTGAAAAAAAAAAAAAAAAAACTTCTCCAGAAAATTATAAAATTGGTGATTAAAAGCATAATGAACACTGTATTAAGTGACTAACCTCAGGACAAATAAAAAAGAAAGAAAGAAAGAAAGTGCAAAAAGGCAGCTGAGATGCTGCATTAAGATGGCAGCCTATGACTCAGTTTGAACTGTATCATGCTCAAAAAAATGTAACAAGGGCCAAGAGGGTTGAAATCTGCACAGTTTCATAGCATCGCATGTGTGAAGAGATCATGTTAACATGGTACTGCCACCTGCATGCACACTCATTCATTATTTAGTCGGTTTTCCCTTCATTAATGATGAACCAAAAGAGGTGAGTAACAGGAAAATAAGCAGCCATAACTAGCTATTAATCCTGCACATAATTCAGAAGAACATGCTATTCTGAGATTATTAAATGTAATGATGTACTGGACTTTTACTCGCTTCATTTGAAAAACTAGTTTCTCTAACTTAACTGTGTCTAACTAACATACAACCACCATGACACAAAATGAGGACAGAGAGAAGCAAAAGATGTCATCATATCAGAAATTTACTTCTCTTTGTACTAGAGGACCGACACTGTGCAACCTCAGGCCTCAATTCCTCTTGGCAATCTCATCACTAAACATGAGGATGCCACCAGAAAAATAAAAAGTAAAATGAATTTGTCCTGCTCTATAGCCTCAGCCAATCTATGAAACCCAGCCTGCTCTCTGCTCACCATGCAATTACACACAACCTGTTGAGTGTTGTCCCGGGAATGTGGTCAGCAAGTCACTGGAGAATTAATGAAATGCCAAGATGGAGGGAGAGAAATTGCCTGTATAACCTATCCTCAAGGTGCCCTTGTGGTATTTCCAAGAATAAGTCACACAAGAGGAGAATATAGCAGAGAACATAGCAAGAGAAAGTTGTGCTGCCTTCAACTCATAATCTACTTTTTCTGTATATCTGTGGAAATTAAAGTGGCCATTGAGTTGCTTGCTCATTGCCAAAGACACTACCATAGTCTCCAAAGGTCACAGGTATGAAGAAATTTAATTGCATGCCTCGCTGTCAGCCCTTTTATTAAAACAAGTCATTATAGCCTGAAAAGACAAATTTGTTAACCTACTCTCTCCATCACTTCTTGAAGTTAAACTAAAGAACCTTTTCTTTTTCAGGTTTTGGATTGCTCTGGTCAATCAATAGCAAATGATTAAGCAGTAACGATTTTTTTTCAGTAGCTCCCTCTTAACTGCTTACCTGACAAGACTCCCAGTAGCGTCTGGATCTCTGGCAGTGACTGCCCCTATGACCGTGTCAATGGGGGCGTTTTCATTCACTTCCAGGAAGTAGATGGGTTTGGAGAAAACAGGAGGCTCATCTGAGTCTTCCACCACAATCTTTACTGTAGCTGTGTCTTTGAAGGGCCCTCCACTAATGGGCTCAGAGCGGATATTGGTGGCCTCGACTTTTAATGTGTAGGCTTTCTTGCTCTCGTAGTCTAAAGGCTGTCAGGGGGTCACAGAAAGAAATGGTAAAAATCTGGTTCATTGTTCAGCAGAAGGTTGATCCCTTTTTTCCACCTTTTCAGATCACACATTAACATGCAGTAGTGGAAAGTGCATTAACTCAAATTAGTACAATTTTGGTTTTCTTGAGTATTGTCATATAATGCTAGCTTACACTCTGCTACAATACAGCTATACCCCTCAGGTGTACATTTGGCTGGAAAACAAATGGTCAACATAGAATAATTTGATCCATTGCTACATATTAATGAGTTAGTCCACAACTTTTACAGATTATATTCAGTTTACTTGTCAGGAGTATGATGTGTTGTGTAGCTCTGGAGGCAGGGTTCCAACATGTGAATGTAAACATGAGACACCAGTGTTAAATTGACTTGGATTAGAAAGTAACAAAATCAGTAAGAATAAGTAAAAAAAAAAAAAAAAAAAAGCTTTGTTAAAAAGTTTAAAAAGGCCAGAATCTTCACCAGGCAGGAAGAATGTGAGGAAAGACACTGTCAGGACTACAGTGTCCAGTGCTTCTGGAGCTTGGGGTTTGATCTCTGCTTTGTCTGAAATCATTCCTTTAAAAAGTGTCTTCTGAGTCAAATTAAAGTATCTAAGCACTTCTTTTGAATAAAAAACATTCAAGGCAAATTTCTCCTTTTGAAAATTTAAACAATAAGCCATTTTCTGTTGAGTATCAAACTTCTGAGCTGAGTAAGCACCTGCACTATGAATAATTTTCTGAATTCTCTTCTAAAAGGAGCCCTGCCATCAGAATAATTTAAAGAGTCTATAATCACATAAAATTACACGCACAGGGGGCTGTAATATGAAGTGATAGAGTTTATGAGTGACTGTGATAATGTCTGTGGTGTCCATCTATTACACCAAACAAAATTTATTTGATAATCATTGTGATTTAAATCAGTCACAATAATTGTAATTTTCAGAGTTGCACAACCTGAAGAGATTTCCAGCCTTTATTGAAATGGAAGAGCACAAATCTCTCTACTAATACTCTCAGTGACAGCAGCTTACATTATTAGAGCTTTCAAACTGCAATCGCAACCAGCTCACATAAAACAAATGTGAAGAAGTGCTTATTCAAAACAACAACAGGTATAATTTTCCAAGAAGAAATAAAAAAATATGTTTTACAGGACATCTTATGTGACTTACATGTCTGTTTTATCACTGTTTTTGAGTTGTTACACATTATTTCCATTACAGATGGCTCATTATTAATATTTAAAAGAGAGATGAGCGTTTTAGTCTCCTAGCATCTCTGAACACAGACTGTCACAATTTCATTCAGAATCACCTCTGGTCACTCTCATACTACTAGAATAATGGGATCAAGCCACTTCCATGCTCCATAACCAGGATTTATAGGGAAATCAAAACTGGGTCTTGCCGCATGAGGGGTTAGGAGCTGGCTTGGGAAGAGAGGAGAACTAAGAGAAGGGAGATGAACAAAAAATGAAATGTATTCAGTTAGAGAAAGAGGATGAGGAATTTTCCCTGAGGTCAGACAGGGGCAAGGCTGAGAGCTCTGGGGTGTAGGGGGGAGGTGGGTGGAGGGGTGTCTAATGGATTCAGTTGTGAGACAGTTGTAGCAGTGAGGGAGAGGGGGATGCGACCCAGGAATTTGACTTTACTCCTGGCATCAGGACACTAGTAGACAGACCAAAGCCACCGAAGCCTCTCCAAGCCCCACTCCTCCACAGCTGGAGATGTTATTTGCAACACTTTCATTATTAACCTCCCATTCTTCTCACCCCCACCCCTTCTCCTTACTCCTGACACCCAACCCCCCCTCTCCATTCGAGTCTTTTCACCCTCTGTGATACTGCCGTCTGTGCTGAGAAAGTACATTTTGTTGCTGGATCTCAAGCCAATGGATTACACTTTAACTCTGAGGGTAGAGGAGAGTAGGAGCCTGTATGTGGTTGTGGCTGGGTAGTCAAAATAATTATAAGGAAATGTAGCGAGGGAAAAGGCCCAAGTTTTAATATGGAGTCATTTACATCTACAAATATTGGTTTAACCGCTGGGTGTCTAACAGCAGTGGAGCTATCTGGTACTTTACTGTTACTTAATATTATGCCTCCTCTAAGTACAGTGGTTTAAAAATGTTTGTCACAGCAAATGTGGTTTTAATTCTAGACATACTGCTAATTTGAAGTGATACTTTCACAAATTGTGTACACTCTCAGGAAATGTATGTAGTGATTTATTAAATTACATTGGAATATTTAAGCTGCAACTAATGTACATACATCCAGCGCTCATTCTCCTTTTAGCTAACCTCTGAAAAAATTGTTTCTTCAATAACTTATTGGAAGATTGTGATCTGTAAAATCAAACCATGGAGCAAAAGGAAGCTAAAACATTTCAGAGTCCAGGGGAAATTCAGAGTTAGAATCAAAATCCCTGCAGCTTTCATCCTGGAAAACTGCTTACATTGTTTTACTTTCCCCTTTAAAAAACATTTCAGAATTAGTCCCACATCAGAGCATTTAGAAACAAGTCATATTTGTTCACACTGTTCTAATAGAGAGGTTAAAGGGGACATGGGGGCTCTCTCTCACTGTTGCTGGCATATTTAATTATACCAAATCCACTTGAATGGTGCAGGGAAAACAGTGGTAAACAGCTTAGTTCATTAGCCTAGTTAGGGTTGATTAAAATTGTTTTAATAGCAATTAAAAAAAAAATACAGCATCTATGCAAGCTGCTCCTTGAAATACTGTATAATGTCCCCGCCATGGAATTAGAATACAAGTCATATTTTGACCCTTTCAAATGATTAATTCAATAAACGCACACAGCGCTTTTAGTAATCCAGAGAGAGGCAGTTTGATTTTTATTAGTATGCACAGTGCTAAGGTTGCACAGCTACTGTTGATTATTCAGAGATTCATGGGTGGAAAATGAACATAGTAGAGCTCCATATCGGATATATAGAGTCATGGTTGCATAGCCAGTTTACATTCTTGTATGTTCCAGGTAAACAACATGGTTTAATCAAATTAAGACAAAATTTCTAAACAGACACAGCAGATGTACACTCAGCGACACAAAGACATCCCTATTTCACCTCGCCATGGTGCCCTACCCACAACCCTGTTGTGTCATTCTTCCGTCTCTCTGAAGCATTAGCATCAAATCAGTATGTACACACGGGCCATTTAGAGACTTCAAAGTTCAGCGTTGGCTGCAGGGGTGAAAGCTCAGCATCCTGCTAACATCCCTCGACAGGCCTGGGGACCGGCAGATAAAAAGCTTAAAGCCCAAATAGCAAAGAGTCTCTCTCCTGGCTTGTGCCTCTCCAACCTCAGTTAGATCAATATGTTTTAACCTTGCCGCAAAGGATCTTTCATAATTTGAATTCTGTGTAAGATGGCAGTTTATAGAGCCATACAGCTGTTGACGAGGGCAGGGTGTATTGGGAAAAGAGTTACACTAAATCTTTTCTTCTGTTCACCCTGATTGGAGAATAACACTGGTGGGAACAAAAACAAAAAAAGCACTACAACTGCTTCTGTTAACTGATCTCAACACTACTGTCTGGAGGCATGCAAAAACAGTAAGTGTGCAAATGCCTTGCTACTTTCCCAACACATTATCATCTAGCTTGCTTTAGTGATGTAGACAAAGCACTCAAGACCACAGAGAGAAAGCTGAGCAGACATGGGAGGAGTGAGGCTCTCGGCGGGACATGGAAGTGGAGGTTGCCTAAAAGACTAACACATTTGACATTTGCTTTGTCAACATTTAGAGATTTTATGACTTTGTGTCGAGTTTGTTCATCTCCAATGTTTTCTTTAGTTAGAGTGAATTGTAGTCCCAGCTGATCTTATACATTACACCTCCCACACGGTTCATTCTTCACGATTTAACAGTCACACCACATGTCCTTGTGGTGATGTCATTTCATAATGCAACACAATGGCATTGCACATTGAGTGATGTATAATTGTTCTCTCCAGGATACTGAACTAACCATATCTCAAGACTTAAGAACAACTATCAGTCACACATATGAGTGCATCTGCAAACATCTTTGACCAAGAAGAGCGTCTACATACTTTTGGTAGAACATAGAATACACACATAGCGTACATAAATAGCAGGTGATGTCTTTGACGCTATGTGTTCATCATCCTGGTTTGATTTTCCACAGATGTCCCTGAGATACCGCTGTGTCTAAACTTGCTTGCAGGTCACAGTGTTATTAAAACTCATCGCGGTTTTCAAATTTAAATTTCACACACGTCAATACTGAGCAAAATATAGGATTGGGTTCTGTAAATGTCTGCAGGCAAGCAATGATACCCAGGCTCAAACCTCTGCAGCTTTTATCCTGGAGGAAATATTCATTCTGCATTTTTACTGCATCTCTGGAAACTTATTACATTGTGTGAAACTGAAAAACTGAGATTGTGGGACATTTATTCTATCAGCAGCAAAACATGTGTCTTAGCCTCTGCCATACCTTCAAATTAATCTGATGAATGCAGTGCTATTAATTCCAACACTTTCTTTGCCAACATCACATTGTACCCTACCATTATGTGCTAATGTGTTTGCCTCAAGGTAAAAGAATCAGATTTTTTTTTGACAGGGATGTTGCTAACTTGCATTCCTCAGGACCATGCAGCTGTGAATATCTTGAAGAACAAATTTAATGAGCAATGTCTTTTCTTGTCTGAACAACTACTGCCAATATAGCCTTGAGCAAAGGAAATTAACTGCTCTGGTGAGGTTGCTTTGTGGCCAGCGGTAGAAAACTGCACATTTCACATGTGGATTTGTAAAAATTAGAAAGAACAACGGGCAAATCTAGGTTCAGTCCATCTGCTCTTATGGTGATGCTAATGTGAGTGTCAGCAAAACAGAATTTAACCAAAGTTTGAATTAGAGCTGAACCAATTTACAATATGTAACAAATTGCCTTAAGCTAAGGCAGCTACAGCTAAATGAGCAAGACTATTATGTGGAAATAAGATTAGAATGTCGTGCCAGTAAAAAAGTTCTTCAGACTACTTAATTTTTTACAGATTTGCTATATTTGAACACATGAACACAAAGAAAGTCCAACCGGTAAATATACTCTACTTTGCTACTTTACATTTATTGCTGCTAGTTCTTTTATAGATGTTTTGGATGGGCCAAAAGTAGGTTTATGAAATATATACGGAAACCAAATGTTCCTATCGACTGATCTACTTAGGGGGCAGCCGCAGCTTTTCAATATTTAATATTATACTTTTGAGTATAGCCACTCTCAAAACCAAGGCACAGAAGCGTTAGACAAAGAACAGAGCAATCTGGCCTTATGTTCGTACACTATTTAGAATGGAAAAAAAAAGTATTTTTGTGTAGTACTTTTCGTCTTTAAATCATTAGCTGCTAACATTAGTGAGTGGACCTTTGAGCACTTGTACCCCGCAGTCTACAGCCTTGTTGTGCTTAAGAGTCATTTAGCGACTTATAAAAACAGAAATCATGAAATAGTAACTTTAACCATTTCCAGCGATTCTCTAGGTCTTACCCTTTTCAGTCGGAGAATCCCTTCTTGTGTCTGAGTGTCTGTAGTAATCTCAAACATGCCTTGTTCGTCACCCTCCAAAATGTTGTATGTTGATTTGGCATTCTCACCAATGTCTCTATCATTTGCCTTCACCTTGCCACCCATTTTCCCTGTAGGTAGGTCTTCAGGGATTACAAACTCATACAAACCTGGAGAGGAAGAGACATAACGTAGCTCTTTGGTTGTAGAAATGTGGATTGAATTACAAAAGGTATGGAAGCATATTACAGTAATGCATCATCATTAGACAACACAGGAGTTAGAAGAATTACTTTCTGAGGAGAGTACGTGATGAAATCTACAAAATAACATTTATTTTGCCAATTATGGCCAATAAGACAAATACTCATTTATGGCAAAAGTAATCTGTTTCTCTGTGTAATTTGATTTGAGATGTTTAACGTTGTGATGTTACTTACTTTTAGAGAACTTTGGTGGGTTGTCATTGATGTCTGTTAGTGTGATGGTGACTGTTGTAGTTCCAGACAGGCCTCCCATGTGACCTCCCATGTCCTTAGCCTGAATGACAACCAAGTACTCCTCTCTCATCTCCCGATCCATCCCATGGAGAGCGATTTTGATGGTTGCTGGAGGTAGAGACAGTTGGACAGGCAATGGAATGCAATTATAAACATGATCTGCACATCATTTTAATGATACTCGTGCGAGCATGCACAAGCAAGCACAAGAAGAAGCATATCCACCTTACTGTCTGGTTTATGACATGAATTATTTCAGACCATGACTTTACAAAACAAGGACTCCATACCAAGCAGAGGTAAAGAATTCCCCACAGGTTTATTCTTAGAAAAAGCACAGTTTGTGTGAGCACTGTGTGGTCATGACTGAGTCCGTCCCAGCACTGAGAATCAGCTGTGTTTGTTTTTGAATGTGTTGTTCCACCGTCAGCAGTCATTTGTATTCTGATTGAGTGTGAATTATGCTGTCTGTCTTGTATAATCTTGAATATTGTATGCAGAATGGACCTTATTGACTCTGCCACAGCGCTGAATATAAAGAGGGCTCAGCACCGGCACATACGGATAATCCACTCAGGAAACAGAGGCCCCCAGGATCATCAAATGAATATAAAACCCCTCATAAAAGCCGGGTTTTGGCATGACACCTTGCCTAGTTCCTGAGCTGCCTCAAACAATGACAATATGCTTGGTTACAATGAAAAACATGGGAGGGGTTGGGACGTTGTCTGTGCATGTATCTTCTCTTCTTGAAATAGCTTTTCAATTTCAGGGCCAGTTTTGCTTTTGGAGGTCACATGCAAAATTGATGGTCTAAACAACTAGAGAATGTGAAAGAGTAGAGCTAGATATTTTAAATATAATAGTTGTCTAGCCTCATCAGTAAGACTGCATTGGAGGGAGGAGAAGCAACCTCATTAGTCAGATAATTAATAACTAGGTATCTTATTGTATACAAGTCTTTCTACTATTGTGTCATTGGGGTTTGCCTCTACTTTAAGCATTAAATGTGCTATTATTAACACAACTCTCTTAGCTCAATGGATTATTAAACTCTGAACAGTAACGACTGACAAAAAACTGTGCATTTGTTGACCATGGGATCAGCACAACATATCGATTTGGACCAGTTCTTACTTTCACATTATTTCTTATCCTTGCATTTCACAAAACCTTTCTGTACACCATGTGAGTTAGATTTTGTGTTTTGTTGATACTGGCTTTATTTCCACATTGTTTCAGCATCACACCGACCGCAAAGAAAAAAATATATAAATAATTGCAAACAGAAATTTTTTTCAATTTAGGAATTTAAGAAAAATGACTTAGGATCTACAGGTAAAAAAAATCAAACATGTTCGACCTGTTAGACCTTAAGCTATTAAGATTGTAATTTCAGTAATAAATGTAGTGAAAAATGAATACATTAAGGCAATGGCAAATTACACAAATACAAAGGCTAAGTGCTCAGTAAGTGTCACATGCAGAAAGACCCGAGACCCTTAAGGTGCTCTTGGAAAAAAAAAAAAAATCATCCAGTCATAGAAAAGTATTCTAACACTTTTAAACTGAGCAAACAGAGATGGGTTTACTTGGACAGTTAAACTCAGGCATATTAGACTTATATTAAAATATTACTCTATTAACTACAAAACCACATACAATAACAGGTGGTGTAAATCACATTTGTACTTGTAAATGTACATGGGACACCTTAAGACAGTGTAATGGACAGAATGAGTGAAGATGAATATATGATCAGAACAAGAAATCACTGCCTTTTTAGATCATTTATATGCCCATTGCTGTCTGCTCTACTAGAAAAAACCTATAGAAAAAAATCTTATATAAAGTAGATAGGTTTATGCTTGGTTTCCATAAGCAACATTTATACTCTACATACTGTTATGTCATAAGTCTAAACAGTAAAAATGCTTTTGTATGTATATAAAAAGAGTGACACAAACAAGTCACTTGTACTTTCTCCACGCATACACACACAAATATACTTCAGCCATCCTGCTAGAAGCAACGCTCATCTCTGTTGATCATCATTAATTATTCAAATTAATTCCTAATCACTGAAAAGGGAGGATAGACAAACACTCATTTCCATAGATATTTGCCTCAACTTTTTTTTCCACCGACCATTAACCAAGTGATGAATTGGGGCATGATGTTTATTTATTTATTGAATGCTTTTCATTTTCAATGTGGCGTTGTAAGTGTCAAATGCATTCTAATGGTTGTTTTCCCCTTACCTTTTATTTTTCATTAACATTCATTAAAACATCTGGCTCACTTGAATGAGCCATCTGCATGTGCTTCGCAATAACACAAAGCATGAATGCTAATCCTTAAATTGTCCGTTCAGTGCGTTTTCTATAGCCACGTTCCGGCTGCAGATGCGTCACAGTCGTGACACTTATAGTGGCGAGGACAAGCCCAATTTCTATGTGTTGAACTGCATGTTCGTCTTAATTATGTACATAAATTTTGAGTCTGCCTTTCTTCCAGCTTGTTTATTGTGTGCTGTTTTCCAAATTGTGAGCAGTCGATTTCCATCTCATTTCTTATTAATGTAATTTTACCATTATTTAATCATATTGCTTACAGACACATGTTAAAAAGTCAGCTGAAAAAGCAATTAAAGATCCAATCTGGAATCTACTTTGAGATAACTTTATGCATGCTGCTGCTACTGAAGAGTTTGAAAGGAAGAAGTTATTATTATTATTGGTATCATTATTATTATTATTATCATTATGAAATTATAAACCAATGCAATTACACAGCAGCATGTGAGTATCGGCCCATTTAGCATTTAGGACAGCCCATCAGCTGATGGAAACATACAAAAAGCTCAGCTCATATGAATCGTATAATTTGTAGTTTTAATAATGAATTTCATGCATCCCATTGTTGAATCATAGAGTATATCAGTGACAATCAGATGACCTAGTTAAACCATGACAGACATAATAAAGAAACTGTTGTATTTGTCCTGATGTATTTCACAGATAGAGGCATACTTTTGTCCTCAGCCGCCTACATGTGTACACTACACTTCCTGTTGTGAAAGGGGGCACATATATCAGTCTTATTAACCATCCTGACTGGTGCAATAAAAGGGCCAAGATGAATTTAATGTAGATTCTAATCATCTGTGAGTAATATTATGTTTTTATAATGCTTTCTATTTGTGATGTCATGAAGTGTTGTCTGACAAAACCTGATAAGTGAAATCAAATGTTGCCTTATTCAAATGTTCTTATTTATATATCACATTACCATGTTATCTGCTTACCATGTGGCAGAATTATTACTCCTCAGTTTAGTTATAGCGCCCCCAGTAATATGCATTTTTGCCCCAGCGTACTGTTTCTGTTTTGAAATGTAAGTGAGTGTGCAGCTGCACAGGGAAGGGGTAGTGGTGCAAGTGTGCCTGGGAGCCTGAGTTAACGGCAGCCTCATGCAGCGATAATCTACAAGCATTTCAAAAAACAGATGGGCTGAGTTACCTGCAGTCCTGCTGTTGTTACACAACTTTTAAAGCTATAACAAACATTGTCAGCTCCCTTTTAGCATGCATTTGACAATGCTGTCCCTTGCAGGTTTTCTGAAAAGGGGTGAAGTTTTGTAGTGGTTAACAATATTCATTAACATAGTTGTCATTTGGTCTTCTAATTAATGTCTTTTAATATAACTCTATTTTATAACCTTTCTTATCCTATCAGAAAATGTGTGCAAAATGCATTTTAAGCCTAACGCACAGCAACAGAATCAGTGGGCCAGTGGGTTTGGAAGCTTTATCGCCACCTATTGAAACCTCCGTTTGCTTTTCACAGTATTGTCATTGTCAGTGACATATGGTGCCAAAACTCAAGCAATATAAAAATTTAATATAAAAAAATTGAAAATTAAACAATAAATATTAAAACAATAAATATTACAAATGGGTAATAATGAATATATTGATGAGGCAGCACAGTGGCTTAGTGGTTAACACTGCAAGAAGGTACCTGGTTTGAAACCCAGCAGGGGCCTTTTAGTGTGGAGTTTGCATGTTCTCCCTGTGCTTGCGTGGGTTTTCTCCAGGTACTCCAGTTTCCTCCCACAGTCCAGGTTGATTGGTGGCTCTAAATTGCTCATAGGAGTGAGTGTGTGTGGTTGTTTGTCTCTATGTCGCCCTGTGATGGACTGGTGACCTGTCCAGGGTGTACCCCTGCCTTTCACCCAAAGAGAGCTGGGATAGGCTCCAGCAGATCCCATGAGCCTAATTAGGAATGAGCATGTATAGATAATGGACAAATAAATTGGCTAAATGTTTTTAACATCTATACAGTATCCCTGCTTATGTCATTCATTGGTTCCAGAATGCGCAACGTACGTTGATTTTTGATGTAAGGCGGACCACTACCCCCCCAAAAAAGACAGAACAAAAAATAAAGGAAACAGAAACTAAACCCAAAACAAACTAAAATAACATATGTAACAACCATCTTACCCTTTAACTAGCACTTTCAAATGGTTAACAAACTTCAAGCTGCGAATTTTAACTACTACTTTCAAACCTGTACTCTAAGTAGGATGACACTCCAGTCTCAGTGCCAGCTATTATACATATGTTGCAGAATATTCATTTATATATTCATGTAATTTGGACATAAATGTTGATGTTTCAGCTCATGTTTAGGTGATACAGTTTACCAGAAACCACCCAAAAACCAAAACTGATTTAAATATTCAAATCTTCTCTTCTATTGTCCATAAAATGAAGTTTATTATAATTTAATTTTCCCCACACTTATTTTACAAAAAAACTATGTGCTCTTGGATGAAATATTCTACAAAAGAAGTAGGAGAATTTTATCAACCCATTTATGAGAGCATAATCAAATCACAGTCAGTAAATTTGAAGATACTACATGGTTTTAACTTGACAGTGAATGCACCTATTTTGATCAGATTTATTATAACTCATCTAAAACCACGTTACTTTCATGTGACTGAGAAAAGACTGGAAAAATGAATTATTCTAATAACTACTGTTATACTGTTGCACTAGTATAATACAATGTTAGTTATTAGTGGAGTGAGGTCAAATTATTTAATTTTAGGAGAGCAAAAACTGTATAATCATATTGGCTCCAGCCCCTGCACCCTGGATGTACTAGGATAAGCAATAGATAATGGATGGATGAATGGATAATTGTATAATTATTTCTGCTGCTTGCTTAAAAGTGGCTACAGTTCGTCTAAACATTTATTTTTTTATTGGAGGTCTGCTACACATTTGGATCCTAGATGTTTGACACAGGCCTTAGGGGCTAGGAGCATATAAATTTGCATTCACATACAATATAGACCCTGACAACTCAAAGATATTCCTAACTGTCATTTGGACATACTTACCAACAGACTCGGTCTGACAGTGATAGCCTACTACTTGACCTGAAGTGACTCTGTAAGCTCATTTATCTAAGCTGAAACAGGTAATGAAAAAGGACAATGTTTAAGTACTAAAAGGTTCTGGCCTAATATTCCAGACCCTGTCCATAAGAAAAGACTAATAAAAATAATCCTTAAATGCAGTCACTGCCTCAATGAAAGCCTATTTCTTTCCATTTTATCCCATTATGGGCGTGGTGTTCATTCATTATATTTTCTAATACATTATGCCCTCCATTGGTTAGAAACAGACAAAAGGATTTGCACACTGTATTAATAGCTCCCATTAAATTTAATGAAGCAACATTTCGATCTTTGTCAGGCAAACAATGAATAACTACACAAAGAGCTCTGATGGTTAACCTGCTTCACACTAGTGTCTTCGTTTTGTCACCTTTTTTAAAGTCAGGGATTACACTTCACTTCTCTATTACTGCATGTGGAGCATTTATCATGCTATTAATGGCATAATAATTTCAGTGAGCAACTTTTGTAGACTCTTGAAATCAGCATGTCAAAAACGCTCTGAAACTCAAATGTCTTTGAGTCTTTAATCTAGTTTAAGGTGGAGAAACACATCCCTCCCATTATTTGTGCTCACTGAATGCAATTTAAAATTGAAAAACAAGTTAGAAACAAGTTCAGAATAGTACAGTACTTACCTGAGTTGGGGTCTACAGAGAAATATGGTTGTCCCTCCAGTATACTGTAGACCAGCTTAGCACTGTTCCCATACACTGGATCATCTGCATCTGTAGCTGTTACCTGTGTCACTGTGGTACCTGTGAGGCAGAGAGACAAAGATATGAAACAGAAGTCTGTAAGCCAAATCAGAAGGATAAAATACAATGTTTTCTGAAAAAATATCAAAGACCCAAAGCAATAAGTCTAAACTATAAACAGTATGATATTTGAATCAGAGTTTGCACCCACAGATGAACTATACCTGGCAATATGTTACAACATGCCCTTAATTCATCCTCCAAGCATCTGGGCACAATGCTGGAGTCAAAGCAAATGTGACATGAGTTTAGCTGAAATATGTTATAATGTAAGCAAACCAGTCACATTACTGTTGATTAGTTGTTTCACCACTTGTTATACTAGCCTCTGCTGGAATGTGAGCTAGTTTGCAAAGCAATCTGACACTAATAGATGGGACGTACACTAACTGCCAAACAGTAGGGAAATCGACCATATCTACTAATGGCCAAATTATACTTTTATATGCTTTACCAGCTGTTGTGTTTTAAGAACCGCAGACTCCAAACAGTGGATTGTGTTTGATGGAAAACACTATTGAAGTTTATAAGATAATTAAATGTATGTCGTACAGCAAACACCTAGCAGTACACAAAGAAAACACTTTACCTTCAGGACAAAGTTTGCCCAAATGTATGGCTCTGTTATCTATCAGATATCACCATTTCTTTAACACTTAGCCAATTAGCCATTACATTAATGCCAACAATGTAGCAGAAATAAGGTTTTTTATTAAACCAGTTTGAAGAGATATTTAGAAAATGTACAAAGAACCTTCATCAATATACCAACACTGCCAACGCTCAAGGCAACTCAGCAAACAGTTTAGTGGCAATTCAATCTACCATTCATGGTTCCATTATAAGGTATGGGGGAAAAATGCACTGAAAATCTGAATATAAAGAGTCTATTAACACAATTAAACTCATCCATTTTAATTCACAGTGACCTAGCTCCTCATCAGTCTCAGTGTGAAGAAGTGTGTGTAAAAGGGAGAAAAAAAGGAGAGAAAGGAAGCTGACATGCTGACAGTCAGCAACACACTGGAAGGAAGCTACAGATGGTATGGTAATTGTTTCTGTGAAAGATGTTTAGAGGTGTTCTGACAACAAAGGGAGATGTCCCTCATTGCAGAAGGCACTGGTCCTGCCACAGGCACATAAGTCTGTCCACTGCAGACAAAAAGGCTTGTAGTAATGTGTGAGTTTTGGCTCTGACACTGTGATTCAGAGGTTCCAGTCATGAATTGAAACATAAAAACAAACAAACAAACAAAAAACCTACATTGCCAGATGTGATGAAAACAGAGTACTTCCAAGGTTTACAATGTGTAACCTGCAAAACAGACATCTGTATTCTGTTGTCATATTGGTTTTTTCTGCCCCTACAAGCACTGAAACAATCCCCAACCGATCTGCTGACCAATATAAAGCACAGTGATGACTGAAGATACATCTAACCTACAAGGAGTTCAACATTAACCCTGGGAATACATTTTTTATCCACAAAACAACAAAAACTGAAGAATTTCAGCACAGTACAACCACTGTAAAACACTGTAGACAGCACTACACTAAAGATTTTTTCAGATTCACATGGTACATTGTTTAAACTTTATCTCTCTCTTTATGCCATCAGCTACATGTGTCAACCATTGATTAATAGTCACCACCGTGTCTGTGGTTTTGTACCAGCAAAACAAAGCAAAAGCCACCTTTGCACTCTAACTGGAGTAGCAGTTTCACTGTTGCAACCCAATTATTTCTCAGCGAGAGAGCCTCAAATGATCCTCTGAGACTGAGGTGTTCTAGTAATTCATAGTCTTATGATGACCCATGTTGCTGTGTTGCCAAAGCTTACCTTGTAAATTTCACATTGCTTGTTACAACCTATGCCTTTTGCAGTGTTTAGATCACAGCAGATCAGTGGGCTCTCTTTCTTTTTGTGTTTCTGCTTGCTGTGATAGCACTAGCAAAATGTTGATGTCAGCTGCTGATGGACTTGGAATTTTCTAGAATTAAATCAACTAAAAATGCACAGAAAATCTGACTAGAAAGAGTCTATTAACTCTTAAGTCACTTAAGATGACTTACTCTGAATTTGCATGAAGTAACCTGTGAAAATAACATTTCACTTCATGTTTTTTTAGCAACATGTTCTTAACATAAAAGACACAATATATGTCACATACACAATTACAATTATGGAAAATGGAACTGTCCAAGTTTCATTAGCTATAACAAAAACACCTTAACTTAGAAAAAGATGGTGGTTTGGGTTTAAACAAGCTTTGTTGTCACCATTAAAGTTGTGGAACAGTCACGTACATGAAACAGGTCCAGTCTCCTGAGTGAATGCCATCAGCCTACTCCGTTCTCCCAGCACGGACTGTTTCAATATAGGCCTGTACTACGTCACCTAACTTCCTCTGCTTGTGTGATAATTACTACAGTCAGCAAAGGTTGCCAAACAACCTATTACCATCGGTCACAACTACCTGCTCCTACAAACAACACATGGTTTTTACAGGACACTCTCTTTAATCCAAATCCTACTCACATTTCCACCCAAGAGCAAAGCATTATGTGGAAATTTTGCCAAATAACTGTTAGATAAGTAACAAAATTGTCAAATAAATTGGCTGACAAAATGTAAGGAAATCTAATTTTCTGAATTATATTTCACAGATGTGTTCAACAATCCAAACTGGTATGCTCATGCAGTGATGCCAGGAAGCAAATTATATCCTGTGTGCCATAGGTGTTTGCCAATTGTCAAATGAATAAAATGAGAGACAGCTAAGGAAATTGCACCTTCTTTTTTCAGAGATACAAAGCCTTATCTGCCTTAAAGTTAAATTACTACTACTACAGAGGGAGGAGGCAGCCATCTGCACATCCCTAATTATGAAAAGTACCTTCGTACTTCTAAAAGGTGTCTGACTATTTCAAACAGGCTTTATAAATATAGTTACACTATGGACTGAAGTGGGGCAAGTTGAGGGTAGGAAAAAAATCTTCATAAAAACAGTGGAACTGGTGAAGCATGAAATAGCTCCCTCTTTCTTTCCCTCCCACAGGGGTAAAATGCTCCTCACCACCTCAGATAAAAAAATGAGGGATTAGGAAAGCCAGTGTTTTGGTCCTGTTTCAAATCAGTGCAGATTAGCTTGTCCTTCCCCTTGATAATACGCAGAAATTTCAGGGACACTGCAGAAATAGATTCCTCTGTAGGCCAGGCAATGGACACAGAAACTCAATTGTAGAAGGAATATTGTGGCTTTTATTTGAAGCCTGTAGCATTGTGGCGATTACAATGATAACAGCACAACACATAAAAACTTCCAGGGAGGAAAAAGCTGAATGGTTGCTAAAAACAAAAGCTGTGCAGGGAGGAATTAGGTATTGTATGCAAAGCACCTACAATGGAAAATATTCACCTAAAATGCAGTCCTGTGCATTCTATTCCTTTGGTAAGGTTTTTTCCAAAAAAGTTTTGCTTATACACCATTCATAAGCAATGTGGTGTGTACCCTAAAAATCCTCTTTTTCTTTTCTTTTTTTCCTCAAATAAAGTTGAAATATGGAACCTGTTTGAAATGTGAAAGCAGGTGCAGTCACACTATCCATCCATCCATCCATTTTCTATACCCGTTTATTCCTTAACCAGGGTCACGGGGATCTGCTGGAGCCTATCCCAGTTCTCTTTGGGTGGAAGGCAGGGGCAGTCACACTATATCCTGTCTAAATGGATTTACATCGCATTTCTCCTGTTGTCTAGCAGATGCCCAGACAGTGATTGCATATAACCTTCTTCTGGGAAAGCAAATCTCCCTCTCTTAGTTTGGGCAGCAGCCCACAGGGTGATACGCATTAAACATGTATAAAAATACAGTCAGTGTTTACGAGTGTTTCCCCATGCAAAGTGTAATCACATTAAGATCACAGGATTCGATACTACACTATTAATTTAAACACACATCACTTTAAAAGAGTCCATTACTGTATATGAGGCATTTACATCAAATTTACTGCTCTTGTTTTTAGGTTAAAGGGCATGTAGTTTCTGAAGGGGCCCAGAATAAAGACACGAGGGTCTAGCCTTCTGTTTTATCAACTGACAGAAATAATAGGGCACACACTTCCTATTTATTCTGTACACCAGCTTAGCGATAGGAAATCAATAGGAATCTTCCTTGAACCAGAGAGGGTATAAATTGGGGGATGCAGCTCGATGTGACACACAATGGCTGTGGAAGGACATTGCAGCTTATTTCTGTAACACATTACCCTGCAACACAGCTTCATCTGTATGGCCTGCTTATTTCCTTAGAAGCACTGCAAGGATAATCAAACAGTGGAAGGTCATAAAGATCTAGCTTTATGCCATCACAAGATGCTCATTTGCAGACACTTACTGAACACTGCAGGGTGGCAGGGAAAGGAAATGAATTTGAAAATTAAACACCACACTTGTCTACAGTGTTATCTGCAAAAAGAGATTCTTTATAGATATTTTTTGGACTTGTCAGAAGTATCTCCACGAATAAAACACTAACAATCCAGATAACACAGAAAATGTTGAGTTTAATTTACTTCAGTGGCTGCTGGCATCAAAAATGCTGCTGCATGATGATATGAAAATGAACAATACTGTATTTTCTTGTCAAATTAATACTATTGTTTGAAACTGTGATGGAGAATGTGCGATGGGCTCCTCCACAATTAAGTTCTTGAAAAACTGTGTGGTAAAGTGTCAAACTACTGTACAAAAATTATTCTGAAAAGCTGCACTTTATGAAGCGATCTGCAAAATACTAAAAAAATAAACAAATTAAATAAAAACAAAAAACTATTAAACAATTGTCATTTTACTGCACATAAAGGTTCTATTTTCCAGTTAATCTAATAAGAACATAAACTGCTATTTTCCCCACTGCCCAGAATTCACAGCATGCCTAGCACAACCCAGCAAACTGCACCACAGGGAAGAACTCTCAGCTCAAGTACTATCATACCTATAATCACTCAAAAGAATGTGTCATTACAGTTAATTTACTATTGCTGCAATGCTAGATTCTCCGCCGCATCCCTATGTCCAACAAGCATGACAGCTGTGTAACATCTCAGCTCTGCTCAGCCCGGACCAGCTTAGCAGCGTGAAGGGTAGAAGACAGGGGGCATTCATATGTATGCAGGCACTGGGCCATAGAGAAGGGCTATCACTGAGGCATGGGGAGAGCTGTGGGCTGCATGAGGCGTGGGGCTAACAGTGCCCTGCTGTGAGCCCTACCCGGGTAAAACAATACTGTTTATGTCTGACTGGCTTTACACTGCAGGGGTTGAAAGAGAGAGTGAGAAATGGGATAAATAGAGAGATAGGCAGAAGGGCAGTAGTGTGCATAGCAGTACAGAAATGTGGATAGTTTATTATGCACAAAGCAGGTACTACATATTAAAATCAACTTTATTTGAGGAAAAAAAGAAAAGAAAAAGAGGATTGTCAGGGTACACACCACATCGCCTGGTAGCCATGTTGGAGGTTTACAGCTATTATGGAACAGTACGTGTGAACAGATGCAAAACATAAAGTGCTGTTCTCTCAAATGAACTGAACATGCCCACGTTTGCTGAGGCATGAACTGAAAAAGTGATGCCCCCAATGCCAATAATACAACACAGGCCTGTATCTAAATACGCTATCAATCGCAGGCAGTTTTTTTTAATGTTTCACACAACACGGAAAGTCCAAAAATAAAAATACTGCATCAAGTCCGCTATAGTAAGCCAGAGTACAAAAACAGTTGAGAGAGATTTTAATACTAGGCCTTCTCTCTGAGACGTTCTATGCCTACATTAAAAGGGCAGGTAAACCCCTTGTAAAAAAAAAGACACTGATCCAGAAAAAAAAATAGAGATTCTCCAAAGCCCAGATATTTGAACTGGAGAAACAGTTTTGATGGTGCTGGACTGATCCTGAACACGGCTGCTTTGTTTCACTGTAGAAACTGTAAATTTGTGTGCAGCATCTGAACTGTTTGCTGTGCACAAAAACATTCATGGCAGGGTAATAATGCTAGAGTAAGATCACAATGTCGTGGCACAAGATTTAAATCATTAATGGAGGTACTGCTGCTATGCTACAGGCAAATATTGTGCTCAGCCCCTCTCTCAATGTGAAGACACACATATCGCTCCTGGTGCTCTTTAATGGCCACAGTGATTTAAGAAAGCAAATTACATTTTACATTAGCATGAGACAGTGGCTGATATTTAAGTGTGAGAGGTGCCAATGCTGTGATGCTGGAGAAGAAAACACTCCAGCAGGGTGCCCTTTGGACGTCACAAGGTGAAATTAATCACAACCCCTGCATTCACTCTCTATGTGTAAAGATGTTGCTCCAAACTTAAATTATTATCACCAAACTCTGCAGCTCCTTCTGCCGCTAGAGAGATTTTAACAGTTTTCAGGTCATTGTTCTGCTTTTACAGCCCATAACTTCACTGTCTTCACTGTCACTCTCATCACACTCATTAGCGTCCAGCAGGTAACTGTTACCAGTGGACACTTGCAGCCCAGCAGAAAACGACAGACAGTGGAGCATGTAGGAACTAAGGAGGCAGATATTTATTTTAGGAGTTGACAGAACAGACTAAAGGAAGACTGATTATGAGACTTAAAACACTCCTCTAATTGAATGCTAATGTTGCTCCATGTCTGTTTGATGAAAGCAAATACTTTCTAACAAGTTTGCCATATTAATTTTATCAGGTAATAATATGTTATTGTAGTGTTCAGTTTGTTGCTCTGTACCAAAGAGGTGAAAGAAATATGTTCATGCTGGTAAAGAGAAAACATAATGAATATTAGTAATTTTACTGCACAAAATAAAAACTGACCTTTAATCAGGAGAGCCATTTTAATAACTCCACAAGCTTTATTTGAATAGCGTATCAGTGAATGACTAATCTCCATTCACAACAAAACCTCTCATTCATACTTTTTTGCTCATGAAAGGTCATGTCACTATTCACGTGCCATCACCATGACATTAGGCAGAGTAGAAAACAGCTTGATATCAAACAGGCATGAGCTGTTTTGGAACCCATTCCACATGCGAGTGCTAAAAAAAAAATACAATTATGATGCACCATACCTGTGTCAAATGTGATGGTAATGCTGTGCCAGTGTAGGCATTGTTCAGATATTTCACACAGTGCATCTGTGATGCTGTACTGGCCCTATATCCACCATTTCAAAATCTGTTTTAAGTAAATTAAGCAACCCTCACACTGGAATTATAGTGTTTAATGTACGCGGGTAAATTTGACAATGTATTGATCTTCATAGTCAATTATATTTTTTCCTCTTGTCAGCAATAATTTCATTACCACCAACAAAAATAGACTTCTTGACTGTGAATTGACATAATTAGATATGAGACGTTGTCTGATATTGAAAAATTGTGAACCTTAGAATGCCACTTAGAAATTGATTAGTGAGTAAATAATGTTTACAGCAGACTTACAGTTGTCATTTAACAATACACACTGGTCATTTTTTTGTTGTTGTCAATATTCTACTGGTCTTGAACCTTTCTATTTTCTTGCTAGAGAACATACTTGCATATTCATTTAATGAACCTAACAGTGTAAATGTTATAATGGATCCCATGGCAATGATTGTTTAAATGAGTACAGCCCCCCCACACTGTTTATCTAGGTCAGAAACATGGCATGCCATCCCTTTTTCAAAGATGGCTGGTCTGTGGGGCTGGACTCTCCCCTGATAGCACCATTGTGGTGACAGGAAAGTGATTATGTATTGATCATGATCACATAGACACTGGTGTAGCTCTCTCTCCTGTCTGTGGGCAGAGAGGATAATAGCTCATGATCAGGCAGAGAGACTGACAGCCCATCTCTCCAGGCAGTGCCGCCAGCTCTATTTTTGGACACTACCACCTATTTGATTGAAATGCATGTGCACGTATGGGGAATAACACAAGAATTAAGAGGCGATTAGCACTGTAAGGCAGAGTATTGTCAAAAACAAAGTGTAGTGCTCTGCTGTAGTGTGACAGGCCAAAGCTCTTGATAACACAAAAACGGTTGTAACGAGGTGGAGAAAACAAGCATGTCGAGGCATCCTTTCATCCATCCATCCGTCCCCGTCCGTCTAGTCTCTCAGAGGAGAAGATGACATAGTTGGAGCACTGCCAGTTGATTCTCCTACAGTAGTCAAAGCCAGTTTTAGATTTCTGGGCTGCAGATGGGCATTTATGGCAACACTGCAGATGGGCATTAAGGGAAACCCTTAAACAAATAAGCATGCTCATAAACAACTGGCATGTGTGAACTTTTTGTCATTTGCCAGTGCAGCCTGAAACCTCCCACCCCTTCATTTGTCACAAATTTCCACCAAACAGTCATATGATATACAGTCTGTGCTGTGACTGAAAGTGGTGGCTCTCTTCTACCATGATGTTTTATATTTATATCAGGAAGATATAAGTATTTCAAATTACACTGAGGCAGAGTAAATAATTGCAAGGCAGGAAAAAACATGGTCTCCCTTGGCCCATCGGTCTTCATAAGAGGACTGATGCATACTTGTGCTAAACTGCACGTTTCAGCAGCGCTGCAGAATGCAGCAGAGGAACAACATAAATGGATGAGGAACACCATATGGAGGCTGAAACTGTTACAATCTATGTGTTTACATCTGGCTCTGACACAGTGTTCAAAATTAGACTTGGCCAAGTACAACATGGACCAGAGAAGGTCTTACAATAGAAAAAAAATATCGGGTATAAGATATGGTTGTCAGCATCCAGGAAATTGTTCCCCAGGGCCAGTGATGGATAAGGGATGCTACACTTTTGAAGAGTAAGGGGACTGTCACACTTAAGCACTTATATTGTCATTGTTGTAGTACAATTACTAGTCTTTTATAAAACAGACAGGGAGCTGTCACAGAGAAATAGAGGACAGTGTTTGTGTGTGTGTTTATGTGCTTGTCTATGTGCGCGTGTGTACAATATGTGTCTGTTTGTGTACATGACTTCCCTATTTTAAGGAGTTGGCTACTGAGTTTGATGCCTTGACAAACCGTTTACAGGAACAGCATGAACAAAATAATTAAGAGGGTCCTTTGTTCCCCACTGATGGCCGTGACATATGCCGCCATTTTAAAAGGTTGTGTCATTGATTCACTTTAATTAGTTCATAGGAAATGTGTGCAACATGCAGATAGAGTTCAGGACTGAAAGTCGAGGACGGAAAATTGGGCACTTCACATGTTTAATTGCTCCCAAGGCATTTACAATGGCAAGGTAATAACAAAGAATAAGGCAAAGTATATTGTCTAATGAACAACTTTATCATGGGTAAATGAACAAAATGTTGCTTAATTTGAGAACTCTGCCACAGGGGCAAGGGTGTTTAATGTGAATTATGCTGCCTCAATAAAAAAGGAGGGAAAAAAAAAAACAAGTTTCAGCATAATGCAAAACTATGGTGTTAAATGAACTTGCGGTTAATATTTTGCCACACTACATAAGCAGCAGCTCCTGAGAGTAGAAGCCAGAGATCACACTTATTACTTAACACCAGAAATTTAATACAGTATAGACATTGTTGCCAAAATGCCCATAACAAGGCATGTAGCCGAATATATATATATATATACCCACACACAAAGTGATGTCTTTAAATTTCATAGGTTTTATACTTACAAAAAACTCTTTAAACTTAAGTCTTACAATGACAGTGGTAGCGCACAGTTGGTAGCCTATAACTCTAGTCCCATCTAAAAGCCCATCTAAAAGTATGACAGAGGTCCTACACCCCTACGCAATGCATTAAACCACTGACCTCCACAAAATTCAGCCATACTCCAGGTTTTAGTGGAGAGCACCTTCTAAGTAATATACTCTGTCATCTAACAGCCATCCTGGAGTGAGAAGGGTTAAAGCGTTTTCCCAGAGGAATGCTGAAACGTACTACGTCTACGTGACTAGTGACTTAACGTCTTCGTCAGCCGGTGAGAGAGGTGTTATGCTGTCGTCTGACAAGCAATCCATCACAGAGAACACACAGACAGAAAGCTGCACACTGCCACATAGAGTGTCCACACGACAGACATGCTAAAATGCGCGCCTACAGCGCACACCTACCGACACACGCTGACACACACATGCATGTGTATCTGTGATGGAGACAGACACACATGCATACATGTTAACATGCAGACAATCATAAAACACAGGAAGACAGACAGATGAACAAACACAGTCTGAATATTAAGCAAAAGCCTAACATACCCCTAAACTCTCAAAGTAGGTAGCCAAGCAAAAAAGGGGAAAAAAATGACAGAAGGCGAGAGCGACAAAAATGCTGGAATGTGGATTTACACCTCTAGTAATCCCAAGGTTTGTTTACACTCCCAGAAGTGAAGTGAAATTTTAAAGGGCTACCTTTGTAGCGTGCTGGAGAGCAGATTCACCCAATTACCCAGCAGCCCCCAGTGTGACATAGTAAACCTGCTGTAGGATTGACTGTTTGTGTTTGTGTGTGTGTGTGTGGGTGTGTGTGTGCGGACTGTGACTGTGGCAAAACCACAAACTGGCTAAATCCATACTGCGTTGTTGAGAGCAATACAGCTGGCAGTGCTCCAATACACAAACAGCCAGAGCAGAAGAAGGTTGTGTGATGCCACAAATCAGCCGCCTGCATGACAGCAAGACAAAAGGGTAGAACACACAGTAACGAGACCTGAATTTGGTGTCAGTCCGCAGTAAAATACAATAAAAACAGAACATTTAAAGTAATACCCTGAACAGGAAATAAGAAAAAAGAGAAGAGGTTAAAAAACTAAATTACAAGCAGGGTCATAAATTTTGATGACAAAATAAAAGCAGCAGAAGCATGGAAAAGTCTTTTTTTAAAACTTCCTTCATTGCATCAGACAGCTGAGGCGTGGCAATGATTGTATGAGCCAGGCAAGAGTTTTAGTTAATGGGGACAGACTTCAAGAAGAGGGCCTTGCTTGTACCAAAGATTTGATCTTCCCATCTTAGCAGCTTCTTTTTCAAATGACCTTGCTGTGTGGACTTTTATGCCTCGCTCCTTTATTCTTTGCCGGTGATTGGATGGGCCTCTCTAGTCTCAAATCTCTGCCACCTTGATGAATGTGTTCCACCCTCATTTATGTTGCATTGTCCAACCCCCTCTACTACAAGATGCTATATGAATCTTGGCTGTAACCACTTGAAGTGTACACACACAGCAGATACAAAAAAGCTAATAAAGCCATTTGCTGAGGCCTTTTTTGTCTCGCTTTATGCAATTTTTGCCGGGTTTCTCTTGCAAGTTAAATTAAGTCCACACAATCTTTCATGGGAGCAAATGTAACTTTAAAGAGTGTTATTATGTCTTTCAATGGGATGCAATCACTGCTTTTAATTTTAGGCACTGAGTGCTGGGTGCCTGCAGGGTCCAAATAGCTATGGTTGGTACCTCAGACAATTAATAATGCAGACATAGAGGGATGAGCGTACAAGGGTTCCTGTTTTTGCTGCTCAACACTGTAAAATTACCTGAAGCATGACAAGAGTGCACAGCCTCCAACACGCACACACACACACACACACACACACACACACACACACACACACACACACGCATACACACACACACACACACACACACACACACACATTCACGTTGACTTTTAGCTGTACAGCCACAGACCAAAGGTTCTTGCTTTTGAAAAAAAAGGGAGTCAGTGGGAATGAGGTTCCACATGTTCCAAGATACAGCAGGACTGGATGCAAAGAGGGATGAATATAGAGCAGGAAAAATGCACCAAAAACACACTACAACATAACATTAAATATCCACAACTCTCTGCCTAAATAATTAATAGATGGCTGTGCACTGAAGAATGTGTATGAGACAGCATCTTGGCATTTTAGCAGATATGAGTAAGCATTTGCCAAGTTAGAGGTGCGAACTAGAGACCTTCTCAATTTGTCTGCTATGGCAATGATGCAGACAGGCCCACTCACCAGCATGACTTGAAACCATCTCTTGTCACTTCTGGCTGATAAGTAACACAGCTGATAAGCACACACACACACACACACACACACACAGACACACACACACTGGACAGTTAGGCTCTTTCCACAAACCTCTGAAATGTCTTAATCACAAGAAAATAATTCCTCCAGATGTTTGCAACTGAAGTTATAAAATTATACAGCTGTGTTATTTACACAAGTGAAGGAACGTCTGCAAAAAAACCCCCAAAAAAACTCTAACATTGTAAACAAGAACACGTTGTACAGCTTAGCAGTATGGCAGAAAGAAAGTGCGCTGTATGATCCCAGCTCAGTGTGTCATTTGTAGAACAGGGGGCTGATTGGCAATTAGTGAGCAAGAGTATGACTGGGTGAGTGAGAAAATGACTGTTTCAGCTGAGCTACACCAGCTCTATCTCTAGTAAGATGTGCTACATACCCAACCTAATGAATGCTGCTGGTGGTGTTCGTGACGAGCTTCACAGATCTCACACGCAGTTGAAGTTGCAGCGGAAGGCTCTAATGACACGTGGATTGTGTTGATGTCAAATACAAACTTGTTGAGCTACTTCAGGTAATCAGTCATGTGTGTACTTTGAGTTTTTTGCCAACAAAAAAAACATTATCATCACAGGCATCAAAATAAGTGCACAGAATTTCTGTGCATGGGGACCATTCACACGCTGCAGTGAGATACAAAAAGCCTCATCTGTGGATATGAATTGTATTTTGACATCATTTGCATTTTGTACAGTATAAAACCAAAACACTGAAGTTATAGAGTATAAGTTATATAGTTGGATGATTTAGAATGTTTGAAACAAAACATTCAAGTGTAATAACACAGAGTGAAACAGTTACA
The DNA here is from genome assembly GCF_900324485.2 of Mastacembelus armatus. Classification (NCBI taxonomy): domain Eukaryota; kingdom Metazoa; phylum Chordata; class Actinopteri; order Synbranchiformes; family Mastacembelidae; genus Mastacembelus; species Mastacembelus armatus. Next base: position 24,910,639 of record NC_046635.1, read on the forward strand.
TAAAATCCATTCAAGATCAACCAAATGTTCCATCATGTCATCGTAACAACTCTCCAGGTAACAGAAGGGCTGTGTCCGGTGTACACACAGAATGTGCTTTTTGACAGCAGGTTAAAAAATGAAGACTACTCAAATCATTAACTAAAGGATTGAAGCATAATTGAATAGCACTCCACTAACAGTAGAGGGGACTCTGCCCATTTTACAGGTTAATTAATTCAATTTACAAGTCATGGTGAGGACTACAAACGAGTAAAAGCAGAAAGCAGTTTTCTGTTATGCCGTAACTCCAGAGGACAAAGAGAATTCTCTGGAGGCTACCATTTTTGTGCAGAGCTAAGATACAAGCATTTACCAGGCAAGCAATTGTACCAAAGGACTCATGAAAGAACCAGTGGACCCTTTTTTTGGAGTTGAACCAAATTAGGGACGAAGGAATAGGATGTCTTGCTCTACCTTGCACCGATTTTTACCTTATATTTTTAAAATCTGTCTCTTGCAAGCCCACAGCTTTGTGGAAGTGCAATTCTACATTGCCTTGGTCTTTTAAAATGTAAAAATATCTCCTTCATAGTGAGAAATTATTATTTCATTGTGGACACGCTGACTCTGATACTGACATCAAAGGTAAATTCAAATTCAAAGCCACCTGTTACCACCTGTTTTCATCTAATTCTAACTCATCATGCTTATGATTAAAGCTACAATTTCCAGTTATCATTGATCAGTCTGCTGTTTATGCTCTGACACAATCCATTAATTGATTGACCACTTGGTCAATGAAAGATTTTCTGTAAACTGACAAATCGATTCATCTGTTTCAGCTCTAGTTCCAATAATTCTTGTTTGTTTAAGTCCAGCTTACACCCGGCGGCAGCGTGAGTCTGTCTGCCCACCGGTGGCCATTACAGGACATGGCAGTATCTTAAGATGACACACTCTTCCTCCCCTGCACTTCTGCTTCAGGGAGGAGACACTGTCCTTGTTTTCACTCTCAGACTGATTAACCGACCTTGATGCAATGATTAGCAGTGTGTGAGTGCATGACAGCGAAAAATGAGCCTTACATGCAAGGATGCAAAAACATTCGTTAGAAAACAATTAAATAGCACAGTAACCTTTTTAAGTATTAATTGTAACAATTCAGCCTTGTACAGTAAATATTAAAAACAATTTGCATTCAGCTAATAATTTTTATTTTTAACCTTTTCTTCTCTGACATAGAAATGTACCACTGTTGATCCTGTTGTGTGAAATCCATTTAACCACATCCACTCAGCCAGGTGACAGCCTCAGCTACGTGTATCTTTCTCCTCGTCATTTTAAAAACAGGCACACAACAGCTTGCACACATGCTCTAACACACAAATACACACTTTCTGTCATTTACCTTCCCTTTCAAGAACTTTGTTTGTTATTTACTCCCCTCCCTTTTCATTTTTCTTCTCTTTCTACTTTATGGGCATGGCAAAAAAGACACTGTGGCTAAGGAGATGGCTGCTTTTTGTCCTTAGTCTCATTGAGAGTCTTTTGCTATTCATCGGTGCAAGGCAGCCAGGCCAGCAAGGGAGGCAATCTTATGCAGATCACATTGAAGGGCTTCATTACCTAGAAGCCAGCTACTTTTTGTTCTCCCTCAAGGGAAGAGTGAGAGAGCATTAGCTTAGCAAAAGAGAGTGATGGCAACCAAAAGGAAGAGAGCATGAGGGAGGGAGAAGTACAGAGATGGAGAAACAAGTGGGTGCATGAGAACGAAAGAGAGAGAAGAGGGGTGAGTTACAAAGAGAGTGTGTTTCTGTGGGCTACACAAGGGAGCAGCGACAAATTACACCTGAACAGAAACTTTATGACCGCTCCACGGCTATATGCTAAAACAGAGATGCCACGTGTACATGACAAGCTCAAAAGGACTAATATTACCGTATATACACCAGTGAGTGATGATGTTACATGCATAATTCAGTGGTAACATTTGATGAATTAGTAATACACATTTTTATGTGATAGTAGGCCTGCAGTGCTCATGCCTGGGTCAAGATGATCTCCAGTACTAATGGGGTTGTTTAGTGCGTCATTTAAAAAGTCTTGTATTTCTGCAGTAATTTTCTTGTCTTTGTTTTGACTTTTTGTTTTGTTTGACCCCACCTGACTTTTGGGGACTGGCCATTTTCAGAGGTTACTGGAGGTGCTGAGGAGCAGGCTAGATGTTCAATTTAGACAGGAAAATTGTTTTCAATGACTGTCAAGGGAAATTCGTAAGATTATAAATAATATTAATATTAATAATAATAACACATGTGAATCACAACTGTAGGCTACTATATAACATTTTCACAAATATGCATTTTTAAATTGAACTGAATTGAATTGAATTATTGCAGCCAATTATTTAAACTTTATTGTGCCCTCCCCGGGGTCTGGGACAATTAACCAGTAGTTAAGCTGCCCTGTGTGATAGAGAGTAAAAGCAGAGACTGTTTGTTCTGTTGTTTTTGCTTCTTCACTCATGAACAGCTTATGTTTTAGCCAGTGGAATAGCTGGCTTGCCTTTTTTTCCTATAAAGCCAACGTAATGGCTAACACTGAAACAAAGATGTGTTGCATTAAAACTGACCCTCAGCTGCTGGATGTCACTACAGTCAAGAACAGTGAAGACAAATGGATACACACAAAGAAAAAGGATTCAGTAAGTTATTGGCAGGGGACAAGTATTGCATACATAAAGAGATGTCAATAAAAACAAGCTACAAAATACACCCCCATACACAAGAACATGCACATACACACAGATACACGAGTGCAGATGCTGTTGCCAAATGAGGTGAGATAGATAGGAGTAGCAGGTTATTTACAGAGAAACTCCAGCATGTCAGTTAAATCCTTTCTGCCTCGGAGGCCTGTCCTATCCACATTTAGCACGGCCACAGAAAAGGGCAGGCTGGCATACACACTGGTTGGCAGTTAGACTGGCCTGAGAGAGTCAGAACCTTGGCCAGGTTCACTGCTCTGACCCCTTCTCACCCCAGCTCAGCCTGTGAGCCACCCACCACCACCACCACAGCCTTCGTCTGCAGCGTTCCCATCCAGCCCAGGAGCATGCTCGTCAGATGTGCCCCAGCCCAGCACTGGCCCAGCTCTGGCCCAGCTGCCCACTATGTTAAAGGGCCAAGAGCCCCCTGCCACTCAGTCCATCTGCCAAGCTGCAGACCAAAGATTAGGATCAGAGAAGAGAGAGGCACAAACACCAGACACCCTCGCTCTTAGCTCTCTGCTCAAAGCTCAACAGAGAAATACCAGATAAAAGATGTACTATAAATGTGCTGCTTTTACTTAGTGGGTTGCTGTGACCCTGAAATACTGCTAGGGTTTATACAAGTTAAACTGCATTTAATGCATTTACACTTAGACATTCCAAGCCTGAGATATATTCAAGATTTACTGCAAGATCAGCAAAGTAAAATAATATTTTTAGGTATATCAAGAAGCAGATTTTTATAGAACATCTGGCCCAAGTAGAGCATGAAATGCTCTCAAAATAGCTCAGCTTCCCTGTATTGATCTGAAAGATAGGAATGTGTAGAAAGGTAAATGAGAAGCAATATGAATCAGTCATGGAAAGATAAAGCAGCATTTAACAATGCTATCCTTCAAGTGGCATTATGTATCTGTGGATCACACTAAAACACAGTTTACATTGAGGTCTCTACTGTATATTGGAAGCATGAGACGATCAGCTCTGATAAAGGTCTGCATCTTGCTCATTTCCATATGTCTACCCTTGATCAAGTCTGCTCATTTATCGTCCAAATCCATAATGACAACCCTTTACTTATTTTCCCAGGTGCTGGTGGTGATGAGGGTGTAATCAGAAACATCATTGAGGCCCTACATAGACGACTGTGCCTGTTAGTCCTGTTACCCACACTCATAATAACTCTGAAAATGCAAATCGACTCCAGGTAATCTATTAATGTCACTTCAATTTTATGTTTGCACTCCAATTTAGCAGATCCTGACACATTTGGCAAGAATCTGTGCTTCCATACAGGTATTCATTTTGCTACGGTCTCAGAGAGCATGGCCCATGCGAAGAGGAGCTGGGCCATCTGTCTAGGCGTCCGTTTAATAATCGCTCTGATAATGAAGCACACTCACAGCCTAACACTCCTGGGGCATCTCTCGCATGGGCTCCATCCGACAAAACAACTTTCAGCAAGTTTGTTTTGCAGTGTAGCAATTATTGTCATTCACACCCCCCTTAGTGCAGGGAGGAGGGTCTAGCGACCTCCTCCTAATTACCTGAAGCGTCACTTCAAGCAGACTTTGTAATTTCTAACTACATCCCAACCTTCTTGTAAGCTGCAGAAGGGCAGCAGAGCCTCATAATTTCAGCATATGGTCGACAGACATGAGGGGGGAATTTGTCAGCTTGTACTGGCCTTAAAGTCGAAGACCCCATTAACAAGAAAACAGGATCTACTAATCCTGTGAGATCTGTGCAATCCATGCAAATGAATTATAATTTTAATTATTTTCACTATTGCACAAATAAGAAACAAAGTCACCTATAACTGACTGAAACATAATTATTAAATGAATAAACGTATGAAACTAAAAATATGAAAGTTATAGACAGGCAGTAATGTAAAATATGTACTCAATTAAAGAAAATTATTTTCATTTTTCAGTTTTTTTTTTTGTCCTTCACTATCATCCACATACCATATGCTGTCATCTAATGCTAGAATCTGGAGTTTGCTAGCCTGTGAGTCAGCCATAGCAGTCTTCCAGCAGATAATACTAACTTGAAGCCTGTGTGAGCAGAGCAATGGACTAGTAGTACGTTTACACACTGACTAACAGCCATGAGCTCCCACCCCTGACTAAGCCCCTATCTGATTGGTTAGATGAACAAGACCTGCTCAAAAATCTCTGCCCTGCTGCCAGACTGTTCACTGAGTCTAGGTCACAGCAATCTTTGGCAGCACCTCTCTACATTAAGATATGCTTTGGAGATTATTCTAACCTAAAATATTGGAAAAAAAAGTTACATACTGTACCACTACCATATTTAGCAAGTGCTGATACTGAATGTATCAATACATAGTTTTGTTTTCACCAAAATATTAGATTTTGTAACATAATTATTCATAGAAACTAGAAAATAATATATAATAAAATATGATGGTTTTAAGTTATGTTTAGGCATTTGCAGCACTCAGAAAACGTTAGAAAAAGTTCTGGTTTAAAATACAAAATGTCTGCTGTGAGCTCTAGCTTGCTGACATTTAACTGAAACTATCAAATTTCTCTAACTCTAATCAATCTAACTCTTTATTGCCTCATTCTAACAGACAGGACCCAGAAAACAAACCCCAGTCTCTGGTGTCAAAGTCCTACACTTTTCATGCCCACAATGCACCCTGACCATCTCTCTAATGCTTCTGCATGGTACATAATTGTTGTATCCAATTCACTTTGGGAAAAAAAGTAATAATTAGGTTGCTCATCAGAACATAACTAGGAAAACAAATTAGTAGCAGCAACTAAATGCAGTTTCTAGGAGAGAGGATTGTACTAAAGTGGTTTTACAACAGTAGTCAAAAAGAGCTAAATACATAAAAACACAACTAAAGAAAACAGATGTAAGAAGCAAATAAAGACATCTCAACCATTTTAGGACACATTATGTTGCATCAAAACACTCTAATAATAAAAACATAATTATACAATAACTGCAAGTTGTACACAACAGAACATAGGGGATAATAGCAAATAGATTGGAATAAGATAATTGCAATGTTTACATATTTACTATAATAGTGTATAATGTCTTCTGTACAATTTCTTAGACTTACAGTTTCTCAACATTTGTTCGTGTTTTCTGTACTTGAAGCACATATTCTTATGTGTTTTTTAAATTGCAGTGTGTGGAGATCTCCAGGCCTTTCAATGTTAGTCTCTGTTCATTCATTGTCTTGGTTTTCTAGCCTACGACATCATGGCAGGCAAATATTTGTAGACTAAAACAGAGCCTAAAGGAAAGGAAAATTAACATTTGTCAGGTGGCCAAAAACATGCTTCCAAATGAATGCTAACCTTGCTCTGCTCAATGTGTAAATATACCACTGCTTGCCCTAATGGTTTCATAATAATGTTGTGCTAGCGTGTTCCACTGTCCCCATTAAATTGGTGAAAAAAAACCCAACAAAATACATCTTTGAAAACATTTTTGTTTTCCCTTGGTTCTAAAAAGTTCATTTGTAGATGCACTCTTTCCTCTTCGGCACAATATAGTAACAACCATTCAAGCAAAGTCATCACAAATTCTCTACTGGCAGTAGCTTTATCGTGATTCCTTACACTAAGATCAAACTCTGTTCTGAGTGGCCGTCGCTTCTGCAACACGGCCGCAACCTTTGCTCCCAACTTCTTCTCATTGTTGCACTGCAAGTTGAAAGAGGATCCACTTAACAATTAAAATGGGAGTCACCTCCATTCTCATCCATTCAAGAAAATGAAAGTCAAAGTCACAGAAAGCCACATCTTATCCGACTGGCCCTTTTAAAGGAAGAACAAAAGGTCTTTCTCCTTCATTTCCCATTAACCTCTATGCTCCTCCACACACAGGAAACACGTCGACCTCAGTGGCCCATGTCACATATCTCATCCGGCTGTGGGGATCGCTTCCTATGGGGGATGGTGACATTCAGTGAGGGGGTTTTCTATCCAACTGTAGTCCTTGACAGATAAAATGTGGGTGTTGATATTTGTCCCTGGTCTCACTGATACTGTGTGGAAACACTCTTGATAAGCGAGGAGCTGGTACGACACTGATGAAGTCTGGAGTGGAACTGACAAGCTCTGTAAGTGGATAACATCGTCAGGAGAACCAGCCTGTTACGGTCTGGATTAGATTTTTGATTATTTGATGCAGGTGGTTCACGCTAAGCAGAACCACATCAGCAGACTCAGCATTGTCTGAACTCAATACCAGACATAATGCAGCATCTCTTAGCATGTGCTGTAATTACATTCTAATGCCTCCCAGTCTCTAATCGCTGTGGCGATTTGCTCATATGCAGGAGACTTCACGAACATCCGTTTATTTTCTGCTCTCTTTTCCTGTGGACTTTATTAGTTATCCACCGCTCAGCACACTTCCAGTAATCCACTGAGTCCTGCACAAATTCTCATTCCCGCATGATAAAGATGAAACACCACTGTAAAGAAACTGGTGATTTATGAATATGAGGCGAGCAAGATGAACGACTTATTGTTTGTTTGTCCAGAGTGTCTGATTCTTCCTCTAATGCCGCAGCACATGAAAACATTAAAACAGGGAAACTAGTTGCTAAAAGAAAAGCCTTTCAAACAAACAACTGTGCATTCGTGAATGTTTAATTAATCAGTAGTGACAAAAGGGAACAACAATCAACAAAGAGACGCCGATTTCCATTTCTTATGCATTATTCCCACTGGCAAATCACAGAGTTCTGTCAACCACTACTTTCCTCTCTACCCCTTCACTATGGCTGTCCCTGTACTGCACCAACAAAAGCCTTGGAGAGCTACGGTACATTTCAACTGAGATCCAAAACAATAAGCAGCAGGGATCAAGTAACAGTGTTCAGACAACAAGAGTTCAATGTTATTCTGTGTTTACATGGATACTTTTGCAGTGTTTTGTTCCTTTCTTGTTTCCACTGCAGCATCAGCAGCTAATAAGAATCAGCTACAATGATCACGAGAAGCTGAAACTAAATCACTGTTACCTCAAAGTACTGATGCAGAGACTGCAGACCTGCAGATGGGATTTACCAAACAGATTCTATTACATACCTAACACCATCTGCCCTAGCATGTTATGTCAGCTCTATGACAGGTAACAAGAGAAAGCTCAATGAGGAAACACAATAACATGCGCATACCGCCCAACAACAGACCTCAGCACCCTCACTGAGCTCCTCCAATGTCAAAACGGCATAAAGATACACTCTGATCTTCTTCCTGCTACTGATTTTCTACAAGACTCCTGCTGTGCTTGGGTCACTGCTGAGGCTCTTCTCAAGAAAAATCTCCGCGCACTCATCCACTTACAGACCTCGGCTAAGCCATACATTTGAATTATGTCATCATCATGCAGTGGTCATTTAAATGCATGGATGAATAAATATGTGAATATATGAATGTATTAACATACAGTGAAATGTTAAGTGTTTGCAGTGGTATGTGTACCGGTTAGTGGGGCCCTGAAGAATGGTAGCTTGTAGTATTAGCATCAGTCAGGGTTGTCTTGTTGACAGTGTGCTGCAAATTATTTACTGCATGTGCTTTTTTGGTGGCTTCTACTTCATCTATGATTATGCTAAAATGCTTGAATTAAAAACTATCCACTACGGCCTTTTCCATGGTGAGGATTGTTGAGATGTGTTAGTAAAAAAGGTCAAATGCTCAATTCTAAATGTTTTATGAGATATTAGACTTAGATTTCTAATCAAAATTTCTACAAATAATGATTGTAGCAATTGACAGCTTTTCTCAAATAACTAACTGAACACAAGAAGATGTGAAAAAATGCATTAAAAATGGCACATATTTGCCAGTGGTCCACATCATAAGGTAATGTGGCCCATGACTTATCCAAAGTGGAAAACAGCATTTTATTTTATGCCTGCCAGAAGGATGAGTACTCTATCTGCATATGCTGATGTTACTGTGGCAAGACTTTCAGGGTGGTATTTCTTGCATTGCTGATGTGTTGAGAATTTTAATTTTAGAATATAAAATTGTTTGGCTCATATTCTTTGTGAGTGGGCAGTTTTGTAGAGGATGTAGCATTACCATTAGACAGCTTTTCTAAGTGCGTGTTGACATTGTTGCCAGTTGTTCAGTTGTAGCACTGAGCTAAGGGTGAAGTTCTAGTGATTTGGTTTGATTTATCTTTCATGTATTTTCATTTGCCGACATACTCATAGCAAGCAAGCATGTAAATAGGCATACTCATTTCCGCTTGTTCTTATTCACTCATTATTTTTATGCAATAGCCCATTAGAGATCAGCCGTCTCGGAAATCTCACACACTGATTAGGCTGCTCTGTATCTGGCAGAGACCAGAAATGAAGTCTGTCTATTGTTACTCACCAACAGCGGACATTTCTGGAACAGATGCTCGGTACGGGCCTTTAATGAACTGAGGTGGATTGTCGTTTATGTCCTGGACTTTGATGATGAACTCAGATGGTGGCTCCAAGGGCTCGTCTGTTTCGGCATTAATGACTTGGGCTGTTAGTGTGTACTCGGCCTTCTCTTCACGGTCCAACCTCTTCATGGCATGGATGTTGCCTGTTAAGGGTTCAATGGCAAAGATGGTGCCTGCACCCTCACCTGCCAGGACATACTTGATGCTCTTGTTGCGCACATCCAAGTCTGTGTGTAGCTGGAAAGGAAAAAGAAAATAAAAATAATATATAATGTTAAAAGGTACAGAAGAGTCCTAAGTACGAGCCCACTGTGCAAACAGAGACAGGGGTTTTAATGAATGCAAGGTGATATGCTCAGCAGATTTACGAAATTCTCACCATGAAAATGAAGGTAAGTGTACAGTATGACTGTAATGCGTTGTTTTTGCTGCTGTGCTTTGCAGCAACTAGTGTAGCAGGGATACTAAACGTGGCTCAACATAGCCTACACTTTGCTAAATGAGGCCCGCTGGGGACAATAACCTTATAAGTAGCACAGGAAATGGACCTTAGCCTACATGGTTCCTCGTTATACATTGCAAATACATCATACAAACACACATTGTGGGGAATATTGCTCCCTCCAGTCTGAAATTCACAGAATGAAAAAGCTAGAAATGCTTTGAATGTGTATTTGATAATATGGCAAGAACAAGTATCCATAAAAAATTAAAGGGGAAATTCTGCGCACTATGATTCATGCTCACAAATAACTAGCCCAAAGTTACTGGATAATAGTGCATGTTCCTCATTATTTTTGTAATTACACTTTCATTAGTTCACTAAAGCTGCATTATGTGCTAGGCTGAGTGGTTGGCTCCCACTCACCACACGGGCTGAGTATAACTAATGAGTCTGACAGTGCTACATAAGGCCCGGTTAAACATCTGCGGACAGAAGAACAGGCAAAACCCTCTGCTGTTTCAAATTAAAACGGTAAACCAGTAGGGCAGGTGCAAAGAAAGAGGTCAGAGAAAAAGGGAATCACCAGAGTTTAGACATGAGTGAAGCAAAGAACTTTGCTTTTTATCCACATAAAAATAGAGAGCAGCTCTTTTACTGTAAGTCACCTTTCATATAAGCCTCTTGATCCCCAAGGTAAGTGACTTTCAGAGGGGGGGAGTGGCACCAAGTAGAACATTTACAATCTAACAACAATGTTCAGTGCAGCTATTTGTATTTTTCTTAATATACTCAGCATGGCTCTCAGAAACACAGTCGCACACACAACTGGGCACACAGGCATGCATCAAAACATCTGTATTCAGCAACTTTCATTTCATTTCCTGCCACAGTGGTTCAATGGAGATTCCTGTGGGAACGTGGTTAGGGTGCAGAATAGCAAGCTAAAAATCTGTCGTTGAAAATCCTGACCTCTAAACCCCCTGCAATGTTTTTATAAGCCGGGTTTTATGCATATACTGTCTCCGAGGTGTTGTTTGCAGACACTGACAAAGCACATTCGCTTAAATTGTCACACCTTGCACTTTTGTTTTCCTAATTGTGCCATCATTTCACATGAATGATGTAGCTCATTAACACAAATGCCTCGCAACATCCTGCACACTGAGAAACTCTTTAAATGAGCTCAAATTAATGACGGTCTGTCAATGTTTTTTATCCTATGTGTGACTTCTTGTGTTTAGTGTTATGCCTGCAGCTCAGCATATGAGACTGGATGTGCCTATGCTGCTTGCATATTGCATTTGGTTGTTCCATATATCATACACATTTTTAGCAACACCTCAACAATTCATTCCTGCTGTGCTTCTGCAGTGACAACCACTTCTTTACTTGGCACTAATACTGTCAGGAGAGTTTAATCATGTACGCAAGGGTAACATGTACTGTGTGCCCAAGTCTTAAAATACATCAAAATATGTCAGAATATGTTCATTCTTGACCTGTTTTCAGGGTCAAAATGAACCATCAAGCTCAACTTTTAAGTCCGTCATGGAATGTTTGAACACTTATAGTTCCATGACAACTGAACAAATTAAATATGCTACTGAGAGCTGTGAAATAAAATTAAAAATGCCACAACAAGCAAGTAAGTGGAGTTGAGAATGTTCTGTCACCTGCTGTTTCCAATGTCAAGAGTGAACTATGAAGCTTATTTATGTTGCGTAACTATATAAAGACGTGTGTCTAAATGTCTACATGAACTTTGCCTTACTTTACTATTTTTATAATGTAATATAATTTATAATTAGTATCAACTTAATATTTGTTGGGCAATGGGATTCACTTTTGCTGTTGGAAAAAACATCTATGGCGGAATATTCTAAACATATTTACTGACTACTATTTTCCTGGGCTTCCTCTTCTCTCAGTCTAGTTAATATTTGTTTGTTTATTAGTGTGAATTAGTATAAATTCATTTAGTCACAGGCTGACCTTTCAGTTTAACTCTTCCACTCTCTAATAATCAACAAAGGTGATTTGTATGGCGGTTTCTACACAGGTCAACGTGCTTTACAGGTGACAACTTAATTATAAGACTAATATAAACATATAGAAATATAATCAGTGAAACAGCAAAAGTCTACACACTGTGCTCAGATAAATGCATGCCCATAAATAAATAGATAAAAGTTAATCAAAAACGAAGTAGATAAAATGCAATAACTGAAAATGTATTTTATTGAAAATAAAACTACATAAAGCCACGCTAAAGAGTTTACATTTGAAGCTTTCACCATTTTCAGCTGCTCTCAATATATGTGTTTCAGCTGCTCGAAGCACAAAAAGTAAACCTGCCTCACCAGAACTGAAGCAGTTTCAGGCAGACTATAGAACACGCTGCTTTACAAACTACTAACTTCGCCACTCCTGAAATATATACTAGATGTGCTCAGTACATTTATGAGCAAATTTTTATCAAGGAATTTTCAACTGGATCTATTCTGAATCAGCATTGACACTGACTGAATTAGTACCAGTGGCATTTCCCTCGCTGGTGACTCAGTGCTGTTCTGTTTCCTCGTTAAAGGGTTTTAAAAGACTGCAGAAGCCACAGAAACAATCATGACCCGATTACTCTGTCGTAAATAATATGCTGCTGAGCTATTCGTTTTACATTTAGTGTTTGGATAGGCTAGTTTGGTATACTACTAAACGTGACAGCTTGTGCTTTAAACAGACTGGGGGGACTACTGAACTGAAGATAGTATTTAATAAACATATTGTTGCAAATGCTGAAATTCATTTGAACCTAGCGTGCATAGTCAGTGACTATGAATCTTCAAACTGCATTGATACAAAGAGATTCATGATTTCCTGCTGTAATTCACACATAAAGTTTGCGGTCATTTTGATACAGTGACTCATAAAACTGTAAAATCAAGGGGGAGAGTCATGTAGTGGTCGGACACTGTGCACACAGTGAGGATTAGCAACGAATCATCTGGTCATGGACAGCCCATCTGTTTTGAATGTTATGCAGCTGTGCAAAGTTGGGGTGTAAACTGAGAAATTAGTAAAATTGTACAAAGACAAACATAAAGAGGAAGTCCTATGTGACTCTGCTTATGATAAAGCTGGTGGTCTTGAAAAAATCTAAAGGGTAATACTTTGAAACACAAGGGAAATGGATTCAACCCATGGTGCTCCAAGTATCAAAAGTTAAAAAGCTGCTATTACAGCTACATGACATGAGGAGACTCCACAATGAGCTTCCTCACTACTGCTGGATTTTTTTAAGTTCATATAGTTTATCCTGCCTTCCTGTGGACAGTTATAACTTTGAACATTTAACCACACTGTATAGATGTCTAGGGACTGCAAGCTTCTTCTGGCCAAGACATTGACAAAAATTTTAAGTGGATGAATAAATCCTCTCTTTTAAAAAAAACAGCACACTGTGTTAAAAAAGACATGCGTTCAATCATCACTTTGCTAAACACTGCCACTGTAACTCTACATTTTGTGAAAGTTGGAGTGAGCTTGTTTTATGCGGCTGCAGTTCTCAACACTGATGTGTCCTCTAAATGCCCTGGTCGCCCACTTCTTAGACAGCCTTCACACTGGAGTGCACAAACGGTCATCAAAGAGTACAATTACTGACAGAGGGAGAAAAAAAGTCTGTCACAGGTCCCTGTCATTAACTGAGTTGCCTGGGCAACTAAAACAGCACCAACAATCAGTGACACTGACTGTGGCATTCAGGAAATGGGCACATAATGGAAAACAACATACAGTACAGTATAGCCATGATGATTATGTGCTAAGTTACAAAACACTAATCCAGTGTTTACAGCTCAGAGTGAAGGCTGTTTAGACACATAGATCATTGTCCAGACTGTACTTATGTTTTATTTGACTAGTAACAGCGATAGATAGAGTTGTTAGTATTCAAGCTTCACTGGTTGTAATAAAACCGTTGGACACACACAAAAATGTATGACAGCCACCAGTTGTAAAGTAAACAGTGATTGTATTATTGTATGTATGTAAACACAATCTATCATAAAGAAGTAATAAAGCCATCAGTGAGTGCACCATGTGTATACAAGCTGTGAAAGTTATTACGACTCCTGCCTTAGTCGCTGAACTCCAGCAGATGAAAAGACACACATCCATATATTTTGAAGTTGCAGTTTAGAATGATGAAGAAAACCTTGGTTGAGTGAAGAAATTATCCCATGGCAGTACTTTGCAGTCCTCTCTGCTTCGTGCCAGTACTTCCATGCACACACGCACACGCACATACACATACACATGCACACACACACCTTCTTTTTCAAACTACAACTCCCAGTCAGGGGCTGCATGGGACTGCTTGTCCTGTCAGCGGAGGAGGAAATATGTCAGTCCCTGCTGAAAATGAGCCTTTACAGCAATCACTTGAACAATCACTGTGTCCTAATGAGGACGATTCTACAGATTTTTCTCCCACCCCCAATCCTGCCCCCGCCTGGGGCCTGGGCTCCAAATCCTTAAGTCTAGACCTACAGAGGGAACTAATGATTTTGCTCCTTGTCAGGGCAAATGGTAGATAGGACATGTGCTCCTCCTCTGTATGTACCAGTAGGACTGGGTAACGAGGGGGAGACTGAAGCGAGGAGCGTGAGGGAGGAGATGTTGTCACTGTGATGCAGCTTGTCAGCTACTGTCTGCTAGAACAGACTGTGCACAGTACGTTGGACTGCCTTCTCCAAATTCCACCTCAGTTAGTCCTTGGTTAGGGTCAGACACAGCTTATTTTTCTAAAGTCAATCTGAGAAAACAGTGACACAGAAATTTATATTATTCATCAATGGTGGAAGAAGTGCTCAATCGTCTATTTGCATTAAAAAATCTTCTGAGTAGGTAAAAAGGGAAATGTTTCTTTGGTGAAACTGCTAAATGCTATTACACATTTGAAATACAACAAAGGGACCCAACTACACAGGATTTTTTACAGTGTGTGAGTTGTCACAAGCCAAAGAGATTAGAGGTTTTATCTGCAGCAGTGCATGTTTTTCTAATCACGTTATATTTTAATGTAAAAAATCTTAATCATAAGAGTAAATAGTAACTGTAATCCGAATAAAAACTATAGGGTTTGTACTGTACATACTTGAACAGCAGAATAGAATAGAGTACATAGAGTACAGTACTTGAGTGTGTACTGTAGTTACTTTCCACTACTTATTTCTAATAATAAAATATGATGACATATAACATGATATCAAATGATCTAAAATTATATTTTGAATCTGAAATGAATGTAAACTGGTAAAGACATAGAGCAGCATGAGAATGTGCTGTGTAATGCACCCCTGTGCTGGCTCTAAATGTCAACTTTAGGGCCTGATGTGGGGAAGATGAAGATACATAACCAGACCAGGCATTTATAGTGGGGATAAATGTCATGTAAACCATTAAATATGCAGTCGATTACACATTTCTATGTAAAATGTATGGGAACCCTAAGGCCATGTGCTCTGTGGACTAGTTTACATAGCACCTTTTGTAACAGCCAGACATTTTTCCCTTTATTTCAGTCAGTTATCATGGCCCAGTTCTCCTCATTTGGTCAATGTGACCTAGTCTCACAGCACAAATCTAAAGAATTCATTGAAGAGGGTTTCATACTGCAATCTGGAATCAACAGCAGGTAATTCATTGCCAAAAATGGTAAAATTAGAGCTGCCACTTTTTTCCATTTGTACACCCTCAGGCAACTGTAGCCTAAATAGTTACTCCAGATAGATTCTGCTCAAACATGTCTTGAAATTAATTGCAGCTTCCTCCCATTTGTTGGATTTTGACTCTGTTAATTACACCTACATGAATAATCTGTAATTCTAAATATTGCAATAACATTTTGAATGTACGGAACAGATGGCGCAATACATGATATATGATACACTTAGCTATTCTTGGGAACATTTTCCCTCCAGTCTGTCTCATGGCACGTAGTGTTTTATCAAATTGGACAGAAAAGTTCCCTTCTGGTGTGAACCACAACAGACTTTATTGGATGAAACCATATAGTGAACATCCGTGGTGCTGGAACATTAGAAATGAAAAGTTTCATTCAGAAATACTATAGCCTGAAATATTCTAGGGTCTTCAATTTTTCATAATACAAATGGGGCCAGAAAAGGTTGTTAAATAAATACATGAATAGCTAAAATTGTAATTCTTACTTCTATTGTGATCACATCTAGTGTTAATAACATATGTTATTAGAAGAAATAAATCCATAGGTATTTGTGGGCATCAGTAGAACAATAATCAATACTGCTCTCCTGAAAAGTCAAATGGGGGAAAGAAGGGGACAGACAGCCTTGCATGTTTTTCCTCTTCATTTAGTATCATTGCCAACATTCTCCTTTAATAGAGACAATAGAAAAGAGATGGTGTCATGACCTACATATAAGCAAAGGTGATGGTTTATAATTGAAGACAGCTCCCCTCAGAAAAGGTACAGTAATTATAATCAGCAGAGACTCCCAGTGTCATAACTTCTCCAAATAGCATATTTTTTTCTTTTGTTGGACATACAAATGAATCATCAAAAGGTTTAGCCCTACGCTTTCACTGTGTTTTATTTTCCTCTTGGACAATCATGAATTAATAAGACAAACAAAAATGAGACAATTCGTGATAAATTTGTGTGCAATCCACACCAAGGTCAATCAGAGCTAATGTTTTCTCTGTCTATCTGTGCACTTTGAGCAATGGCGTATGTGTTGCATTCACAGCCACGGGTGAATTATTACTTTTGGAAAGTCAAAGTCAAAGCAGCTACCTTTAGTACATGAGGGCAACACAATTAGATTTAGCCACCCATGAAAAGCCTTTTGTTTGTGAGTATGCATGCACAGGAGGATGAGTTTTAATCATGGGGTATAGTGTCACTGCAGAAAATGTGAAAAAGGAAAATACAATAATTCTCCATAATACATCCAAGCTGTCAACTACACTAAATCACCTCTCACTCCAAGAAAGACCTATTATATGCAAGCAGTGCTCAGTATATATTTTATCCCCTGCTCATTACACCCTGTTGTTAGAACAAAGCAGCATTAAACAATCACCCTGTTCATTGGTGTGTGCCAGATGTAACCCTCAAAGCCATAAAAAATGGGTAAATAAAAATAACACGACTTCTGGTATAATATATGAGTCCAATTCGTGGAAGCTCCACGTGTCCTCACAAGCCCACTATAGCCAGAATTAAGTCTTGTAAGAGAAACCTGTGATCTGAGCAAGACAAACAAATAAAAAAGAAAAAAAAATGTTCTAAACGATAAAGAGACAGAGCCGTGGAAAAGTGTAAATGAGCTCGGCTACCAGGGCTGTAGCACACATGCTGCGTGTTAAATAGAGGGAGATTTTTTAGCATTAACCTCGACTACTGTCATTACCCTACCTGTGGGCTCAAAACTCATCAGTATACACAGCATGCTGAAGGTGGGTGAGTGTGGAGGGGCGCAAAACAAAACAAGCTTAATGAAGGACCACAACAGTTTTCTCTTTCTTCTGTGCGGCTGACCTAATCAAATCAAGGAATGAGATTGATTTCACAAGGTGCAGATGGATCCCGTAGCAAGTCTAATTCAATGTGCCGGCTCTCCACTATGATGTGTGTTTTCTCGGTCCAGATGGTGCTGCTCGGGTCTGTAATTCATATTTCAACATTTTACTCCTGCTCTCTCCTTCCTCCCTCCCTCTTTCTTTCACTCTCTCACAGACTCTTCTTCATTTTTTTTTCTTTTTTTGCTCACAGTTTATCTACTACTGAAGAGAATTAGGGCCACTGTATATATATTTTTGAGTTCCGACTTTATTCTCATAATTCTGCATTTTGAGAATGAGAATAGTCAGAACTCAAAACTTTCTTTTTTTTAAAAGTGGCCCTAATCCTCTTCCATAAACCACTGAATAAATGGAGTGTTAATGTAGATAAGTATGATGAACACATCTGTCAAGGACGGATCCTGTGATCTTGTTAAATGTCACAATGCTAACTGGTGAGTTTCATGGTGGAAGTGTTGGTGCTTGTGTTTCGGAAGGTAAATCAGAAAAGGCGACTCCGGGACAGAAAATGTATACTACAATATTTAAAACTGAAAAACTCAGATCCTTAACTTTTGTAAAGAAGTTAATGAAGAATGTGTGGGAGAGTCAGGAGGAGGTCTTTTTTTTTATCATATCCCAGATTTACACTTAGGATGAACCTCTTGTATTATCAGCAAAATGCATTTAAAGCGTCAAAAGTAAAAGTATTAATCACATGGGATGTCCTCTTTCACAATATTTCAAAGAATTTTACCTACTTTGTTTACTGTTCAGCAATTTAATGTAATAGGCCCATAATTTGTAAGTTCATAATTGGTTTTATATATAAAATGTATATAAACTACAAATTTTCACTTTAAACAGAAAAACCCAATATTTTCTCTGAATTCTAGTAAAGCAGAAACTATGGTAATAATTAAGAACAAGTACCACAAAACAATTTTTGAGTACTTGAATCAATGTTCTTAGTTACTCTGCACCTTTGAAAAACAGAACCCAAAGGATTTTATGGTAAAGCATGTGCTCTACATACCGCACCATATAAAAAAGGATTGTAAGATTTTCTGTGAATGTGTGATAAATTAAACTTCAATAATAATCAATTAGGGAAACAACAAACCTGCAGCAGACAAGAATCATATGATTTTCTTTGCATTCCAATCAGCAGGTTTCAAGCTGTGTTTCATATATGGTACATAGAGACATGCACAAATTTCCATAATTGGAGGACCCGCAGTGCTGAAGCCATTCTTTGGGGCTTATTTCTGGCGGGAAAATGCAGATGTGCTCCACAGTGGCTGTTCGAGCTGTCAGAGTCATTGTTCTCAACCTAAGAAACCTTGCAAATTATCCAGTTTCACTGCCAACTGCCACTGCTGAAAAGGCTTGCATTCCTGCTGTTGAAAATCCCTGCAGGTATACAATAAGTTTTCTGTATGGGGACTTGAATTACAGGCTGACAGCTTTGACTAAGCACTTTTGTTTGTCTTATAGCAAGTTTCTACTGTAAGTCCTTCCTTTCGTACAACACCACAGGCTATAGAATTATTCTATCGGTTGTTAATATTCAATAAATGCAGGTGATCGGTCAGATGTTATTAAACTTTGAAAATATTTCAACATGTAAACACAGCTAGAGTTGGACTATCGGATACATGAGCAGGTTATGGAGTGAGATCAGCTGGTACCAAAAACAGCATCATGACCTTTATGTGTAAAACACCTAAAAAATAAGGTAATAAATAAAATGAGGACTGATCTCATCTCTCATTCATTCAGTATCCCACCTACGTCACTTTGCACCTTTTTCTGCACATATCATTTCTCTTATGTCTAAAACTCAAAGACAGACATGCATATGCTTTGTGTTTATCTGCTGTAGTTTCTCCACATTCAAAGCCATCATTTCTCTCTATGTGATACTGCTTCTAATATGTAGGTATTGGAAAGCAGTATTTGCTAAGGACTAAGAACAAAAGGCCCTATAAATGAGGCCTTCATTGGCTATATTAATAATCATCTGTGCCTTCTCCTTTGAGAGGCCTCTGATATCAAGTATCATTAGACATGCAAATAACAGCTCCATTTTCTCGTCCCTGGGATTAGGACAGAAAGCGAGAAAAATGAAGAAGAGGCATGGCTGTGGCAGAAACAATTAAGCCATCCTCTTCACGGAAGCACTTGGCAGCCAGCTTCAGACTGGTAAGGGGGGACAGGAGGGGTCCTTTTGGCTAGGCAGCAACGTCAACACGCTTGTCTGAGTGAATGTGCAATTGTGCAGAGCATCACTTTAAGATGTCAGATCACCTTGGAGTGGACGGCAGCTACAAGCACAAGCACTTCTTCTGTGTGTCATGATGCCACTATACGTGTTTCACACTCTGTGTGGAGCACAGACCAAGAGTTGCAGCATGAGGAGGGAAGGAGAGGGGAGGGAGGGAGAACAAAGGAATAAGGAGTAGAGAAAGAGTAGACAAGGGAGAGGAGACAGAGTTATCCATGTTATCTTCTGCGGTGGACAGCGATGACATGTTCCTTTTATTCCTTCCCTCACCCCACATGGGCGTCCATTGAGTGCATTACCACTTCAATCAAAGACAAAATTCCCCAGCCTTTCTCTACCACACTGGACAAATGTCTTTCTCTTGCTTACATAATCACATCCTTTGGTAACAGAGGGCCAACTTTTACATCTCATTGCACCATTCCAGAGAACTGCAGAGAACCAAGAAATTGCAAGAGAAGTGATCTCAAAGCCCTCCTAGAATGTTGCACTTGAGATGAAATACGACTAAATATTTTCATACACTAAAGTAACAGTCAATTACTCTTCCTCTCAGTGCTTGGAATGGGGAGTGGGCATGGTAACCTATTTCCCTAATTCCCTTGTTGCCTTCATATCATTTCCAAGTTATCCTCATCTTTCCACTTGTGATCACATAACAAAGCTACCAGAGCTGGAAAAAATCAATCTTTGTCTGTTAAAAGGTTACCTAAAGAAAAGTAAGAAAACAGGCTAGGCCTAGTGGGTATTGGAGCTGAAAGTTCCAGTGGCTGAATTAAAGGGGCTTTCTTTAAGACCGGTAAAAACAGGTAGTTTCTGTATGTCGGCCTAAAAGGGAGAAAAAAAATCATTAAACATGCCAAATCTCAATGAGATGTTAGGAATGAAAGAATGCAGCCCACTGACTTCAGTCCATCATCCTGGAGACAAAAACAAGAGAGCAAGGGAAAAAGTAAGAAAGTCAAAAGTGATTCCCTGAAACGCTCACGTCTCTTCACATCTCTCTCTTTTTTGCTCCCTTTCCCTCTTTATCACTCACTACCTCCTCTCGTGCTCTCGCTCTGTGTCTTTTTCTGGAATCGCCTGTCGGTAATGTCAACAGAGATTTCACGGCACAGTGCCGGTGCATCAGCCAGGCTCACATTTCCCCTACCTGTGATTTACATCAGAAAAGAGGCTCATGGGGGATTTTCCATGCCAACGAAGGGAGGGGAGCAGTGATGGTGATGTTGGTGGTAGTAGGTGAATTAGGGTGTTGAGGATGGATCCAGTACCCTGGGGCTTGATGCACTAAGGCAGTCTAACAATGGTGGCATAGACCACCCGCCTGAGAGATGCTTTTACTGCAAAAAGAACCTGCATGACTGCATTCAGGGACTGTTCCTTAAATGTCACCATCCTCTGTATACACAGTTCTTTGTAGCATAGTTTGGAACAGATGTATTTGTAAATACATGTAAATATGCAGGCTGGCCTTTACATTTACATATTGAATACATGTATAATGTAACCATAATTTTCTGCCCTTTGCATCTTTTTTCTAAGGCTTTTACTTCTATTTTAAGCTTCTATTTTTAAACTTATATTTTGACCTACACAGATCAGTAGTTTCAATGGTCTTATTCAATGAGAAGGTGTTGGAAATGAATGAAGTTTTGTACAATTACATTTGAAAAAAACAAATCAACACCAACATTTCTGAAATTACATCCCTGTCACTGTCAACAGTTGGAAGATGATTCCACTAAACCTGTTGACAGTGACCAGTGTGAAATATGATGTTTCTGTACACGGTCTGTGAATTGTTAGTGCATTAAGATCCACACATGAAATTCCATTCACATTCATTGTATTGGTAAACTCTCAGAAGCAGAAGAATCAAAATCATAAGACAAACAAACTTGAGAATTAATGATTTCTATGAATGTTAATTTACAGGAAACATTTTTTTCAAAACTCATCTATCTGTGATTACATGAGTAAACCCAGCATGTGTCTGATTGTTCCACATGCTTAACCACAGCAGCGGACACAATTAGGTGAAACGTGTTGCGATGGTTGTCATGTCCGGCGCTAACGAGTCGGGACACTGTGCTGGTATGACATGCCATTTGTCTCTCGTAATAAGACATGAGAGCTCGCAGACATCTGAAGGAAGTCAGCATTGCAAAACGCCTCCTTCCTGGAAAGACACACGGTGGAGCTTGCCAGGAAGGCAGTCTGTGTTTGTGTGTCTCAGTGTGTATGTGTGTGTGTGTGCGTGTGTATAGATGAATGTGTGCATACGTGCCTTGCTTGCTGGCTTGTTTATGTGTGTGTGTGTATGTGTGTGTGAGAGAGCGAGGCAGACAGATATGTGCGTGTCTCCTTGCTTACTAAAATGTGTGGAAAACACAGGCTGTAATGTGCTTATGTGTTTGCATTATGGGCACGTGCACATGTGTGTGTGTGTCCCTGTACAAATCCCCTCCCTATTACAGCTGACTAGTAGATGGATGCTGGCTGTCACACCTGCATGACTTTGTTCCTGCCTGATGCGGTGGGGTCACGGGGAAAGCGCCCAAACACTCATCAATCTCAACCATTGTCCAACATTCTTTTGGCTCCACCAGCAGCTTCCAATATCCATTTAGCTGCTCCAGATGCTGGTAAAAATGCTTACATACACAGAAACTGTGTGGCCAAACCTATTGACCTGCACCGCTGGTATGGGTGGATGAAAAACAAACAATGTCACAGGCTCAGGAATAATTTGTAAAAGCTTGTGACAAATAAAAGTTTAACTTTGCATTTACTCTGAGGGCCCTGTCGTCATTTGGTTGGCAGTAAAAGAAATTGAATTTGGTGTGGTCCCAAAGGTAGCTGTCTAGGATGTGGCCCGCATACTCTCTGCAACCTGAGGACTTACATTTATTAACATCAAAGCTAAACTGAGCTTTGGAATCACACTGGCTTTTATGAAACAAAATGGAGGTGAATATACTGTAACACTACCAAAGTAGAATAATGTGCATTGTTTTGGTCAAATGCACAGTTTTGCCTTTTTGAAGAAACCAAACTAAATTACATTTGAACACTCCTGGCCTCATACAAGCGCCACACAGAGAAGCCAGGAAAGTAATTTCCATCATTCTGGCTCGTGCAGAGTTTTGCCGTTCCCTTGACAGGAAACAACACTTGAGTAGCCAATCCGCTAATGGGCGGGAGGAAAATGGAGATAGAAAGTATAAACTTGACAAATATTTTTTTCCTGCTGGAGATTTTGCTTCCTCTACCCTACAAAAGAGTTTTTAGGGTTTGAAATATTTATGACAAAATATGTAATAGTGCAAAGACAGACAGATAAAAGTTTAGCGCCACTGAACAAAGACAAGCTACACTAATGTCTTTAAGCATGAGAAATCATTCAAGTTGTGTTTGTTTACTGATCAGCCACTGCTGCTCTGGTCATACTGTCATATTCCAGAAAGATGTTTTTATGCAGCAGCACATCATTTTTTTTCTGACACACCGTAGTTACTCTGGGTGCTAAAATGCTCCGCGCACAATAATGGTGTGAGAATACAGCTCTCTCACCCACTCTGTCTGCCTCTCGCTGTCTTCCTCTCAGCAGCATTTCTCTTAGTGTCTTTTCTACATTTTCACCCCTCAGCTCTTTCTCTTCCTTTTTAATTTTCCCTCTCCTCCTCCAGTCCTCTTGAGGTTTGGGAAATAATGTACACAAACATAACAGGCAAACGGGAGAAGCACTCATGTTGTTTACGAGAGGAAAGAGGAACAGGAGAGAGAAATTAGAAAAAAAAGGGGGGAGGAAGAAATCATCACAGCATGCATTTCCATTCGTGCACCCACTTTAATTGTGAAGAAATCAGAAAGTTGGGAGAATTCCCTCAGTATGCAGATGCACTTTGATGCTGTCACTCACACAGTGTGGGGTTTTTGATTAGGCCTTGTCTGTGCACTGGAGACTCATGACCACACTTGGCAAGCAGAAGCCATTAAAATCCCAGCAACTCTGGCTCCCCCCTCAGTCTCTCTATCTGTCTTTGTCTTTCTCTCTCTCCCAACTGGGTCACCCACTGCGAGAGACTTGATAGTGAAGGTAACACCTCTAATAAACTAGTGGTTGAAATGGTGGAGGGCGATTAGGGGAGGGGCTGGCAATGACAAAATGTAATGGAATAATGTAAGCAGAACTCTACAGATAAAACAAATCCTATCTATCTTATTGATCATTCATGAACTTAGCGATGGAAGTACTATGTTTTCTTAATGCACTACTTTTGTCTGACAGCAGTTTTTAAAAGTTTTTTAATGAATGAGTTAATGGGTGCCTACTGAAACACATTAAAATGCTACTTGTTGAATTAATGTATATATCCATATACAATATATTTCTGCATAGAGAGTACTTTTACTTATAGGTACTAAGGGTTCTGTTCACTTACTTTTGTACCTGACAAAACATTCATTTGTTTCCTTTAAATATAATTATGCACTGTAACATTGTATAGACTCAACATCTGGACTAGAAAAATGAATTGAAATGAACATGATCTGCAGAACCGTCAAAACTTTTTTAGGCTTTGTTCATTTTATTTTTTTACCTGTAGTTTTGGGGGTTTTTTGTCCTGCTGTCACTTATAAAGTAGCAAAAGCTGAATGTTTCAATCCTCTCAATTGCAACAATTGCTGTTAAGGTGTAACTCCAGTAGTAAAGAATAACAGTAGTGTGTGACCAGGTTTCAACAGAGTGAAAGTGTTTTTGTGTATTTGTGTGCTTGGACATTTAGGAGTGACAGCAAGTGCGAAGCAAAGATACAGTGTCCATGTGCAGCAGACAGACAGAGAACCAGAGACAGAGTGACACTTACAGAAAGGATGACACTTCCACTCTGCCGCCCACTCCTCTGCACGACCGCACTTCCGAGTCCTGGGGACATCTTCCATGCATGCTGGGTGTCACAGCAGACGGATGACTAGCTTGAGCAGCACCATGCCATTTCCCCTTCTCACACTAAAGTGTCACCCCCCCTTCATGCCTTCCAAGCCTGCTGGGCCATACTGATTCTTGGCCGGGCTGAGATTCACACCCACACACACACACACACATGTACACACATACACACGGATAACAAGAAGTGCACACACGTACTCATACTTGCATGTTCCCACAAGTACAAACATCCATGCCTCTCGTTTTTTTCCTGTGATTTACACTCAGTGGGAAACTGCAGCCAGTCAGCATCATCCTACTAGTCCACTCCAGGAGCCTCTTCTCCCAGGCTAAGTGAGTAACTCTATTCGAATGGATTCACACAGTAGTGCTAAAGGTCATAGCACTAGATCTTACCACATAGCTCACACGGCTCACAACAGGAGCACACTTTGATCGTCATCGCTCCATAATAAACATTTTTTCTCATCAATAACGGCATGACAAACTGGATACACTGGACTTCAAATGCCTGTTATACTAGTCTGAGAAATATAAACGATAGGTGACTTGAAAAGCAATGATGGCTGTGGATGAGTGAACAGGATATCTAGTCCTGTATACACACACAGCCTTGAACTGTGTCCCCCAGCACTTTCACTACCAGCAATAATTATTAGGACAGTTGCAACAGCTGCCAGGAAATTATCATGCAGAGCCTACTGCTGTTTTCTCTGCATTCCAATGATTGAAGAATAAACTGGAGACAAAACAAAATTGAGCATAACACAATGCTACCCTCCAGACACTGTCCAACAAACTAAATTAAATATTCAAAAGAGGAGAAACCTATGGCAAAGGAAAGAAATGTCTCACCTGAAGATTCAAGATTTGCCAATGAGAAAGCAACAGGATCTTATAAATGAAAATTTGACACCAATTTGCTCCTGTTCAGATTTCTGGAGGGGACAGTGTTTTGATTGTATTCCCTGCCTGAGGCTGGACAGCTGTGAAATATAAGCATGTGACAAAACATATACAGCTTCTGTTCTTTAAAATGAGGCCCTACCAGCCCATGTAGAGCACCATTTATTTGTATCAATACTTGTGCATTAGAGTTCATTTGCAAAACTGCATTAATGCCCCTGGTAAAACCTACCCCTCCTCCATCTCCCCACTAAATCTCTCATAAATCTCAGAGCATCCCTTTTTTTCCCAGCATCATCGCAGACCCACACTTTTCAATTTCTGGAGTGAGAAAAGGACAGGGGTAAAAAGCCTCTTCCAGTATTACATCTTTTCTACTTTATTACAAGTCTTCTGGGAGAATGGGGGCAGCTTTGCAGCCTGGCTATCTGTTTACATTTTCTTTACAAGACTATATTGGAATTATAATTGTGTTCTATGGTGCCTTCTTTTGGTGCCTTGCTCTGTTTAAAGGTCCTGTGGACCTGGGGAGATGAAGAAAAATGGATCCCTTTTGAGGGATTCGATTACTGAGGAAGAAAATGCAGCTGCACACTGGCCCTTTTTCTTCTCCCCTCTCTGTTTTCCTCCAGGTGCCAATCTCTCGGGATGCTCGATATTAGAGCTGGAATGGTGCTGACGCAAACACACCGGCATCAATGTGCTGGGAAATAATTTCTTTCTGAAATTAAGACGGAAATTAAATATAACAATGAGATAGGTCATTATGAATTAAATACTTAATTTAATTAAATAATGAAGAACTCTAATGTTTCTGGTATTGACCACAGATTCTGCTGGGGTGACATTAATTGCTTTATTGACTTGGTGCCTCATGCTTAGTAGAGGTCAAAGTGTGGAAGTGCAGCATGTTTTTGGTTTCTTTAATGTTGCCTTAGAGTTGAAATAGCATCGTTTTGTAAATATACATTTAAAAAAAAAATTCAATTCCCTCGCACAGTTTTAGATTGAGGCCTTTGATTTATAAATCAACAGAGGAAATACTGTGTTGAAACAAACTAAGCTCAAGTGTACTGTAACTGAAATATGATGCCTACATAAAAGAACTAAAGGTCACCTTTTCACTTTTATATCTACTGTGCATGTAAATATAGACATTGCTGTCAATTGACCGATTTCTGTAAATTTAAAAATTAATAATTAGATTTTTTCTAAATAAATATTTTCCATCTTTTCAGTTTTGATGATAAGAGCAGAAAAAAGCTTTATCACCAGTCTTGACACGATGTGACATGCAGGTTACACAAACACAGCTTAAATACTCCATCACAATATGGATAATTGCTGATATTTCTGTAGCTCAACTACATTGCATAGTGCAGTGGAGTGAGACAGTGAATTTGTATCTTTAATAATGTTTGGAATTAATTAAAATGCAAAGCTATGAGCCCAGAGTGCAACCACAGGTGGCAGTGAAGAGAGTGCAGTGAGAACAGCCATGGTGAGTGCAAGCCTCCATAACTCATGTCCATTTAACTGATTTCTAATTTTATTATTGTTATTCATATTATTTTTGTCACCATTTCAATGAGATGAGTTTGCCATTTTATACAACAATTTCCTGTGTAATATCATTCTGTCAATAAGTAATTACTTGCTTGGCAAATTGCTGTGCAAAATGTTCATCGGAGGGGAGAAGATCCATATCAATTGTTCATTTGCATAATGCAAATGAATCCACGGAGAGGAAAAAACAACTTTGCTGCCATTGCTGACAGTTGGATACCAACACTGCTGGTGGAAAAGCATAAGTAGCGTCGCTACAGAGCGGCACAAAGGTCTACAGCATTTTGCTATTAGGAGCAGGGAAGCAAACTGAGTCCCAAGTCACAAGCTGATGGAATGATTTTCCTTTGTTGTTTTTGTTTTTCAGCTGGTGGGATAAAACTGTTAATAATACATAACAAGTGGTGCAGAGTCTTTTTGAGCAGTTGTCCATTTGTTACAATACAGGCATTAGCAGAGGATGAGCGCTCTGCCACTCCATTAGGCTTCCTCCTGATAGAGTAACACCATTTTAGCCCCCTGTTTACTTAATATGCAGGATCCAGCCCCGTCTATTTGCTTCTAATCAACTGATAAGACGAAAGGCCTTTTCTTCGGCCCCTGGAGGATGAAAACCAAACTCCTAATGGTCATTAGTAGCAATTATGTTCCGTAACTGGCACACCCCTTTCTACTTTTGTAGCACTGGCTGCTTAGACACACATGGATCCAATATGGACGCATGGGACCTCAAATGCAGCTCCGAAGCATTTCAGGATACACTTTCATACAGTGAGGCTGACCACAGTGTGATGATAAGTTGATGAGTACGATAAGTTTTATTTCCTGTCTGATTGCCTGCTGTGATTGGGATAATTTGCTATTTGTGCTCACATGTACACAGCACTAAGAGTGTGTGTATGCTTGTTTGAAAGCATAGTTACAGTGTATCAGTTGCTCCATGATTCAAAACACCTCTCTATTCTTCTCCACTCTGAAAGCATCATTAACACAGCACTGTGAATTTACTGTAATTGCGGTGTTGTCAAAGGCATCTTGAGGACACTACATGGAGACAGTGTAAGTCCATCCCGGCATGCAGCAGCAGCAGCAGCACCTCCCTATTAGCTAACTCAGCTCCTTTGCTACGGGATTCAGGAGATTTGTGATTTTTATGCAAAACCACAGAGATCAAACGGACTTTGCCCTAATCCTCAGAGTTGAACCTGGGGAGTGTGATCCTTATCGACAAACGGCAAGCTGGTGCAGAGCACGATCCCATTACATATGCACAGAGCCCTTTTTGACATGCATTTTCCCTCCGCACCAGTGATGCAACAAAGGCTGGAATTCTGCTCCTATTTTTGAATTGTAAATGTTAGCACACATATTGCATGGAAAAAGCCTGCTTGAGAAACCTGATCTGAATTCTGCCTTGATCTGATTTGGTATTTGTTGCATGCTCAGGTACCTGCACAGTTAAATCCCTCCATCCTTTTTTCATCTGTGTCGGACTTGATATGATCCGTTTATGAATCCCTGGAGATCGTTTCTAAGAAGTTCCTGTGGATGAATAACTGGATAAGAAATGGGATATTATGGATATTATGACTATTGTTGAGCTAAACTGACAGAAATAGAAGCAACACCGCACACTCAATCCATTGTCTTTATCAGATGTGTGTGTCTAGCAGCATGAAGACTTAGTGTACTATAGGATTCAACTGTGTAAACAGGACAACAGAAGAGCCCCACTCTCTCTTTCTCTCTCTCACACACACACACGCACACACACACACACACACACACACACACACACACACACACACACACACAGCACTCAGCAGTGATGAGGAAGGCCATTGTCAGAAAACTAATAAAGAGGCAGCATGTTGTTGTGGTGTGGTAATTACACATCCCAGGATATGTGCACGGTATTTATAAAAACACCAGGCATCAACAAAGTAGAAAAGGTCATCTAGACAGATATGACATTAGCATTTTGACAGCACACACATAATGTTCACACACCTGCATTTACAGACATCCATGTGTGTGTATGTGTATGCACAGGCACGCAGTCACACCAAAAAGATAATGTCATGTTTCCTTATCTGGCCACTCAATGAGACACATAGACAATGTGTGTTTGTGTTTGTATGTGCATCTGTGTTTATGTGGCTGCGTTACTGTGTGTAGAGAGAGAGAGACACTGATAAACATGCCACATCTTGGCAAGTGGTGATTCAAGCGGGCGCCGGCTTCTGTAAACACTGGGAGTGCTTCACAGATTGAGATGGAGGGAAATGAGGACCTGTGTGACTGCTTCCATCCAGATGGAGGCTACAATGGTTTTGGGGTTGGCCCAGGTCGTTTACGCCAATGACAAACTATTCAAAGACCTCTGGAGCTATTAAAATATTGCTGTCTCACCACAGCTGCTCGTAGTCTTCATCAGCTAACAGCAGCAACGCGGCTTCATGACGCAGATAAAGCACAGAAAGTAACATAAAAGGGCACTGTGCCATTTGGCAGTGTGTTCCTCTTATCTCATGAGACTCGGAAGGGGTTTCCCTTCAAGACACAGGCTCTAAAATTTGAAATGTCTTCATCCTTACTTTTTTTTCGCTGCACAAGACATTCAGAACTACACAAGAGAATAAGAAATCACGCTTTTTTAATGTTAACTTTTATACATTTAATATATTGCCAAAACAGTATAGGTAAAACACTGGTTCTTTGTGGACTGTGCATGATCTCTTTGTGCTGATATTCCAGCCACACGCATACAGCTTAGGTCAACTGAAAACTCTAGGTCCGTAGGTGTAAATGTGTGTGTGAATGTGTTGTATATGTGTTGGCTCTGTGATGGATTGGCAGCCTGTGAGGGTGTACCCTCTCTCTTGCCCAGTACATACTGGGACAGGTTCCAAACCCCCTGTGACCCTGAACAGGATAAGCTTAGAAAACGGATGGCTGTTTTTATGAGTCACATATTATTTAAAGTTTAAATAATAAAATTAAATACATTTCTTTTTATGGAATCAGTCTCTCCTTTATGCTTGTTTTCGATTTGCTTAGTTATTTGAATCTAAGTTTTAACTAATCATGTGCCGTGACCCTTAACTTTCATGCTATAGGTCTTCTGTGGGCATGAAATGCTCTGTGTCAGTGTTGGCATTTTATTGGTGCAAATTCTGTGCGTGGGCCAGTAAAAGGACTAGTGGAGTCATTGCTCATCTATCGAGCAATTGTGGTACTCAGTATATCACTCTATTAGCAGGTAATGGAACATTATAGGACGAGTCACTATGAGTTTTAAAATCTAGTCATTTGCCATCAACAGAACTGAACTCATGAAGAAAAAACAGCTAACACTAACTATACCGCTTCCTTTGCATAATGTGCTTGCTCTGCCTGTGATTCAGCAGGTGTTTGCTTATCTTGACTGAAAAGTACTATCTAGTGGGACTCCATGATAACGTTAGCAGAGTATGCTTTTGCTTTCTGAGAGGAAGCTAAAAAGCTAAGCTAACTAACTCTCTGACTGGAAGAGAAGCTGAGGCATTTAATGTTGAACAGGGACAGACAGCTTAAATGGCTAATGGTACATAAAACTATTTAAGCTTGTGGAAAAAGGGAAAAACATATCTTGTATCAGCATTTGCAGAGTTCGACATTCTTCACAGTGTTGCCAACTATTTTCAAGTAGTTAAAGCCTGCTAAAGCCAGGATCCACAGCCACATTAGAGCACAGTCACTGAGAAATATCAGCGACTCTCCACAAGGGAAATGAGATAAAGCAAGCCTAAAAAGTTGTTAGATTTTTTGGCAGCTGCTTTTTTGAAAATAAATAAATAAGTAAGCCACTAAAGGGGTCTTAAAAATCATCAAATCTTGCAGGAAAGCACGGAAATTTGTCTTTTAAATATTAGCTGATTTCCACAAATATGCACAAAATGTTTTTGTGTTGCACAAAAACTGTGTCATCATAATTTATATTTGCTTACACAGTATTTAAAAAGAACTGATAAGCTCACATACTATATTTGTATTCTTAAAAGTATGCCAGGGGGTTTACTCATGTATGAAGTCATCATCATGTTTTAAGCAGTCAACCTATATAACATGACAACATTTCAAACACTTTCATAATTTAACTAAATGTTCTCCAACATTACAACAGTCCAGTCTTTCATCAAACTCATCTGTGATGATGTTACACTAATTGGATGTTCAATTATTCATAATAGCAGAAGTTTTTCTTGGAGGGCTGCATTTCATTAAAACACAATAGAGAATACAGGGTGTTAGCAAAGATTTGTTAATATTTCATCAGATAGGCCATTGGTGCATGTCCAGTCCACAAGCAGAACAACAAGCAGTTGCAGCTAGCATAAAGGCAATTAGCCAGACTTTGATAAGAGACAGCTTCCACCCCCTAAAAGCTTTTCACATGTTTCTGGCATCCTCTATTCAGTGTCCCTCAACACCTCATTCCGTTGCCATCGAGAGAGGAGAGAGCAGCTGTGAGAGGCGGCGTAACACGCCATGTCCCTCATTGTGCACGCGGCACTGGCAGACAACACACATACACCAGAACTGTTTGAGAACAATTTCAACATCCTGCATGCTCGGCCCTGATTCCCATTAAGCATTCATGATTCATCTGGATTTTATATTATAACGTTTTGAATTTTTCATGCATCTATCCCCCCTGCTTCTCCACATCCCACCCCCTTTTCCGATCTGACACAAAAAAAGAAGAATTAATCAAACATTGGAGGAAGAAAAAAAAAACCAGTATGTCACTTTCACACGCAAAGAGGCATGTATTTGATCACCACCACCTGCTTGTTAAATCCAAGGTATTTTTTTCTTCATATCAGTTCATTTATAAGGCGCAGACTAGGTGCATCTCACAAACCTTGGAGACACAAACACAAGGAAGAGGTATTATTAGAGGGATACAGGTGTCTTCACAGGTGTAGTGTAAGTAAGGTTGGAGAATAACATATGGGGTTTGTGTGGGTGCTGCCCTTTTACGTACACCCCCTCCTCCCTTGGCTATTATTTCAGCTATCTTTTTGTTCTTTCTGGAGAAGGGATCATTACACCGAAATAATTCATTTGTAAGAAAGGTCAAAGCCACAGTCTGTTGGTGCCCAGATACCGGAGTTAGGAGCGGTTGCATTGACAGAGAGAAAAGAGAGCAAAGGATGAAGCCATTGATTCTTTTTGTGTTTTTTTTTTTATTGTCAACTCAGTGATTGAGGTGAGCAACCCTCTACCTTCAGCTTGCCAGAGATGATAATCATCCTCTTTAATACCTGTTATAGGTGAAGCCACTGATCTTCAAATAAATGTCATGTCCCCTGTTTACTGAGGCCACTTTGTTGTTATTATGGTATGTAGGCTAATCAGGATGGTAGGGGAGAGCTAGGGAAGGAATGAGGAGTTAAAGTAAGGAGGCAGAGGAAGAGAGTTGAGGACTGTCATCTTTTAAGTGCCAGAAATAGGCACTCACGCCCCCCCCTCCCCAATTCAAAACTCCCTCCCCATTGTCTCTCCCTCTCCACATGTGCTCCCAGCTAAGCGAGAAGCCAAATGCACATCCAGTTGCACAATAACACCATCCATTCTTAACAAGATTACTCCAGCAGTCCCAGTTTGGCGGTAGGGACGTGTATGGGAGCAGAGGCGCATGGATAAGCCGCCTGCAGCCGCCTGCAGCATTTCACATATGCTGGGCTCTAGCCATAAGAGACGAGCTGCCTGGAGAGTTGGGCCAAACATTGAGCCCACAAGAGCACACTGGCACAGGGAGCAGGAATATTTAGCTGCTAGTGCTGCTTATGCCCACAACTACTATGTCAGAGGCAAGGGCCAATTAGCAGTTTTCAGATAATCATAATCTTTTGATTTGAATAATCAGATCTGAATAATTGTAACCTCATTTACTGTTACTGATGCTTGGCCAGTGTTCTGACTGCAAAACACAGTCCAGAATCATAAGTAAGCAACATCAGGCTCTTCAATGTTGCTTAATTAAGTTGTCTATTGTTGCCTATTTAAAACACGATTATACAAGGGTCTGTGTTTTGTCAACGAGATCAACAATTGCTTAAATGTCAGCACAACACAAAGGCCAAGAGGTTTAAGCCTATTAAATTGCAAATGCATATATTGATAGTTTTATAAAGCTGTAGTTCAACCAAAGCAAAATCTCATATTTTGAAAAGCAACTAGACCAAATTAGCCAAAGCAGCATACAAGCCAAGCACTTGAGTGAACTGCTTTAATTCCTATAAATTAGTTAGAGCAAAGTTCAAGGCAGAGTGCCAGATGATTTAGCCTGCTAAGCGCTCCACCTCCGCACAGCCAACCCAGGCCAAGCCTGATGAGCCAGGATGCGTGAGGGAGGCAGGAGGATGTAAGAGTAAAAGTACAGTAGCGATACGGCGAGCTGTGGTGGTCTTAATGAGAGGGGGGGGCATTTCCAGATTTCCACTGGAAGAGTCAGCACCGTTGACTGACAAACACTGACATGGGAGAGAGCTAATTGTGGCGACGCAGTCCAAGGTGAAACCATAAAGGGGCCATTTGCTATGAATTAGCGCTGATGTAGAAGCTCAGGAAAGTGGCCCCCGCATGAGCTACACACTGCACAACATGGATTTAATCATGCTGAGCCGCAGATGTGAGTGATAGCGGCGAGCTTGTTATTTTGCTCAGGGACTCTGAAGCCGTGTGAATGGATGTGCTTTCCTGTTAAATTATTATTGCAGCTGATGCATGTACACAAGAGAGCTTCCAGGGATCACGGACGAGACGCGTCATGTGCCTCCTTATGATACACTGAGCTAAAACATGATTTCAGTTCCCTTGTGAAAACCAACTGAAAGAAAATACAGTATATGATTTAATGCACAGCAGTTGCTAGGTACATATGAGAGGGAAAAGGAAAGGATATTGTGAGCTGTGTATGCTCCATATCTGTGAGTGTGTTTGAAAAAAACTAAAAGGGGATTTATTTCCTCTTTTTGCAGGAGTGATATTTTAAATGATGAGTGATATTTCAAAAATGACACATCTGCCATGGGTAAACTCCGCACTACTACTAAAATATAACTGACAGGCTGATAAAAACAAAATTATTTGGAAGCAACATTTAAGACACAGGTGATGTGAGTACATTTGCTGAAGAAGCAGTAATGTGTGAAGTGAGGATGAGGTCACCTGTAAATTTGAAATACCACAGATTTCAGACTGCAATTTCTACTCAAAACACACATAGCAGTATATGTAGCAGTTTAGAGAGAAATCTTTCATAAATATGGCCACACAGACACCTCAGCAAATGTTTGCAAAGATGCACCAGCTATAAAGCTCCACGGACACACTATATTTACTGTTGCACACACAGCCCTTGTGTCTAAATATACTCCATCCTATGTCCGCTCATCTCATTCCAGTCTATAACACTCCCGAATGTATTACTGTACAACACACACATGCACATACACATACGCAGCTTGTTAATGGGAACCAGGACGGCAACACAAAGCCATAGACAACCTGTCAAGCTCTTCGAGGGCAGCACTAATGTGATCCCACAGCTCTATCAGAGCCACCGGTGGGCCCAGTGTTTTATTACACACCAGGAGGGACAGACAGAAGGAGAGATTGCAAAGGAAGAGGGAGACTGTGACCATGGTCCATTGATATAATGGCCCTGATGGCATTAGTGATATACACTACAGGTGAGTCTCAGGGAAAGGGATGAGTGTAGTAACAGGGGAAGGGAGGAAGAAGAGCAGGACTGAGGGATGTTAGCATGTTTTTTTCTAAATTACACAAGAGGAGGGAATGAAGATCTAACGGCTCAGAGACAGAGGTGCTGCCGCTCAATACGGATCTTTGTGAAGCTGCCTGAAGAGAGATTCCAGAGCTGTATTCCAGGAGCTGCTGTGGACATGAGAACCCAAATGAAACGAAGTCCACCAAATACTGATACTGCTTTTTTCCTTTCCTGGATTTAATGACAGCGTTTTGATGCAATCCTCTCACTATGGCACTGGAACCTGTGTCTAATTTAGGCTGTATTTCAGAATTTATTATATGCATGCCAGTGCTTATAAATTATGTGTCATAATGGCTATCAATCACTGGCAATAATTCGGATAATATTCTTGTTAACTCCCACTCCTCATCCATCAATCACAGGCAGAGCCAGAAATCTGCTAAATTGTTGGAGCCAGAGTAAATGCAGATTAAGATGGGGATCCACATTAGTCAAGGGCCACATTGACACAACTCAGTCAAGAAGGGGGATCAACCTTTCATCTGTTGTAAACCGGCAATAGTAGGGCCTCTGGCAGGACGAGCATCTCCTGCTGCACTGGCAGCTGCATTCAGGACTCAATCTCATCTTAGCTTTGCCTGGCTGCCTTGCGTCGCCAAAGCCAAGCACTTGGATAAGTTTTAACAATGTCATTGTACCACACCCCATCGGCCCTGGAGGCAAGCTTACTTGAGCTCAAGAGTCACTCTATACTTAATCACCCCATCACAGAGAGGAGGCAAGGAGGGCTATGGTAGAGGTGGGGGACAGAAAAAAGAGAGGCAATCCAGCCAAGCAGAAGTAGCTTGCACTGGTATTTACAGACTGATGTCCCACATCTATATACTAGTGGCTCAAAGAGCAGAAGGCAACAAATGCAATAAAAACTAAATTTGGAAAATTATCCCAGATAAAGATTGGTAGTAATCATAATAGAAGCAGAGGAGCAAGCTATGCGATGTATTAAACATCAAGGTAGATGGGTAGATGAGTCAGAAAAACACAGGACTTATTGGCAGAAGATCAGTGTCAATTCCTGTTTGAATCACTGCACTTTTTTTATCCACGACCATTCCACAACCTTCTAACCCAAATGAAAATCTTTTTGTAACCCAAGCCGTGTTTGTACATAAAGCTAAGCAAATTTTTGTACATAAACCTAATTAAACTATGACAGTTCTATAAAATCAGCACTGTGTGTTTTTGTGATTGTTGCCATAATGATGGAAGGTACGCAGTATGTGGATCTGGAAGGGTCTTATGGGTTATATTCTAAAGTTGGGACAAACAATATACATATATTATCATGTTGGTTGGAGAACTTGTTGCAGAAAAACCCTTAAATTTTCCTTCAGGGATGAATAAAGTTTATCTCATCTCATCTCATCTCATCTCAGAAAATCACATCTGCTTCTAACAAAACACCACCAGTCTGTTACAACTCTTTTTGTTGGGTATCCTGTTAGACAGCTCGTTAGGAAGAATAAAGCTTCTCTTTCTTTCCCCCACTACATATTTTTTTTATAATGATATGTCTATCTGTAGTCTTTGCTGAATCGATAATCAAAGCCTTTTTTCGTTTTGTATTTGTCCCAGCAAACTTACAGTTCAGCCTGAGTTGATCAATATTAATGAGTAATAATGAATTCTTTTTGTGGGAAAACACATACAATGCTATAGTGAATAAAAATGTTGGCCAATAGGATGAGAGATCTGTGAGTTTACCACATTTTCACGATAATTCAGCAGCCTGGAATCCATCATTATTAATCTTCACATGCCATATGGTAAATGATCGCGGGGATGTAAAGGAGTTAGAAAAGTTTTGCTGTGGCTGTGAGATATTCCAGCATTAACTGCCATCAATCTGTCTCATACTACAAAGAAAACACATTGATTTCCCTTTTTACTGCAAACACAGCAATTTGTTCACTGTTTGTCTTTTGTTCTTTGCCTTTAATGGCCTGATGTGAATGAGTGTCTTCTTTGTATGTTTGAATAATTGAAATTGCTTTGATTGAAGAGGCAAATGGGCGTGAAAACATGGCTGACATTGCAGAAGGTTCGTATAGGTCTCATGCCAAAATGAAGAAAGATCTTCAACAAAATTTTAACAATCTTATAAACTAAGGAACTCTCACTTTATTTGTAAAACCCCAGCTATACTTGTGGTGCAATAGTAAATCAAGAGTGATTCTGACTAAAAATACCCCCTGCTTGCCGTCCAGTGGTCTACGAGTCTTTGGTTGCCACTAGTTGCCAACAGTGAGCGTGCCAGGTTCAGTCCGTTCAAGCTCATCTACCTTCACACTCCATTTGCCTATTTCTGTTCTTAATGACAGGTTATTCCTGAACTGTCCCTGGCTCATGATGAGTAATCCTAAAATCCCTTCCAACACCGTGTTCGTTTTAAGCTACAGCCGAGCAACAAGCTTTCACAGCTGTCTCCCCTGCTTCGCTTTAACAAGTACTGCATGTCTGACTCCCCCACGCCAACGGGACTGACGGGAACTGACGAACGCGCCGCTCAGTGAATCACAATGTCAAGAAACAATGCGCTGAAGAAGAACAGCAAAAGGGAAGGGTGCTGTCACGCCTTGTGGTCGTCCTTCTCACTCTTCTACACCTCCACCTCCCCTCACCCCCTCCACCTGCTTTCCTGCATTTATGCTAATAGTCTTCGCAGAGAGAGAACACCAAGAATGACACACCGTTAAAAATCGATGGCACAATCTCTCTCTGTTCCTCTCAAAAACACTGTCTCTCACTCTCAATCCCAGTACTGCTATAGCTGAGGGGAGCCTGGTCACAGCCAAGGACTGCGGATGCAAGTATAATTAAACCTCAGAGTGCACCAGCAGTAAAAAACTATAAGATTGAATGAGTCCAATCTCGGTCTGGTCATCCATGGTAATCGTCCCACAACCACAGACAGAGACGGCCTCACACGCAGCAGACAAAATTGTGCAAAATACACAGACAGCATTTGAATCACATCTCCCACCCATTTGATTCATTTTTTAATTAAGCGTGAGAAAGGGGGAAAAAGGAAACAGAGGGACTACAAGGGAGAGAGATTTATAGTCTTAAACCAATACAATATAATCAGGGTTTAACATAG
Source organism: Mastacembelus armatus (assembly GCF_900324485.2). Lineage (NCBI taxonomy): Eukaryota > Metazoa > Chordata > Actinopteri > Synbranchiformes > Mastacembelidae > Mastacembelus > Mastacembelus armatus. The sequence goes on from NC_046635.1 coordinate 24,948,550, forward strand.
GACTTATCTTAGCTCTGCCAGGCACACTCATGAGCTCTTAACCTTGCAACCCATCTTCATCACCTCACAAAAGGGCTGCTGCCCACCTACCCTGTGTCTAGTCCTTACACTGTCCATCAGCAGGAATTTACCTATGATCAACCAATCTTACAATCAAGCCTGTTTGAAAAACATTAACTGAGAGAGAAAGCATCCATTACGATCAGATTCGCGGCTTGATTTTGTGTTGACAATCTGCAGAACACGCACACATCACAGTGTTTAAAGCAAGAGTGTGTGTGAGCTTGGAATTGAAAATCAAAGCCCTGTTATTGACATGTCCTCAATCTTTGACTATTATCTTATCCTTGTTGCCCTTTTTCTTTTTTGGAAAAGAAATTCTATGGGTTAACTTTCTGTAAGTATAAAACAGTTCGCCAGGTGATCTGTCAAATCTTTGATGCTCAGTATCTTACAGCTGCAATCTAACCTTAAATTCCAAACTCACGTATGGTCACAGTAGCCCCGGTGAGTGTGTCTGCTTGAGCATTCCGATGAGCAGCCATTGTCAAAATTCAGCAGAGGCTGCCTAATTGACTTGCCTGAAAAATTAATGCATCACTTAACAGCATTTTTGTGTTTGTATGGTATTTAGAAAGGGTGGAAATCCTGCATGGTGGCAAATGTTTAATTGATGCAGCCATATGACAATATGACTAGGACGAAAAGGGGTAGTGAAATTAAAAGTATTTACTTGGAAGTGACTTATTTTTCTTGTGCAACAAAAATAGAACCAGCTTTTTGTTTTAGTGCTGTCAGGTGCCAATGTCTAAGAGGACTGAAAAAACTATTTCAGTGTACCACAATGGTAATATGTCATAAACAAAAAAGCCATACCCACCAATTATCAAATATTAGGCACTGAAACAGTGTTTGCAAAAGCTATTACTGAACAAGATCAAATATTGTGTTTGACAGCCTGCATTCCTGCCCATTCCAGAGTGGCTGGGTGATATTCTAGGGAAAGGAGGTGAGCGTGGCTGCCAGCCTGACTCTCCCCAGGTGAGTCCCAGCAATGAGCTGTGAACAAGCTGCTTTGGTCGTGCTGGCCAGCAGTCTTCCCCTCCCCTGAAACCTGCCTGACACTTCCACAAAGGCCAGGGAGCAGGTGGCCCTTAGCCACGGGATTAGCCCGCCATTCTGTTCATTGCGGAGCTGCAATGGAAAAACTGATCTTAACTGAAATAGACTTCTCTCATCCAAGGTATGCACAAATCATAAATCATTCCCTTACAGGAAGAAACGGGTATCAAGGATTTTTTTTAACATCAAGACATCCTAGACATCTCTATTTTATGTGGAAGAGACTATATGGTGATAAAAAACACAACACAACACAACATAATCTGCGTGACTGCTATATGTTGGATTTCAAGGACATCCGACCAAGCAAAAAATGTTGCCACCATTATTTGATGGGAGTTTAATTATTTCCAAAAGAATTTTGTGAGCCCTCCCTTGCCTCCCTCTCTCTTGTCCCCATATCTCTACTTCCCCTTGACAACCAAAACCCTCCCACTGCCCATGGGAAGAAATAAAAATGGAAGGAGCATTCAAATGGCCGAATTAATGTTTCCACATGATAAGCGAGCTTAATATAATGCTGACAATCACAGCACTCACCCTGCCAACTAGAATTGGATCGGGTCCAGAGAATTCCTCCAGCACAAACATTTGATTCCAAACCCATCCTCTCTTGGCGCGGCTCAGTAATCTTTGTCCTTCGCCAAGACCGCTCGCCACCGCTGTGGACCCACCACTTTGTGTACTTTTCGACTGGCCTGCGATTGGAGTCATAGACACACAGGGAACACAAGTAATCCACACCAGCAGCAAGGACATCCACAGATCCATGAGCATTTCCTCGGACCGCTTTGGCATCCTGTCGTTGTGTGTTTTATTTGTTTGTTTGTTTGTTTTACAAGACGCTTCTCTCTTGGCCTCTTGTCCCCCCTCCCTCTCTCTTCAACTGCTCCTTCTTAGATAACAAGAAAAGGTTACTTGTGTCCTCTTTGAACAGTAGAGCTTGCATTCATGGTGTGATAAAGGTCACTTGCATGGCTTGGCATGCCTCCATAGCCGATGGTGAGGGGGTGAGGCGCTCAGCACAGCATCCATTTGGCATTATTCCGAGGGGGAGACCTGTAAGGGAGCAATGACAGTTTGTTAGTTGTCTTTTAGTTTTGTGAGAAGCTGTCAGGACATGAGGAAGAAAGGGAGGTGGGAATAAAGGGAAAGTAGAGTGAAATAAACAGTTGACCAAATCAGACAAGACAGCTGGGACTAGACAGAGATGAAAAATCTGTTTTTAAGGAAAGCAAAAAGAAAACATGGGATTTAAAAAAAAAAATCAGGAAGTAAATACTCATTTTAGGATAAGAAGTCAAGATGTCAAATCATCATTACAATATCTATCTGTAGCAGCCACGATCCTTTATTCCTCTTTATTATCATGCTACAATTGAACAACAAATGGGTATGTCTGTACTCTGAGGCTGTTCAGCCCTCTACATCAGATTGCCTTGCTTTAATCTGTTGTTCTGGGGATTATCCTAGAAAGACTGTGAGCAATTACATGTTCCTTATGATTATTGTTTTGACAATACATTTTGGGTGACATATCCTTATATGCTACAGTAGGATTTCTTTGAGATCTGTGACTGCATACATGCAGTGGTGCCAGCTTTAGATAGAGAGGCTGGTTGCAGGTGAGCTTCAAAATGTCAACAGCGCTGCAGCTCACTGATATCAACTGAACCAAATGAGATAATTGTGAAGATATTTAGAGGCATGTTTAATCATTAAATGAAATATGTAATTTTTCAGTAACACAAAATCAACTGAAATCAAAAAAAAAAAAAACTACCAAAATGAAACAACTGAGTGACACTTTTGTTACATAAGATAGAGAGGATGCAGTTAAATGTAAATTTTAACCTTTAATCAAAAACACTTTTGGCTTTAACTTCAATTTCAGCTCCTGGGTCGTTTCAATGTACAACACACAGATGACGGTTGGTCACTGAAATATAAAACCAGAGACAAATAAATCCCAGACAAAAGGTTTGGCTTTGACTTGTCCTCAGCTTATAAACTGATGCCGCTAGACATACTATCACACGGTTAGTTCTGGTAACTTTTACTACACACAGTGCGGAGTAATATGGGGTTCCAGCAGTGCAATTTCAAGGACAATAAGCTGTAACTTATTCCACCTGAAGCCAACTGCAATATCATAAAGTGTGGAGTGATCCGAGTTACTGTGACATTCTACAACTGGATACTATAAGCGCCAGTTTAATAAAAAGCGGAGATATAGAGGGAAATTATTTAAATGCAAAATTACAGCCCATATAAAATATAACTATAAATCACCACCAGAGAATAAATTTCCCGTTTCTTTTTAGCGCATTATCAAGTCACTGTGACTAAGCAGGCGGTTTCAGCACCACGGGTGTAGGACAGCTCCCCGTCAAAAAGCAGCCGGTCCAGACGGTTCAGCCGAAAATCAAGCGCCGGCAGCGGCAGAGCTGTCCAAGGTAGGAAACCCACAGTGGTGCAATTCACCTTTCAGCCAGTCAGCCGGTCGGAAATTAAGCCATAAAGTTTGAGGCTACCACCTGCCTTTTACGTCTCTGCAGCACATTTCGCGAATACCCACATTTATCCTCTCTCTGAAGTTTTCCCTTCTTTGATCAGACTGTGTTTCCAATCAGTCCATTCAGTGCATCAGACGTGGCACTGGAGGGCATAAGCAGTCCCATTAACGGGAAATAAAGCATATGCAGTTAGAATATGTGCAGGATATACTGCGACAGAGGGAAGTGAAATGTGTCTAAAATGTAGCCTAAGTTGCAGACCTGTCTGTAGACTTGCTCTGTCTCTCCGCATCATCTCGCTCCTGTAAAATGAAGCCAGGCGATGGCGAAAGGGGCTAGAAGTCCTGATGAACGCTCCACAAAACATCAGTGAACAACCGCAATACCTGTTAGGTTTCTAAATCTTGGTGGCGGACTATACTTACTAGTGACACTTGCATCCTTCTCCGCTGCTGCATCATTTCATCGTTTATGTTTTCTTCTGTCAAAATACGCAAAAAAAGTCCAACGCGTGTAATTGAAGGCGGTGGGAGAATGAGCCAAAAGCGGAGAGACGTGAGCCTGGAATCCTTCCTGCAGTTTGCTAAGACGGGGTGACAGTGTTGAGGTTGTAGTTTAGAGCTCCGACAGGCTTGCTAGCCGACTGGAAAAGTGAGGAGGAGATGGAGGAGAGATGCACGGTGGCGAAGAGAGCCTCCCCTCCACAGCGCTCATTGGGTTGATGAGGAGCCGGGTCAACAGGCGCACAAATGAATGCATTCCGCGCCGCTGAGCCACGGCCGCGCAAAGGTTATCGTCTCACATTGCCGACTGTAGCTGTAGCTGTTGCATATATAGGTCTGTGCAGGTAAAAAAAAACCCTCTCATTAGATTATTTTCTATATTAGAACTCTGCTCTTTGTTGTCCCCCACTTCCCTCGGTTATTAGTGAAATGAAACAGGCCAGGCTGCTCATTTCCACTGTCATTTGATCGGGTTAAGCAATGAACAGATGGACACACACTGTGGCCTTGTTAGCACAACGGAAAGTTGAGAGGTGTTGTATCATTCAGGATACACTGTCTCTTCTGTGGTTTGTTTGTATTCTTTGCACATTAATGTACACAGAAAGATATTTTGTGCGTAGAAAACTAAATCCCAGACTATTAACATATACGGAACAGGGAACGTGTTACACAGGTCTTATTAAGACACTTAGTGAAAAGGTCATGCTCATCATAGCAGAGTGTTAGTGGATGTGAGTGTTGGTGTGTGAGTGGCAGCGGAGGGGGCCGTGCTGATGTCCACGGACAGAGCCCTCTAGTGTTTGTGCAGCAGCCAGACAGGCCCTGGGGACTAGTTTTTTACTGGTGAAGCACAAGAGGATGGCTTTTTCTCAGCTGCAGGGTCTCTTCATGACACATAGACAGTGTGCATATTCACTGATAATAAGGCCTGGTCAAAGAGGAAAAGAGTTTCCTGAGTGTCTGAGAGCACAACATGTTTATTCTGCCTCATCACCTTAACACAACAGAGCTCCTCTAAGGCTTTGCCTGGCTAAGGCCTTTTGACCCAGGTGCCAGAGATTCCAATTAGCAAAGACATCAAGTATACTATTATTTATTTCTGTACCATTTAATTTTCCTCCCACTCATGCTTTGATGTTGCAGCTGTGTTTCAGATGGGAATTCTCCAATCATCTTTTTTAAAAGCTTCTGCTGCATAATACATTAGGCTGTAAATGTTGAGCTATGTTTCTCGGGCTAAATATGAATGAAGATTTCATTGACGGACATTCTGCCTGTGAATAGAGTTAAATGTGTAAAAAGTGACGTTCAGATGGTAGTTTTTCATTTATAATCACTGGAAATGTTAAAGTAAATAAACACCCAAAAAGCACATGACAGTTGTTGACATGGTGTAATTATTTTTAGATGCGGTGTAATCGTGTTAGGTGTCTAACACGTGCATTACCTCGCGCCTAACACAACACAATAAAAGTGTCAAACTTTGAAGCACTAGCCCGAAATTCATACTTAACACAAGACTATATGCTGTTATAAAAATGTGTTGGCATTGAAGTTATTCAAGGCACATTCTTTAACAGGCAGCGTAAAAGCTGCATTGACATCAGGTGAATCCAAAACTAACTAATCATTCAAAATCTCCTTCTGTGAGTGGAGTTTTGTGCAAATGAGAAGGTCCCAGCTTTAAATTAGTGATTAATTCAACTGACATGGCCCCTGCCAGTGATCAAAATATCAGATGGCTTTGAAAAAGGCAAAGTAAGTGAAGGGGAAATGGTCTTTAGAACCCAAGCATCCTCAATCGATCATTAGTTACTGCTTTGTCAGTGGTATTAATCACAGAGCTGTAGCAGTGTGTGCCACAGACGTCCACATCTGAAACTCCACACAGCAAGTGACCCCAACAGGAACTGTTACTATATGGAGATTTTGCTCTTGATTTAGCTTTTCTTGTATGTTATTTGCTACTGTCCCACCATTTAAAGCACAAGCTTGCCCACACTTATGCATATTCACACCAGGTTATTCTTAGTAGCAAAGAGCATTTTAAATAACACCACACCTCCACATCCTAATTTGGCCAAGTTTCCGACTCATAACACATATGACTCTTCGTGATGAGCAGTTCTCCTTTGTAACTGCCAGAGAATCTGTTTTTAACTTGTTTCTTCTTTACTTTGCTTTACTTTTTTTTCATTGTCATTGTTGGTAAGGCTCCCTGCTGTATGACCACAGGCTTCACCTTGACAACAACTGCCTCATGACTGGCATGATACATCCAACAGGTACAATATACTGCAAAATATTGAACTCTCTGAAAATACAACATCAGTGAGAGAAATGACACAATGTTGAATGTATTTCTGAATTAAAAATCCTTCTAAGTATGGTCCCATATAGGTATACTTGATTATAACATTTTTTCAGATACTTTAATTGTTTTTGCAACTTTATAAGGTTTAAAACTATTAATCTGAAATACACTACATACAGTATGCAACTGTCAGTTATTTTCATTACCTATTAATCTGCAGGTTATTTTCTCAATAAATAAATTGCTTTCTGAATTGCTGAAGCCAATCCCATCTGACATTGGGCGAGAGGCGGGGTACACCCTGGACAGATCACCAGTCTATCACAGGGCTGACACATACAGACACACAAACAATCACATTCACACCTATTTGCAATGTAGTCACCAAATAATCTAATCCCACACTAGATGTCTTTGGACTGTGGGAGGAATCTTGAATTAGTGTGGACACCTCCAGACCAGAACTGTAGAACTGTGTTACATCTCTAACTAATCGGGTACCATTTAATTGATTGAAATGCAAACTTTAAAGAATGTGCGAGCTTTGGAATTAATGCTCATTGGTTTCTTATTCCCAGGATTTCCCAGGTGACCAGGAAATTAAAAGTTTCCTTGCACTCACAGCCATGTCCCACTACTGTTTCTGCTCTTGCCACAAACAAAGAGAAGTTGCAGTGAGTTGAGAGGGGCAATTTTATGTCTGACCAAATTCTTCTTCCTCTTTGCCTCATCCACCTGTCTTGACCAATAAAACAATAAAATAGCATATCAGTAAAAGTGCTCCACTCAAAAGGCATGTGGCTGGTGGACATAAAAGGCTTGGAAATACTCATTGTTCTTCATTGTTAAGTGCTGCCCTCTTCATTTGACAGTATAATATTAACAGCACAATTGAGAACCCAGGCTGGTTCCTTCCATCACCTCGTTCAAAACCGCTGCAGCTGATTTCATAGAGGGTTTTAAAATCCCTTTTTTAGCTGCTGTGAATTGTTTAAAATGTCAAGATATGCAAATCAATTCTGACCTATTTTGAATAGTAAAATACAGCATAAAATCAAACTTAAATTTGAGTTGAATAAGACAAAAGTAGTAAAAAAAAACACCCCTCTCACTTAAACACTATCTGTCCAGACAGTATACAAAGTTTACAAACAATCCACAATACTTGAAGTCACTGGGAAATTTTGGGTGATGTCTGTGCTGAACAGGCTGAGATATAAGTACAGCATGTGGCACATTAGCATTCCTAAAAGTCACATTTTAATTGGTTGCAGATTAAAGTTAATTGATTTAGCTGATACTTTTAAAGCTCCTGAAGATAATTAAGTGCAGTGTTGAGAATTCTGATATGTTGACATTTTGAGAATGAACAACCTGTAACATGTGGGTACAACATAACGTTAACTAACATCTTAATCATGCAAATTGAAAAACATGGCAGATTTAATTATCACCAGTCGAATCATTGGTCCTCATTAATTACATTGGGCTTATTTATTCATATTCACATATCTATTCCACTTACTTTCCAATTATACAGGACATTCCTCAGACCCCCGCTGATATAACAAACAGTAATTCCATTCCTGCTTCATTAGGGAATGCATGTAATAAGACGCTGAGGGGATGGAGGGACAAGTATCCAAGGTTGAGTAGCTGAAGCAACAAGAATCCAGAGCATCAGAAATGATTATCAGCCATTTATTAATACTCACATACTTATACTCTATATGTGTAGGTGTAAGGAAATGTATGAAAAGATGATATCACTTACATATCTCGTGACACACTCCCACACACTCAATTATAAAAATAATCACGTTTATCATGCAAAATGACTCAGCCAGAGGCCATTCATGTGTATATATGAATTGATAACAAGGTCAATCACCAGATGTTGCTATCTGAAGCAAACTAATGAACAATATCCAGTTTATACCTGTGAACGATTTGAAAATATTTTTATATAAGTAAATAAATATTTTTAGAGACAAGAACGTATAATCCCACATGATGTCGTTACACCAAAGATACCACTCCACAGCTTCCTAACATTGTACAAAGAATGAAAAAAGCTATCAAATTATTATTATTTTTTTTGTTAAACGGGTGTTAGCCTCATCCTTCCATTTCCCTTTGCCACCACCCAAAGTTGTTGGCCCACACCATTGTAGGGTGTGCTGACGTGTTGCAGATATAATATTTGTGATTTTAACAGTCTCAGTATGAAATGTCAGCATGCCAATATTGGCTCAATAGCACTAAATAAACATTAAACTGAAGTATTGTACTAGTACCAACTTGCTGTCCCCAGAACCTCTAGCTTGGTGTAAAAAAGTTAATAAATAAAAAGATCCATTGTCTAATGGATAGAACTAACTTAACTGTAACTTAAAATTTCAAGAACTGAAGTAGCCATCCAGACGCCAACTCTTAAGTTGAAAAGGACAAACCCCTTTGTTTAAATGTATTGTACTAAAGCATGTTGAGTTTTTAGAAGAGTTCTTTAAGGAAAATCAGATGCAGGTGCTGTGTTAGTTACACTATGTGAACCAGCTCCATTTATAAAATCAGGTCATCACTCTTTTTTTCCCAGCCTCTCTGTCAACTGTGGTGCTCATGACCATGAGGGCACAATGGTAAATGTGAATGTGGCAAAAAATGAAATAATTTCATATTCATCTGGTGTAATGTGAGAGGGAGGTTATAGATGAAGACAAGTGCTTGCAGAAGAGTTATATGATTTGATGAAGGCAGACATCAATAGACATAGATGGTTGTAATGAATAGACAGAGTGCTATGGTAATGACACTTTACCTTTAATAGTGCTCATTAAGAAGACTAGCCACTTGGTTAATAAGGATGAGAGATGAGTTCTGCCATTTGTCATCAGGCCATAGACAGCGGAAGACTCTTATGAATTTTCTTACTGATAGGAGGTAAAAAAATTATTAGATTACAGATGTCCTGCCATCCCCCCAACATCAGCTGAGTTGGCTCCAACACCCCCACAACCCTCATCAGGATAAACAATATAGATAATGGGTGGATGGACAAATGTCATGATGGCTCTGACCACAGGATTCACAGGGATGGCCACTACATTTTTCCAAATGTCTTAAGAATAGATATCAAAATTTGTGTGTGTGTGTTGTTTTACCAGTCTGGTATAGAAGACAAGGTAGGTTAAATATCTGTTAAATCCTAATGCCATGTTGGAAGTAAATAATCAGTTAGGATACCAATGTCCCATGACTCATCCGTGAAGTGCACACTGCACACTTATTTGGAGAGTGCAGATAAAGCCCACCCACTGTTCACAACCCAGTGATCAAAGATGGCCCTAATCATGTTAAAAGTTGTGTTTTGATCAACATTTTAATCTTTACTAAATTAAGTAATATTGAAATGTTCTTGTTCTTCCTATGTTCTTCTGCACACATCTTAGGTCTTTAGGGAACAGGTGCACTGGATCAAAAAATAGTTGGTCCATGAAGGTCCATGAAGTTGTAAACATAAAATATAAGGACCAATTTTGGATTCTAACTGTAAAATGTCAATGTGTGATTACCTCAGTAAGACCTCCATACATGTTGGTTACTTTATTTTAATGAGATCATTTGAATGGTTTATTTTAATGAGCTCACTGAGCTCCTTAATTCATATGCATTCTGCAGGCACAACTGACATCCTTTGATTTGTGGGATTTCTCTCGGGTCAGAGCTTCTTTGTTAATATATCGTTCTCTGTGTAGTTCCTGTTTTGGTGAGTTTTGCCTGATGAATGTCTGAGGAACCAACCAATGTTAAAGTGCACACAAGTGATGGACAACATGCTGGACTTTTGCCTTTTTTCAAAAATGTAAGACTGAAAATACAAAGTGCAACACACTTGCACAGTGTGTTGCACTTTGGATAAGTGTTGGTGTAGTAAAAATATTATTGTTTCTAGAACCTGGTCACAATACCAGAAAGCTATAACATTTTAGATTAACTAATATCTAAATATCTTTTACATTTTAAAGTGGATGTAATCAATATTATTGATATATAAGTCCATCAAAATCTGAAACTACTATGACAACGTGAAAGGAGTCACCCACAGTGATGGACCTACAGAGAATTATGAGCCAAACTATGGCATGGTTCAGCTCAGTCAGCAGCAGACAGACACAGTCAGCAAATAGGTGCTGAACACAGAGGAGCATCTAGCAGCTAAAGAAGAAAATGTTTCCCTCAGTGGGTTGTAAAGACCATAGTGAATGTTGGATTTTCATTCATCCAACACAACTGAATGATTGTGACTCTAAATTGCCCATAGGATTGAGTGTGAGTGTGTGTAGTTGTTTGTCTCTATGTGGCCCTGTGATGGACTGGTGACCTGTCCAGGGTGTACCCCTGCCTTTCACCCAAAGAGAGCTGGGATAGGCTCCAGCAGATCCCCATGAACCTGGTTAGGAATAAGAGGGTATAGATGATGGATGGATGGATATTTAAGATGACTATGATTATATATTAAGTTGAAATTTATAGTTCTGACTTATTTCTGTTTCAGGTTTGGATGTTTTTGCTACAGTACCTGTTTTTCATTGATTAAAATTGTCTAGCGTCTACCACCTTCTAAATTTAAATGGACATTTGCGAATTTGAATTGTATATTAATACAGTAACAGGCAGGTAAACAGCAGGTTAATCTGTCACTATGTATATTCACACTAATCTCACTTAAGATTTGTGTACACCGTGCAATTGAAAATGGGCTTGAATTGCAATGAATGCCTTTTTTGTATGAGAACGAGATTTCAGAGGGATTTCTAGTTTCTAATTAATAATTGGTATATGTAGCTGACGGTATGTGAGATTATTTGAAGTTATTAGAAAACACCCCCTTTCAGTGAATCTTATGACAGAAAGAAGGCAACCAACAATCCTGCAGGGATTGCACAGCCGCACCAAAAGTGTTTTGTTCAGGAAATTTAATTGCGACATCTACTAACGTGTTCCTATGAGTATTACAAAATAATGACTCTGTTCTAACATGAAATTAAAAGCAAAATGTTTTTTTCTCTGGGCTGGAATAATCTTAATGGAAAAATATTAATACTAATACCCTAAGTCCCATTGTTTTCACTGCTTTGCTTCATTGTTTGATGATAAATTGCAACTTGTCCTGACTTCCAATCACATTCCCCCTGTTTTTGGCTTTTCATATTTTGTAGCTTTCATTGTCCAAAAAAAAACCTCTCCCTTGGTGCTGCGTACAGTACATTTCCTTTGTTCTCTATAGAGTTAGGAGACAGCAAAGTGCAAAGTATTGTTTCATTACACTGGGAAATACTGTATTATGACAAATCAGCATATGATGAAATCTGAAACAGCTTTTAAACAATGTTTAACAAGCTTAAAAATAAAATGTAAAGGAACAACAAAGGAACACATAGATATCAAAAACAAAGTCGAGATTGGCAAAGGAAGGAAAGGAACGTCAGTACAGGAGCACATAGAATGGGCTTGAGGAGAATGGATAGCACCAGGACAAACACAACTTGGCTATTGATTTATTGGAGGGCAAAATCTTAGAGACGGGTGCAAGATTGATCAAGTGGAAGGTTATCCTTACTCACAGAGGCAAGCTGTTTGCCAATATCCATCACTGGAAACTCAAAATGGCTCAAAGGATCTTTGACATTCCCCAACACTGCAGAGCCAGCAGCTGGCCAGGTAAGGAGTTTCTCTGTGTGTGGGGGGATTATTTTAGACTCCACACTGACTGAAAGGGTTTGTGTTAGCCTTCTTGGAGGTAAAAATTAAGTCTTGTTTCAGTGTCAGTTTAGCATCAGAGCATGAGTGGGAGAAAAATTGATCATTTTCATGTCTGGACATGCATAGCAATGATTGATATATACTTCGGTGCTGAGGTTTCAACCCACATATCTTCTCTTTCATCTACAAAAGCTGAATCATGGCAAAAATGTTATCACAGTAACTTTTTTCAGTTAATCAAAAGAAAAATCAATATTTCTGTCTTTTGTCAATAAAAAAACAATCAACAATATGTGATATGTGTTGTTTGAGTGGACCGGTGTTTAGTGGTGGTGGTTTTTTAATGACTTGGAGTAGATTCTGAGGAGCTAAAACTAATATCTTTTGATAGAAACTATGACAAAATGTGTTTTCTTCTTCCCTGACAAGACAAGACTAGAATGTTATTTGCCTTTCAAAATAAACTACATGGTCAGTCTACACGGGTGAAATCTCAGGAAGGTGTCGGTACCACTAACAGTGGAGCAAAGAGTTACCTGAGTTGTTAACCAGAGTTCCCTGGTTCTACACCTGTGGGATTCAGTAGAAGGAAAAACTGTATTTTGATTAAAAGTAATGACTAATAGTTGATGAAAACATAACTTTTCGTCAATAAAATTTAGATTAAAATTATAAAGGACAAAAATGACTAAAGTGTATCTGGGACTTATCAGTGTTTTCATCTGAAAACTAAGATTAACTTGAAAATACACTAGCGGCCAAAATTAACATGGCTGAGCAAGTAGTGTACAGTGGACTTTTAGACCTTTACCACTGAAAATGCAACTGATGAGAATGATGCATATGAACCAAGACAGCAATAAAACCAACAAATCCGCACGAAAATGAAACCACTTCATAAAGCTGAGGTGCGGGTGATCATTATCTGCAGGTTTGTTCCTACAACATTTTTACATACACAGGTGAGATCTACATAAAAGTGGTATATACAGTGTAGGTGGTAGTTTAATCTTTGCCAAGGAATTCTTTCTCACTGATGTGAAGGAACACTATTGTTTGGTAGAAGTCAAATGCAGTGACATTTAGGTGACACATGGGCTGTACACAGGTTGCCACAGTGGAGCAGTGTTTAGCATTGTTGCATCACAGCAGGAAGGTTCTTGAAGTTTGCATGTTCTACCTGTGTCTGTGTGGTTTTCCTTCAGGCAGCTTCCTCCCACACCCCAGTGTCATGGACAGATGAGTCTAATTGGTGACTCTAAACTGCCCATAGGTGTGAATGTGAGCATGAATGGTTGTCTGTGTCTATGGGTCAGCCTGTGATAGACTGTGCAGGGCCCCTCGCCCCATGTCAGATAGGCTTGCCTCCAGTCACTCACCTGCAAACCTCTACAGGATAAGCGGTATAGCAGATGGATGAATGGATATGCTACATGTACACTCAACTGTGAGAACAAGTGAATGAACATCAAAACAATGATTTAGTAGCAATATCCTAAAAGGGCTTTGTACATATGTGCTTGTCTCTAACCTGCCCAGACTGTTCTGAGAAGTCATGGCCTCTCGAGCATCAATTAATTTGCATCTGCACTGGTGTTGACAAGAATCACCACCAGGTTTCTGCCCTGATTGTTTCATCTGTTGGGGCATGAGAATAAAGTGAGACACAATTAATTCCTGTGAACCAAAATCCACCCTGTCCATTAATCTTGTAATTGTAACAGAATACATGAATGGAGGCAGCAGTGGCAACATGTCAAGTGCGGAACATGAGGTGAAGGAGATTCAGGAGACTAAGCAGATTGACTTTGAAAGCTTTGACACACTGGCCATCCTCTTAAACAACTTTCAGTTCAATTGTTTTCTAAGATTTGTGGAGCTAAATATGAATTTAAATTCAATATCAATTTAGTTTGATAAATTAAAATTTTAGAAACACACAGCCAGTTCTCATTCCCAGAGCATAAGAATTCATTGCAACACAAGTGCATTTATATGTGGGACTGGGAATTATTATTTGAAATAATTATAAATATGCCAGTTGCTTATTATACTGCCTAGATAAAATTTAGAGAAAACTCAGCTTTCATGGAGAATGAATAAGTATTTATACATGTGCTATCTTACTCAAATATATAAAGGCATCATAATCATAGAAAACATAAAAAGATATTTTTTATGATTTGAAGCTCTGTTGTATTATCAAGCACATATAAACTGTTTTATAGCCACTTTCCTGGAATTCAGAAAAATATCTTTAAGAAGTAATTATTTTTCATTTATTTTTAATAGCGTGATACCCAACTGTTATTTTATAATTTGTTGTTAGTACAACAGATAGTTAAATGACATGTTGATTTCATTTAAGTAGGCTGCATAAACAGAAAACTATAAAGGTTTATATGCACACTGTACAGAGTAATGGGAACTCTCCTTTATGCATAATATGAGCTCTACGTTGCCAGTGAAAAAGCAGTTGCATGTGAATGTACTGATATGATATCAAAGACTGAGGAACATGAAAGAAACCATCCATCCATCCAAGTGTCTATATAGCTTATCCTGCAGGGGTTATGGGGCAGCTAGAGCTGATCCCAGCTGACATTGGGTGAGAGGTGGTGTACATCCTGGACAAGCTGGCAGTCTATCACAGGCCTGACACGTAGACACAAACACTAAACATAGACAGGCATTTAAACTCTCCAATAAACCTAACCTGCGTTCCTTTGGACTGTGGGAGGAAGTCTAGTTCCCAGAGAAAACCCATAAAAACGCAGGGAGTACACAAGAACTCTAAACAGACAGACAAGACAACAGTGCTAACAACTGGACCGTCATTCTTTCTGTAAGGAATAGTACCTTAAAAAAAAACAAACAAAAAAACATGACATTAAACATAGAAGTCTTCCAAATATATTAGTTATATAAGGTTCCTAGTCTTTGTCATTGCTTGGTTATCATTTAGAGTAATCTTTGAGTTGTTATACCTAGTTTACCTGTGTATGCTGCATTTGATTAAATTATAATTCCTCTGTAGCATGAACCTCCTCTGAAAGTGGAGCGCCAGGTGTTTCACAGATAGCGTGATTTGTCATCTGGTATGTTCAGTTGGTGTGTAGGACGTTATAGCGCAGGAAAAGTCCCACCGTTTCCACTCCAGGCACTTGTGTCACGCTCATCATGTTTGACAGCTGTTCAAACTTCATCGCATCTGCTTATTTAGAGGAAAAGTCTGCTGCTATCATTAGCACATTCACAACATTGCCATATTGCCCCTTTTTACATCTGTTCTCAGAAGTAAACTGTAACTGATGGTATTATCTAAAGCCGTGATTCAATAATCTGGCTAATCCTTTGGGACTTCTTAGAACTGGATGTTGTAGGATTGAACACTTGCTGTGCTCTTGCAAAAGTAAGAAGCCTTAGAGTCAAGAGTTGAAATTATGGTGTGCAGGATAAAACTATTTTTGGGATTAGGAATATATCATTTTGAAAATTAATGAGCATATTCTGCCGAAATGGAGAAAACTTTTATGCTCGCATAAAAATGATAAACACATTATCAAAGCTACAATGATTGACTGAAATAGGTGCTTTATCAAACAGAAATTAAAATTATTTCCATTAAACACAAAAGCAGTGTTACAATGCAACAGTGATTAAAGTGCATGCTTGTTTATTGGGTGCAATGGATTGGAAGACTCCATTATATTTAGAATGGGGCTATGTTTAGACTGGAGGAACACTAAGGTCATAAGAAGCTTTAGGGTGAAAAAAAAACACATACCACCTCCTACCCTCCATCCCTTACTCTTTCACACTTTCCTGCAAACCCTGCCATTTCAGAGATTTATAAATAGTATTAAGACTGTTCTTGGCTCTCTTGTCGTTATGGGCCGCTCAGTTTGAGTGGCGGTTGTCACAGACAATTTCTATCATGCTTTTATAGAAAAAGGCCGTTCAGTGAGGAATAGAAAATTCCCTTTGAGGAGGCAAAGTTGGAAGAAAATTGGGCACAATGAATTCTGATCTATTTTGGCACATAATTGTAAAAAGCATAAATATTTCAGTGTTACCAAAGGTCTTCAAAGCTTTCAGATAAACACTTTGACTTCAAGCAAATGATTTCAAGCGTTATGACAACAGAGATGAATGATTTGGTAACCTGCAAGCACTCCTACCTAGTTTATATTCTCTTAGATCTCATGACTTATGCATTTGCAGGTGGTTATTTGCAGGGGAAAAAAAAGTTCGCTGGATTATATAAACTGTCATCTATACATCATTAGCTGCAAGTCTGTCTGAATCATTTTAAATTTCACCCCTAACTGTGATGCATACTCAGTAGAAATGAATGGAATCAAGTCTGCTTGGTATATCAATAAAACATTGTGGCTAGACACATCAGCCTAATTGCCAGGCAGGTAAAACAAATCTTAAACAAAGCTGTAATGTATATTTTAGTGCTCTGTTGGAAAGGCTCAGACAAAGCCTTGATGCACAATCTGACAGGCATCAGGGAATAGAAGCAAAAATGGCAAATCCCTTTCAGATTCAGAACTGGGAGAAATAAATGATGTAATTGGCAGAAAATGTCTCAGGTCTGAATCTTTGTGTTTTGGTGAAGTTCTCCATTCGTTCTGACAGAGGAGTCAGATCTACTCATACTGCAATAACTAAGAAATAGCCCTAACTCTGAGAAGGTTGCATGAAGCTCTTTGCCCTCAGGTCCATGAAATGCCCTGAGCTCTACTATACTCTAAAGACACCTACATGGCTCATGTACTTCTTATACTTTTCAACTCTTGTTGCCAGCTACCTCAGTAACACCACACAACTTTCTGACAACTCACAATCTTTGTAAATGCTACTATATACTGCACATCACACTCCTTAAAAGGCTTTGATGGATTTTAAGCAGCAAGATGCAACCTTTTCATCTAATTGTTTTTAATGAGTTTGAAGCACAGCATGGCAGTATTGCGCCACAGGCACCTTACAGTATGTTTGCCTGCTTCTGGCAGTGTTGAGGACATCTCTGAGTCTTTCAGAGCTGAAAATGATTCAACTTTTGATATGTTCCCAACAGGAAAAAC
This sequence comes from Mastacembelus armatus, assembly GCF_900324485.2. NCBI lineage: Eukaryota > Metazoa > Chordata > Actinopteri > Synbranchiformes > Mastacembelidae > Mastacembelus > Mastacembelus armatus. Next base: position 24,965,867 of record NC_046635.1, read on the forward strand.
ACACCACATTACTGTCATTATTTTCCATTCTTGTCACTGTATCAAAACACAGGAGGACCATTCTTCTTGATTGTAAATAAGAGAAACTATGGAGTTTTATGATTCACACAGAGCATGATGGTGAAGAAAGTCATGATTTGATTGTCATAGTGGAACTTTTTGTTTTCTATTGTTACAGTGGATAAAAACACTAAATTTGCAAAGCCCTGCTCCCATTACCAGGGACAGGGGGAAGCTATTTTTCAGCCACGGAGTTTCATGGCCCAGCCCAATTTTTTCATGGTGAGAACTTGGATAAAGTCAGTTCAGATATGTTTCATTCTTACTACCCCAGGTCTTTTTTTTATTACTGATATGTTTTAACAACAATATATAATTTAAGTAATACCTCACTTTAACAGACAGAGCAGCTATTCATTAAGCATATGTATAATGAAGGGGTTATTTTACTGCATACACTACATAATAAGCATGCATAATCATTTTAATTTCATTATAGATAAAGGTTAGTTTGTTCAGATGACATACTACTGAACTGGTTAGTATGACATTCCACTGATAACTACCTCATCATTCTCTTGTCTTTACCTTGAATTGCCATTTGCTATGTGCTCCTTTGAAATCAGTTTGGCACTTTGGCCACATCATCTTCCCACATTCTATTTAGGCCCCCCATCTCTTTTTGCCACTATCCAAAACTTCCTGTGACACCCAAAAATGCTTAATCATGGGATGAACAGGCACCTAAAGCTGTGCTGGATGGGCCTGATCAACTATATTAATTTGGGACGGAGGAACTCAGTCAGGTGGAATTCAGTCCTCCACTCAATTAACTGCGTTGCAGAGGCTGTGGCGTCACAGCTGTAGAATGTGGAACTTGTTCTTTTAGAGCAGGTAATCTATGGAGCTGCAACAGTGACACTTGCCGTTTGGCAGTACAAAATAACACTTGGCAATGAAAACATAATTGGAGCTGAAAAATAAAACATTGGCATTGAATAAGCTATGAAAAAGAAAAACACTGGCATTGAAACAAGTATTAATACTGAAAATAATTACAATCGTCTCAGTTTTTGCTGATATTTTTTTTTCAATGACAATCTTCTAATTTTCAGTCGACATCAATTAGAGGGAGTTTGCATGCACGGCATCAGATACGTAACAAGTTGAAGCCAGGCACACTTCAATACTGAGTTATATATACTGTGAATAACATAACTGTTGTGAACTTTGGTGATGTGTAACCTGTGCATAAAAAGAGAAGAGAGTTTTATAAATAAAAGATACTCATCACATTAAAAATAAAACAGTCTTATGTCTCCTGGAACTGGCATTGTCCCATTTTCACTACAATAAACTCTTATTCTGCTAAACATTCTCGACATGTTCATTATGTTTCTCAGTCTATGTGGAACTTGAAGCTAAATATTACAGGGTCTCTGGGTAATTAGTTGGTACAACCTGACCTTGGCTGTTCCACCGTGCTTACAACAGTATATGTATACACTATTCTTGAGCATAAACTAGTATTGCATTAATCATTACAGTGGAAGTCATATGATAAGTTTATGACCTATATTGATAGGCAACACAACTGAGAAAAACAGCATTAACATATGGAGCATCATTTGATTATGTCAGTGGCACAGCTATTCAAACTGTGTTTTCCCCTTATGACACAAATATCCATCTAAAGTCAGAACCCCCTCCAAGCTATGATCATCAAATCAACACCACAGTGGCAAAGCAAGAAAAATTTTACCATGTTCACACAAAATACAATTTGAGTGTAAGGAATTTCAGCATTGATAAATGTGGAATTTAATTTCCTTTTATAACTAAGAAGAACTGGCAACTCTTGATGTTTCAGTGTGTTCATGTTCTGTCCTATTGTTAGAGTTTAACAGGCAGTGAGAAATCAATGACACCAGCTCCAAAACTATTTGCAGCCTTCTTTGCCCTGGTCCTCCTCTACTGTGTCAACACAATAAGAACACGAAAATACTAAAATTATATTGACAAAGGCAGAATGCCCACATTGCCTCAAGAAAAAAAAAAACAAAAAAAAAAACGTTTTCACATCACATCCACCCTTGGAATCTGACCCCCTGCCCTTTCCATTTGGATCACTTGCTCCTTGTTAAAAGGGCCCAGCCCTGGACAGAGCAGTGGTGGTGATACCCCTAATGAAGATGAATATTCAGCTGCTTTAGAAAATCTCTTGGATGACTGCCCAGCCTGCACTCGCTGTTCCAGTCAAATTGGCGGCACGATGAGGGTGGCAGGAGGGGCTCGACGCATTGGGCTGAGGTGGGGAAGTTGCGTAGTGGGGGCCAGTAGAGATGATTAGGGTGGCAGACAGACAGGAGAGGCATTTGTGCCTGAGTGGTTCTCTGGCAAATGAGTAGAAAACAATGGCTAACTGTTGCCTACATACATAGATAAGACGACTGTACGCCACCTCCCACTTGTTTTCAGCTGGAATTGCTTTCAGCCCCCCTGCAGTCCTTAACAGGATAAGAGGTATAAACAACGGCTGGATGGTGTAATATTTGATTACATGATTCTACTTAATGAAATGAGGAGCTAGGAGTGAGTATTATGTAGAATTTTAGGTCATAAACTTGATTTAAAGATCACAGTCATGTGGCACTGGGCCGAGAAAGGGTAAACAGGCACATTCATCTCTAAAAAAAGCATAATCTGTGTTTTAAAAGGATATTTTATATTTATATTAGTCCAATACTGTGATTTTTCAAGATGAGATTTAGGAAGAATGCTGGCTCCTCTGGCAAGACCCTGCAACTGACATTCTGCTTTAGTTTGCAATTCTAGCATGTAAAAAATGATGTTTCGTGACTAAATAGAGCAGCTCTCTGAGATTACTCGTGGAACAAGAAACCAGAAAAAGAAAATGAATTTTGGGAATCTGTATATATGTATATATAAATATGTGTTAGTATGACTTTCCCAAATGCATGTCTAATGTGGCTTTTTATATGATAATCTTTACAGAAAAGAGACTTTTGCCCTCAGGCAATATAACACTAAAATAATTATATAGATGGTTAATTAGTACAGAAATATGGTTGAAAAATACCATTTGCATGGAAAAAAAACTGCAGTTGAACTTTTTCGTTAGTTTTTTCGTCTTTCGTTAGTATTTGATCATGTTTTTACATAAATTTCAGGTACTGAAACCACATTCTGACCACTTTATTGCACTTTGACTTTGTTTACAGTGAACAGCAGACAACAGCATTGCTTTTGAGGAAATCAGTATTTTATCAACTGAGTAAAAAATAATTACAAACCTAGTTGATTCTATAAAAAAACTAAATATGCCAGTAGAAATAGTAATAAACTCAAAATGATGTCTGTAATTACTATGTGGATGTTGAAGATGGTGGGTTTAAGGGCTCTACACTGTGTCATGTGCTTTCACAGTTCAGGCTACCTTTGGCCGCAGCTGCAAGCACACACCTCTTGCCAGGTGGAGAGAGTAGATGGAGAGAGCCGGCGGCCGTTAATGGTGCTGGATATTAGAAGTGAAAAGAGAAGAAATGTGGGGCAGCTTTGCCACCCGTTTGAAGTAGGGACAGCTTGTTTGTGAAGTGAAGGCCGAGCGCTCAGCTTTCATGTCCTGGTCTCATGTGACCTGGGGAGACCTCAACTTCATAAACCATATTGAATATATCGCCTGAAAAAAAAAAAAAAAAACACTGACACAATCTATTCCAGCACTTATGGGGCTCGGAAGCTTGAAGCTTTATGAAGTGAGATGAATGAGAGAACACTGGGAGTTTCAAGGCCAGCCCTTGACACGACTTTCTAAAAGACAAACATTAAAAGTATTGACTCATTACCTGAGTAATAAATAAGAGGTTTAAGGGAATGATGTGACAGTTAATTTCAGGCTGCATAACAATATCAACACTGTGACATTTGTTCACAAGTCTTCTAACAATATTGTCACACTCCATTAGTACTTTCTATGTGATCCTGTAAACGATTGTGTGATTAAACACAAATTAAAAGTAAAACCATGAAATTGCAAGTCCAGCTTCCACCTTCTCTAAAGTTGAAATCTTGTGCTCTTAACGGGAGTTTCTGACACAAGTGCTGATCCAGCTCTTGGAGATGAGGGCTTGAGAGACTTAGACGTTTTTTTGTCATCTCTGCATTTCTTGGGAGGGAATTGGCAGATTATTTGGTCAACCTCGATCAGTTCCACCACAGCTTAGAGGGATATATGCTCGCTGACTTATATTGCCCAGAAATCCATCAAAGTCAGAGGGCTTGTCCCCCTTTTAAAACTTGTGTGTTCCAATCAACCACTCAGCGAGACTAAACCATCACAAACAGGGGCCATGCTCTGCCTGCAATTGACACTGACAGATCCAGATGAAAATAAACTATGCTGTCTCTGAGCATGAATGTACCTACTGTAATGACAAATGTTACAACTTTTTTTTTTTTTTTGCTACTATAATATCCCCAAAATAAAAAGTTAAGATGTTCACACTGAAGTGCTTTGTCATAGGAAACAAAAATGTCACTCTTCACTACACTACAAGGTTACACATCCTTGGTTGTATAAGTATGAGGTCATGTAGCTCACAACTGTGGGTTAAATTCCGGTGAGGTGACTTCAATATGGAAGTAGTAGCTTAAAACCACCTTTACGAGCAGGTATAGCCGCTAACAATGTCACACAGCTGGGCAAGATGTGATACAGTGCAAAGAGCCCAGATGTTTTGACAATTTGGTAGATTAAACTTTAAAGAAAATGAAAAGCTAGAATGTTAAACCAAAAACTGGTAAGATACCATAAGAAACTATATTGTTAGATATAATCGTTAGATAATGATTAGTTCAGTAATAACGGTGAACTGACAATCCTTTTCTTCACTTTTCAACTAGTCATTCCTGAAAGTTATGTGTAAAATTGTGTAATACATATGTTTAGTACTTCAGGTAGCACAAAGAGAAGGCTAGTAATAAGTAGTTTTTTTTTTTTTTATCTACCTGTTCTCCATAGTAAGCCAGGACTATATACCATATTAAAACCCTACTTTTCTTCAATAATTAGGTTGTTACTGGTTCATTCTTCCCCTGTTCCTTAGTAGCTGTTCACGATTTTGACAACTGAACAGTTTTTTTTCCAGACGTGAACACCTCTCAAACTCCTTTGTGTATTGTAATGTGGGAGAACAGTGTCAATTGGCAGCACTCAAACAAGGATTATGTTTAATATTCACACTATCTGGATTAAGAATATTTAATTTAGTCACTTTTACAACATGAAGAACGATTAACTATTCCCAAATAGACATGGGATGTACTATGGATTTGGGAAACAGCCTAAGTGAACATGCAACCTGCTGACCTACTGTAACAGTGCTGTGTATGAACATTTAACATCATGTAATAATTTGACATCTAACATTTAGAACATTGTCTTCCAACATTTAAGTAATGTTCAAGTCTTTGTTAAACCAGACATGACATCAAGAACAGAGGTGGAGATCACTCAGAAAAAAAGACAACAGAAACAGAAAACTGCTTAAATACTATGGCATAGTACTGGCACATCTGGATTTATTAGCTGTTCTTCCCTGACACTTCAGTCTGCTCCTAATGATGTTTTAACATAAAACTGACAACTCAGAACTTCAATACCACTGTTCTTTTTGCACTAAAACAAGCAAAGAAAGAAAGTTTATTGGATTTTAGTTGAGCTATAATTTGACATAACCTGTGGTTAAAAACAAAGGATCCTTTATTCATTTGTTTGGGATAAATTGTAATAGGATTTTTTTTTCAAAGATACAAATAAATTTGAAGTTTGAAACAAAAATGTTGAGGCAAGCTAAAATATATTGTATTATACATACATTATACATTTGTCTTACTGTGTCTCAGAGACAGTAACTATTCTCTTACCTCCAGCAAATACAATTGTCAAGACTCTGCTTTGCTCAGCAGGATGCCCAACTTACAATTGCACCCATGCACACACATACACATTCTTACACATAATTTCACATTCCTTCTGGTCTTCAGCTGCAGCACATGACAGAAAAACAGTTATTCAGCACAGGCCCCATGGGTCAACTGTCTACTCGTTTGTTAATGACAAGCATGTGGTTTACCCATCGATTTCCTGTGGCACTAATTAAGAGTAGACTCATTAAAACATTTGCAATACATCCTGTATTAACATTGCAGGTTTTTTCTCACTCATTTAATTCTACTTTGATCATTGTCGTTTCTCTGGTTGAGTCAGATGCTCAACATTTACAGAGGCTGATCACAAAGAATAATGGGGATACTATTACTGCTATAGCCTCACACATCACTTCTCAAAAACTTCAGCAAACTCAAATCCAGGGGCACATAAGTGGACTGTGGGTGTTTCATTTGTTTCGAGCAGTGACCAAAGTGTTCTTACATTTGCCTTTAAGCAGAATTGGTTTCATTAAATTTGGCATAATATTTGTAAACACAGCAAATTCCCATATAGTCATACACCGCAGGGGTAAAACAGTGCTACTGGTTTAGTCTAAATGAGCAATAGTGACAAAAATCTCAGGGCTGATTCCAACTAAGCTGACTAATACTTTGAGGTTCTTGAGAAGACATTCAGATCCATTTACAACTGCAATCCATATTAAAAGCCCACTACTTCTTAATCTGAGCAGCTATATTGATCTGTCCAACTGTCCTCCCTGTGTGTGTTTACATCTAGTGCCAGGTCAGATGTCTGTGTATGGTGCCTTCTGATGTGCTGCTCCCTGATCACAGTTCACAGGGCGATTTGTTGTAGTCTGGTTATGTAACCTTAGACAGACTTGGTGTGCCAAAACACCATCCTGAAACCACACATTTGTTTTCTGCTCATGCTGATGGAAAGGTAGGGACAGGAAACCCTGTTCATGCATTATTTCATTGTGGTTTCTCACACATTTCTGGCATATCTAAGTGAAATCAGATTAACAAAAATATTTGTATTAGTTGAAGTTATTCAATGTAAATATTGGATTTTATATTGATGTAATTTCATCTATGGTGGTTTGTTTCAACATACCCTATATCACCTGCCTCCTTTGCTCTTGTGATAATTACTACGGTTGATAGAGGTCATCTAACTATTAGGTGTTACTGTTGGTTTTACCAGTGATCGAATGTACTTATTTTAACAGGACAGTCTCATTTGTTGACACTTCTGTTCCTCAAAGTGGGATGTGTTGTAGCTGCCAGAAGACATTTGTGATACCACTGACTAAACACTGCAACCAGGAGGCTTATAATTAAGTCATCATTACACAACAAACATTAACACTGACTTTATTATAAGTAACTGACTTAAGAGATTTTTATATATCTATTTTTATATATTTTTTATATATATATCATATATAATCATTCTAACTATAACAAAGTGTCACTTGGCCACTATTTAGCTAGCAGTATATACGGCTGCTTTAAAGGTCTTATTCTCTCAGTTTATTCTTTTACACATATTGGATACTAAAATATGTTTTTCCTGCAGCTACAAAAAGACACTCTTGTCAGCCTTAGTCTATGAGCACGCTAAACCAGAACAATCAATCAGCCAAACAAAAAACATTTTTAATTACATACCACTTTTTCACAGTCCACATGATGAACTGGTGGCTCCTTTGGCACTTTGCAAACACAACATTTGTCCCATTATAATGGCAGGCACTTTCTTTCTGCAATCATGCTCTGCTAGTGGGCAGCATTTGGAAATGTGTGGAATGAACAGCCTGCAACAATATCAAGTGTTAGCAGTCAACTCAACAGAGAGCTAATGAACCATAGCAAACAGCTTGTGGGGTGTAGCAAGAGAGAGCAGTTGCATCAAAAGCCCTTCATCGCCAGCTTGAGCACGCTAAAGTGAATAAACTATATCCTGAAGCAAGTGGAAAACAGACATAATACATTGACATGTATACAAGTAAAGTAGGAGAGGTAGCAGACAGTGTCACAATAAAGAATAGATGTCACGCATTATACTTGAATGACACAGACAAAAAACAACCTATTGTCTGTTCAAATAAACTTAAACATCAGTAATTACAACATCTGTTGTTAAATTTTGGGGGATTTTTGCACTGGCTTCAGGAGTTATTCAGACCCCTATTCACTTTTTTCCTATTTTCATCCATCAATCCCTAAAACACTCTATAAACCATAATGACAAATTAAAACATGTCTTTAGAAATTTTTGCAACTTCAGTATTCAAACACAAATACAGTTAATGTAGTAATTTGTAGAAGTCCCTTTGGCAGCAATTACTGCTTCTGGTATTCTTGAATAAATCCTTACAAGCTTTGCTCACCTGGATGTGGCCAACTCAACAAAATTGTCCTGGTGATTACAAACGTATTCCATTTCACAAATATTGAGGCCACTGTGCTCTGGGGAACACTTTTGAAATGGTTTTGTAGCCTTGCCCTGATCTATGATTTGCCACAATTTTATTGCACAGGTTTACAGAGATAGTTCCTTAGGCTTGGATTTTGTCCTGCAACGCAGTGGGAAGTGTGGGACCTTATATAGTCTACACAGGTGAATGAGAAGGAAATGAGAGAAAGCACAATGCACCAGGCCACAAAGGCAATGAATATTTTCGCAAACAAGAGATTTCAGTTTCTGAATACTAATAAATTTGCAAAAAAATATTCCACTTTGTTTTAATGGCTTGTTATGTGTAGAATGCAAAAAATGCATTTTTTCCTATTTAAGTTAAATTTGTAACAGAATAAAATGCGCCAAAAGTTAAAGGATATTTTTTTCTGAAATCACTGTATCACAGGTAATATGGCTTCAGTTGATGTGAGAATAAAATATTTGACAGTGCCATCCCCTTTGGTCACAGTAATAATATTGCTTCATTTCCTGTATAAATATTTTCCTCAAGTCAAGAATTTGACCCAGGATCCCATCCTCCCTGACAGTCAATTTCAGTGTCACTACAACCTGTTTGCAGTGATGTCTCCTCCCTGAAATGGTCTCATGGAGGAAAAATAAAATTCCATACAGGAGCTCTGCAGCTGGCAATGTTCAATGTTATTCTTATTGTCTAGAAATCTGATGAAAAAACATTACACGTACTTCCTATGTAGCAAATAGCAGTATCAATTCTGTTATCTAACATCAGGATACATGCCAAAACTATGCTGGCCCACTGGGACAAAGTACATACAAAAGAAACATGCTGACAAAAACCCAGAACCACCACCTGTACTGTTCTTTCCCCAATTATAAACTCTGTATGGAACTTGCAGCAACAAAAGCAAAGGTAATTGTTTTGTGAGTTAACATAAAGATATACACATTTCCTGCTAACTGTGAACAGCCCGGTGATGCTGTTAGTTAACGGTGATTAGAGCTGATGCTGCACTCACTATCTTCTGATTGTCTGCAGGATAGCTGGGGGGGTGTCTTCATTACACGCTTCTGCAGCTCTTCAGCTAATCAATGCACCTTTGCACATACATGTAACTGTCGTTCTCTTCTTTTTCCTCACAAGCCAAAAGCAACTTGCTAAATTACATACAACTATTTAACTCTAATCTTGTTTTCGTTTCAAATTTCAGTTTTTAAGTCATCTTCCAGTAAGCAATTTTCTCTATGATTTCTTCCAAATTGAAGGTAGTATGAGGAAAAAGAAGTCTGAAACCTATTTATGTAATATGGTGAAAAAAGAGCATCATAGTGGTGAAGGCCCACTACAACCCCCCCCAGGTTGACAACAAACTGAGTGTATTACTGTAACCAAAGAATACTGAAATAATAAATCAATTAAAACACGGAAAACTGTGAATGTCGAGTAACACTGAGTAACATGGAATACCGAGTTACTGTGAATATGAATGAGAGTACTGTGAGATACTTAAATTTACTTATTAGTGATCTTCCCAAATGAACTGAATGTGGACAAGAAATGGTAACAAGCGTTAGGTTCAAAAGGAGTCAGTTCTACCGTGAGCTTTATTTTGGGTACTTGTGCATGACTATCAGATGCCAGTAACTTTGACAAGGTGTCAGTATTTGACAAACCGAGAAAGAGAACAGGTTGGTTTTGCACTGAAAGCCTACACCTGTCTTCACATTAAAATGTTTTCACTGTGAAGCAAAGTACCAGTCAAAATTTTGGACACTGTCTTATCCATTGAGTTTTCTTACATTCTGCTATTTTCTACTTTGAGAATTAATGATTATAGCAAAACTATGAAACAGCACATAAGCAAGAAAGTATTAAAACAAAATATTTTTTAGGCGTTTTAGACTCCTCAACGTAACCACTGTTTTTCTTGATGACTGCACAACTGACAATACAGTATATAACCAGCTTCATGAGGGAGTCATTTAGAATTGTTTTCAATTAATAGTCGTGTAATCTTGACTTCTTAAAACATTTGAGACCAACAAAAAACTATTTTAATAATTAAATCAGCAATTTTATTTTTGAGTAAGAGATTAAAATGACTTTTACAAAGCACTATGAAGAAGTCTGTTTTCAGCATTTTATCATCAAAACAAAGAAAACACTACTGAGGGAGACCAGTAAGAGAATTGCTTGGACCAAGAAACACAAGGAATTGACATCAGACCAGGCTATGTAAGGGCTAGTTGTACAAGGAGGAAAGCGATGGAGTGTGTATCAGATGACCTAGCCTTCACAATCATGGGAACCAAAGTTGCAATGGTTTAGGATGAGTTAGTCCACATAGTGAAGGAAAAGCAACATACAGTAGCCAACATGGATTGGTCATGTCTGAACAATGTGTGATTCACTCTGTAAGGTCAGTGCTGGCACTGATACCATTGGATTGGTACACCCCTATTAAAAACACAATAATTCTATTGCACTAATTGACATGTTAATTCATTACAGGTTATTTTGAGTAAATCCCAAATACACAGCCGTGCTGGAAATAATCACTAAAGCACCAAATGTGTATTAATCCACTGGTAAAACTCCACAGCAAATATTCTATTTATACTTGTGTTACTGTTGAGTAGTTTGCAAGGAAAAAAAACAGTGCTCCAGCCTTTGGCAGTTACATAGCCCTAAATTTGTGATTCACATTTGAACATTTAAATCTTCACAGTACCTCAGGGAAAGAAATTGGTATAGCATTCAGACAAGCTAACACACTGTTGGTATATATGTGTGTGTGTATATATATATATGTACGGGGGTTGGACAATGAAACTGAAATGCCTGGTTTTAGACCACAATAATTCATTAGTATGGCCATGGATATTGACCCTGTGGAGCTCCCGACGAACAGTTTTGGTGGACACAGGACAGTTGAGGTGCACATTTAATTCTGCAGTGAGTTGGGCAGCTGTGGTTTTATGTTTTTTGGATACAATCTGGGTTAGCACCCGGACATCCCTTTCGGACAGCTTCCTCTTGGGTCCAACGTTACTCCGGTTGGATGTGGTTCGTCCTTCTTGGTGGTATGCTGACATTACCCTGGATACATCACAGAGACTTGCTGTCTTGATCACAGATGCGCCAGCGAGACGTGCACCAACAATTTGTCCTCTTTTGAACTCTGATATGTCACCCATAATGTTGTGTGCATTGCAATATTTTAAGCAAAACTGTGCTATTACTCTGCTAATTAAACCTTCACACTCTGCTCTTACTGGTGGAATGTGCGATCAATGAAGACTGGCCACCAGGCTGGTCAAATTTAGCCATGAAACCTCCAACACTAAACTGGCCAGTGTTTCGGTTTCATTGTCCAACCCCTGTATGTACATATAGAACTTCACATGCTGAATCAAAGGATAAACAGGGGTTTGAATACATTTGAGGCACTCTCCTCCCATTATATTAGCTAATAGTAATTAGATATTAATTAAATATTAACTAGAATTGTTGTCTAATAACTCCTCACTCTTAGTATCTTCTTCCTGAAACCTTCTACCCAGGCATTATGATCCTCAGCTAGTCCTCCTCACCACAAATCCTGCCTCCTGTTTCCCATGCAGGTGTTGGACTCACAATGTGAATGGCAGCATGAATGCTAATAGGCCATTGTAATAAGGTCTTTGAAGTATGCAATACACTGTTGCAGAATCATAATGTGAAAATCCCTTTTTGAATCAGGAGACTCAGCTCTGCTTGACACTTGCAGCCCCCCTTCCCAACCCCTGTCTTTCTCATTGCACCGTCTCTTCTCTCTCCCCTCAGTGCTCCCCTGCCCCTCTCCTCTCCATATCCCTACATCTTTTAATATTCACTTCTGGCAGGAAGACTTGCTTTGCTCTGAGGGGTCTTAGATGACAAGCACAGTTTCCAAATACCAACATGTTGGATGTAACGATCCGTGGGAAAAAAGTAAGGAAGTGGACCCAACAGGGAAAGGGCTGGATTACAGATTTAGGAAAGAAATAGCGGGGGTTTAGGAGGGGCAAGATGCGGTGGGCTTGGTCAGAGGGGAGCATCTTAGGTGCATTACACCACTAATGTTCTAGCTGAAGATGTAGCAAATGTGCTGTAGGTTTCACCATTAGTAGATTCAGAGAACATTTCATCTTATTCTACAGAATTTGAATTGAATTTGACTGAAGCAGGCAGCAGGAATTCAGTAAACTGATGAAAAAGGCATTGAAAGCAAATGAACATGCTGAAATATTGGATGGTTGTGCTATTAAAGGGATTGTATCTATTAGTATGGGTTCCATTGATTGGTTTTCTTTTTATGTATGACCTTGAACTGTTTTGAGAGCTTCACTAGAAGACTGGCTAATATTGTATATGGCTTCTGAAGTTTGGATTGCCACTGGCATAAAAGAAGTCTGAAAATGCTTTGTTCATTTTGCTTAACTGGAGCCTAAAGCAGGAAGCCATCAAGCCACTTGAAGTCTGACCTGTGACTTAGTCAAGACCACTTCAAGTTTCAAAAGGCATCTCTTAGTGTGTTAGCAGAAATATTGTGGCCCTGAACTTTTTTTCTCGTATTGTTTAATTTTCCATTGTAAATATAAGTTCTAAGGAAATTTTAAAAAAAAACCAAAACACATTGTATTCTATCTAAATCTCGACAAAATAATCAATTGAAAAATGCTTTTTATCAAAACCCAGGAACGTTTATTTCAGTGCTCTGCAATGTCAGGCATTATTTCCTTTGATTTTCAGCTACTTATAGTAACTATTTAAATTTCACAACGGTAAAGAAATAGCAAATAAGTCCACTCCAAATACTGAGAAGGAAAATTAATTCAGTTGTAAACAACATATGAAAATGTGTTATTATCTATTATCTGTACTAAGCCAGTACTAAATCACATTGGCATTTGTAAAAGTGAAAATGACTAAAAACGTAGCATTGGTTCATAACCTTTCGTGCAGCATGTTGTGTAATTATTCCACTTGTCTCAACAAGAATAGTCAGTATAATGTAATTGTTATTTTATTTCTACTTTTACCTGCCTTCACCAAAGCCATTTACCAAAAGCCCAAGTGTTTTGTGGGTTAAATGTTACTAGTTCAAGTGAACAGCCAACAGCTACTCTAGACGTGGCCATAATAGCAGGACAGGATGACAAATAGGAAGTAAGAAGCTTTTAAGGAGAATGGCATTAATGTTGGTGAAAAAGATAAAACTAACAGTTACTGAATGTCACATACTACTTGTGCTGTTTTTTATAATAACAAATTGTCATTAAACGAAAACTATGACGGGTTCACATGCCAATTTCCAGTAATACTAATAATAGCTAGTCAAGCCTCAGTCCTCATGTACTGTACATATACACTGTACAATATGGCTCAATTTTATAAGTGTCAGTTTCTAATTATAGCAGTACAGATTTAAATAAATTAGTATTTAAATGAGAACAATCTTATTGTCATAAAAACTAGCCCTTATTGGACTATGGAGCCCCTTAAGTATCAGGTGGAAATTATTTTTTTTAGACTTTGTTTTGTGTTCCCTAGCAATACTTTTATGTTCGCACGCAACACTTTTCGCATTACCTATTTGCATTGTGTGCATTACATTAGCTAACCTACGCTACATTAAAACGTTAATTAGCCACTTGCTGAATGCATCCCATTACAAACTATTGCTTGTTGTCACATTTAGTCCGGGTAGACTATTTTTCTGGCTCCCTTCATTTCAACAAGATGAAAACGTAATTTAACTAGCAGATTGACTTTAAACTGGCTTTGTCGTCTTTAACCATATATTTGTTTTCATACCAGCTGATTTAGCTGGAAGTGGCCCTGAATAGCTACCATTCAAAATGTGAAGTTTGGGGTCAGAAAACTAAAACAATGAGCAAAAAGACAAAAAAAAAAAAAAAAAAAAGACTGCAGAGCCCAAAGCAACAGCAAAGTTGTCTGATAGCAGCAAAAAAAAAAAAAAAGAAATAACAGTTCTATCACAAGAAGGAATGACAGCAGCTATTTCTTTCTGCACAGGTAACTGCTGTTTCCAGGTGGGTCAGTGTGTGCAAGCAACTCTGAGGATGCAATTATACACCTTGAAGTTTAACTGGAAACGCAGGTAAGTACTGTACCAAGTTTAAGTGAATCAAAAACAGTTAAACACATTTCTTTGACAGGTTTATAAAATAACTCAGGTAAGTAAGCAATCTGTGATGAGTATACACAGATGAGACACCAGTTCGATTAAGGGACAGAGAAGTGATCAGATTCAAACACTCATGTCTACACAGAACAGTCCAACAGATCAAACTGGGGCAGGCAAGGTCGGGTTGCAGTGGGAAATAGGTTGTAAGGTTGTAAACAAAAGAGAGATGCAAGCTAGAATACTGGAGAGTCACAAGAGGTATCTTAGCAGAAAAACTGGCAAGGAATGAATGCTGGCAGCAGGCTTCTATGCTAATTAGATGACTGCGCTGATAGGAAGCAGGTGGTGGAGCGGTGCAGAGTAGGTAGTAGATAAATAGAAAAAAGGTAAAGGGTTGGGTGTAGGACTGTGATATATTAAAAACATATACTTAAAATACTTTTCTAAACTTTTTCAAACTGGATCAGGTATATCCAGGCAGTCACAAGCTAGAAGATAACAATTTACTTTGTCTTCCCTCCTTCCACCCTCACCTGAGATCACATCTTCCAGCTTCTTCTTCTTGACTGAACACACCTGATCCAGGTAATCAGCAGTGGGTAGTGCAGGGATAGTTAGAAAACAAGCAGCACGTTGGCCCTTTGAGGAGCTGGCCACCCCTGCCGTAGGCAGTGAAAGGGGAGAACAAGAGCAGAGATTTTCTGTGATTGGAGCTCCATCCTTCTTCTTTTCTTAAATTTTAGTAGCAAAATTAATAGTGATGAAAAAATTGTATGTCCACTCTTACCTGGAAATAATTATTCTGCACAAAGTGAGTATAGGTACATCAGTGATATATTTTTGTACTCAATTGTCCACATGTACTTCAGTTAGTGAAATTGTACTTTCCCCAGAAATGTGTTTTTGACAGGCTCTCAGTAAAAGGTTCCCTGTGCTGTGTACATGTAGGAGAGGAGAGTGATAACAGCAGTACAGAAAGGTTTCTGCAGTTGATAAATAAAGTGAGAGAGACAGAAAAGCATAGTTGTAATGTGCCACGTGCAGTTGATCGAAATTACAAAGAAAATATTTTGTGAAGTTTGGATTTTTCCTTTGCATTTCTGTAATAACTGCTGTGTTTACTTTGCCTTGCCATTCATCTTTGCTCTTCTTCCCATCCATCTCTGCCGTCGCTTCGTCACTTATGCCACTGTCAATCACACAGTCATGCTTATAAAGCAGCTAAGTTATGAAGTGCTTTTATTTGCCAGGAGCGCTGTTGAACTTGACCTGTGATAAAGCCTTGACAGGGACCGTTTTAATGATGAAGCCATGCTGACTGATGTGCAACCACATACGAGTCAGGAGGGGAAGTTGTGAGAGGTTGACCTTTGTCAACTAAATGCATTAAAGGCATCCACTTCACTGCTCGCTTGTTAGCTGGTAGAATACTGACCTTATCGACATTATCACCAAAATAATTATAATCATCATCATCATCATCAAATGTCATCTGTAGCAGCAGTCTGTATGTCTTCACTCCTCCCTAGGTCTTTTCTTCGCCTGGACTCCCCGACTAAACCTGCTTTTGTGATCAGATGACACATTCTCTTTTCTGCATCTCTCATTCAGTCTTGTCTATTCCTTCTTTTATCTCTCTGAACAGGTGATTCACCCTGACTCTCTGTCTCTGCTTTGCTCTCCTTGCTATCTCTCAGTTGTTCTCATTACAAAAGGTGATCACCCATCGAGCTCATCAAGTCGGAGTGAACTCCTTTCACTCACTGACTGATGAGTCTGAGAAGGGGGCTGTCGCCACACTGACAGCTTCTTCTGAGGAGAAACATATTAATAGCTCTGCTTCCGACAAAAATGCTATGTGCAGACCCTCCCGTCCCACCCACCCTGCCGATACCATGAGCTCTTCGCTGGTATTTCTTAAATGCCAATGTCAGTCATGAATAGGTCAGAACAACAAGCACTTAAATAAGGCTTTGTCACTGATTAATGAGAGGTGGAGAGGACTGGGAAGGCCCCTGACTGCCTTGCACAGATAAAACAATGAATGTTTTGTAAATAGCCACGGGTGCTTCTCTCCGTCTGTGTTTCTCCCCCACATCTCTCTCACTCTGCTTTTTCCTTCCCATGGTGGAGAGAAACATCGCTGTCAGAAAACTGACAGCTGCTCTAGGGATCGCAGAAACACATGTTCCCAGCTGCAGGACTGGGGGAAATCCAATCAGATCCCAGCAAGCCTACAGTGGCCCAATTTGCAAAGCCAACAGGCCTTTTACCAGTATTGTTGTAATGGTATTAACAGGTTGGACCCCAGCCAAGGAGCACTATGGCAGTAACATGCTGATGTTATTGACTACTTATCCATAAAAATGCATCCCTTCTCACTGCATTATACTCACGCGTGGCACAAATCGACTAATCTGAGCAGATTAAAGTCACTTAGAGGAGATTGGAGTTCACCCATGGTTTTATTAAAATGCACAAATCTAATCAGAGCCAATGTGTAAATTGGCTGGCTAAAAGGCAAAGATGTTACGTGGTGTAAAACATGGAGAAAAAGGGATGTTTATTTTGTTTAGTCTTGGCTATCAATCAGAGGCAGCGCATTCATAAAAACCAATTAGGTGAAGAAACTGTTGAACACAGCTACCCCAATTGTTGTAGTGTTTTGGTAATGTATTATAACAATATAAAATTTCTCTAAGTGTAGTGTCTAATTTTTTGAAAAACTACTCATTTCAAGTTACACTAAGCCATAAATGGCAGCAAACGCAGAACAGTTTGTGTTATCCATCAGTCGTAAATGGTGGTGTTCCCACGGTACAGACCTGGCTCTCACACTCTGCACAGATGCCTCAGACTTTCAGCCGTGTTAATTTTTTTTTCTTCCCAAGTAATTAACTTGTGGAAATGACTTACCCTTGAATGGTTGTCAGATCAATTTCTCATTGGAGGTCTTTGTAAACCTGCTGTGGCACCCGCAGCCTGTCAGATCCCTGCCACTGGGCACATCAGGTCCCACATGAGTGATTTTAGAGTGTAACACAATACAGTGAGCCTTTAAACAAAGACTAGGCTCCTGTAGTTTTGAAGTGGCAATTTACATGAAATATTGTCAGGGGAAACTCATGGTGAAACTAGTGGTGAAAGTCTGTCAACAAAGTCTGCTCTGTTACAACTGATGTGATATTTTTAATATAGTGTTCAAAAAAGCTTTAAAGTAAGTAGCATTATATGATATACTTTAATATACATTAACACTGTGGCTAGTAAAGCTTTGTTGTTTTATACTAATAATTCCAAGTGTCTGCCCTGCATACAATACAGTACACAGAGGCTGTGAAGCGGTACTAAAAAAGTTGAATGAAAACTAGATTTCTACCAGGAGTAATTGTTCCCTTGAACCCAAGGACTGCATCTGCTTTTATAGCTAATTTCATGGTAATAATTGTGGTTTTGCTGTCTCGACGGTAGCAGGTCCAATCAAGTCTCAATGAGAAACTATCTGAAAAAAACATCTTGGCATTCAAAATTCAAAAACATCAACACTGATTGTGATCCAGGGAGAGTAACCTTGCCTCATATCACTTACTGAAAGAGTTAGATGTCTCACATCCAGACAAAAAGGAACACATTTTCATGTTGCACCTATTGTTATCTGGCAACAGTTTAGACAGTAATTAGATATATATTTTTTATATAAACCTTTAGGTAGAATAACATTAATATTTTGACATTTCTGAAAAATATCAGCATAGTCAAATTGTTTCTGCTGTCCACAAGTAGCCAAAAATTTGAAAGTTGCATTTTAATGGAATAAAGCACAGTGGGTTTAAATGCTAATACATAACAAAAACAGAATTCTACTTTCTGCAGCAGTTCTGAATGTTGGCACTAGAATTAAAATCATGCTCTGGAGATTCTCCCAGTATGAACGTAATTCCTGGAGCTGCTTGGCTCAAAATTACCCAGTGGCAGCTCTTTGTGTGATTACTCATTTGCTGGTTTATGCAAATTCCCTCGTTGAACTTTCAGACTGCTGACATACTTGAGAGATCCTCCTTGTGCTTAGCAGGTATTTCTGTCTTTATTGATAAAGCGGATAACGGTGCTGCTTCTTTTTGAGACAACTGTTTTTCTGCATAGCTTGCGAAAGCTTACCTCTAGTCAGGTTTTAGACCATTTGCGTCCATTTCAATTACAAACTAATTAAGCCACATCAAAATGACCAGGTCTTTTACAAACAAGCCTTTTCTGGTTCACAAAAACATGAGAGTTATATTTGAAACATGCAACTATGACTGTACTTTATATACTTCGTTATGGACACACCAGGTCACACTTTGTCCTGTTATTATTTAGTTTGCCATTATACACCTCCTGTAACTGCTTTAGACAGAGCCAAGGAGTCTATTTCCAGACACATGAACATTTCAGCCGCTTCATTTGACAATTCCATGCCTGTGGTGTGAAAAGTAATTGGTCATATTAGAGGGAAGTGTCTCAGCGAGCAGAAAGCTGGTTTGAGTCTAGGCCAAGCCAAGGTCTGTCTCTCATTCACATAATCTCAAGCCCTGATTCTTCCTCTTTACGGAATGACATATATTTTAACCTGTTCTAAGTAAAACAGTGCTACACATAATTACAAGGTTGACTGTGTGTTTGTGAATATGTGCTTATTACTCCCGTGTGGTCTTTTTATGTCTTTATTATGAACAGAATGATTTAGAGCACTGTAGTGTTGAGACATTAGGATGACGCTCCTTGCCCTCTCACAGTCTTCCTGGCAGCTTCCCAAGGACAGGCAGCAGAAAGCAATTGCTATTAGTGCGCATATATAGTCTGAGCAGATAAATATAGGCTGCTTTTAGCAGATGAGCCACAGCGCCATCAATTAGGATTAGGGCAAGTGCTATCACAGTGTCATAAAGAACAACACGATGGCATTTCTTCAATGTCAAAGGTAAGATGAACATGTACAAGCTATTGGGAAAAATCAAAGAGAACCTGAGAGCTCATATACATAATGCTCACACTGACAAATAGCTATTGAGGTCTCTTCATCAATGAGAGTGACACGGCTCAAACAGCTTGGAGGGAATCCCGGTTGAGCGCTGAAATGAAATTATAGTGAAATTTGGCGCGGATGAATCTGATTAATTTATTTCAGGCATCAATGTTATTTTCTCTTGATAAAATGATACAGTGGGAGGGTGAAATCTTGGACTTCCTTATGTAGCTTGGGAGTAGTATTTAGCTTGAGTGTGAAAGAACGACTTGGGAAAACATGGACATGCCGGAACAGACACGAAGCAGCTTGTTGTGTGTGAAAATGAGAAATGGCAGGGATGGAATTCCTTTTTGGTCTGTTGTCCTGTCCACAGCTCCCCTACGACTGTGCCGACCCTGTTGTTGCCTAGTGTTCTTGTCTCATTCCCCTGTAGTGTCCTCTTTTCTCTGCCCTGGTTTTAGCAAAGAGCATGGCAGCAATCTCTGTGCCCGGCCACAGGGACGTGGACAATGTGTGTGCCCTGTGACTCTCCAGTGGTTTCCAAGTAAAGGCCATCACTCTCCCTAATTAGCTGGTCTCTTTTGGGCTGTGACTAAAATCACCTCTGTGGCTCCTTCCTCCATCGGATCACACCTAATTTTAATTAGACCCCTCGGAATATTAGCTGGGGTCTTTGTTCCGCTTCCTCTCATTAAGGAGGCAGACAAATGAGTCTTTAAAATCCTTTATACATTTCCTCTGCATTTCTTCCCCTCTCCTTTTCACTATTGTCCTCATCATTCTCTTGTGCATGCTTTTTCACTGTGATCTACTGTATAAAATCAGCCCCTGGTTTAGCTAAAACCATGTGAGTAGTGATTGGCTAGTCTGTCAAAATATCACACAAAAGTCAGTCTGAAGGGGCCACAAATACAGTCTGACTGTGGCCATACAAACCTGTAGATTACAAAAAACAGTAAAAGACAAAAAAAAAATTTCTGACATAATCTTCAACTAATACAGTCACAGATAACAGTGTGATTTCATTGGCTGTTTGGTGAAGATTACAACTAGGAAAACTGACATTTATTTATTTATTTTTTATAAATAAAATACACAATTTTATAATTTAAGCCATGCCATATGCAGCAAGTGCAGTGTTTTGTACACAGCAAGGAGGGATTCTAAAGTTGACATTTTGGCTTCTGTTTTAGATGGTGAATTCATATCTCAAACATCTTTTATTCCTTTTAAATATGACACACATGACAACTCAGATTGTTATTGATATAAATAAAGCACCAAGCTCCTGGAACCACGCTCAACCACTATCATCACACCACACAGGTGTAGTGCCAACAGATTCAACAAGCCCTCTAAATGAAACATTTTGTTTTATAAATGTCATCTAGAATGACACAGAGAAGCATTTTCTGATCTCACACACCCACTGACAATGACCTGTCAGTGCCTTCCAAGTCTGTTACAAATCCCAGTTGAGAAAGTTGAGAAAACATTAACTGTTAACTTTCAGCCTCTCTATCAGAGGTCAAAGCACTGAAATATTACAAAAATAACGTAGATTTGTTACATGCATCTTTAACCCAGCAGCACAGACAGTCTACCCCACCACAGCTCTTGAACCCAATAAATAAATAATGGCCAAAAGTGTTTTTGCAGAACATAGTAATGCCAGAGTGAATGTGGCATGTTGACCTGTTAGATCTAAACTCTCATCACTTCAACATTTTATCCTAATTACACATATTTACAAAATTAGTTCATGATTATGATTTTTAAATTCAGAGTTATGGTCACATATGTGTTTTGTGAGTGACCTTGAGCTTTGACCTACATATTCTAATCAGTTTATCCATGAGTCCAAGTGGATGTCAGTGCCAAGGCATTCCCGTGATACTACATACACAAGAAAGGGACAGATGGACAGACAGAAAACCCCAAAACATAATACCTCTGGCCATATCTGTTGCTGATGTTTAAACTCCACTGTTCTTCTATTATTGTTAAAAAATTACCAAAAAAACACATATTACTGATTTCATTGTTTTTTTTTTAAATTACTATTTCTATATGAATTTCAGAATTTCAGCATTTTTGTTTTTTGTGATTACTAGAGAAATGATTGTTTCTAGTCTTTCCTTATGTGACTGTTTCTGACACAGAAAGCTGACCTTCACCTTAATATTCTACAGCTGTGCTCCACAGCCTTTTTGACTTGTGACCCTCTGAAATGATGCAATGTCTACTTGTGACCCTCATTACGGGTTATGGCCTCAGTGTAGATCTGATTGGAAACCAGTTTAACCTTTTCGGTTTTGGATTATTTCATCTGAAAATCAGTTAAGGCCCAGGAGGAGGAAAATCAGCCTTATGAAATCTTTTTCTTATTTACTATTTCTACTTATTTACTAACTGTAACCCCAGATTACCCCAGGGTGAGGACCACCAAGAAGATAAAATAAAATGTTTTTAAGGGTGTTGTAATATTGTGTATACATACCTATACGTATGTGTGTGTGCATGTATGTGTTAATAAGAAAAAAGTCAAACCACAAAATTGAAAATCTGAAGTATTTGAAGTGGGGGAGTATAAGAAACTACTTACCACTAAATAGTATGAATTTGATTTGCACCATCCCGGGAACACAGAGAGCCTCAAGCATGTAGTGCAGTTCCTCTTTATGGGCAATGCCGTTAACAAGGGACATGTTGACTCCCCACCAGATGCCAATCTTTTCTGATGGCAGCAGCACCTGTAGGAAAAAACACAACAGTCAAAACACATTAATATCTCCCAGTGGCAACTCACCAGAGTTCAAGTTCATAATCTTTCTCACTCATAATATTAACATCTGCAACCATTTAGCCCAAGTGCATTTTCAGGCAATGTGTTTGTCTTTGCATGTGTGTGTGTGGGGGCATGTACAAACACACACATGCACATGTTTACTATTGGTCTGTGTGGAGCAAGTGTGAGGATGCACTCATGGGTGGTTGAGTAATAGATGCTGGTGTTCTGCCAGTGCTGCACGCCCTTGTTCATGAATTATAAAAACCAAGAGCAATTATGGCTTTTACACAAATTAACCAAAGCATGCTGGATGCAAACTGTAATTGGGTCAGTAGTTATTTCCTGCAACACACCTGGGCTTGCAGTAAACTCTGGGTATCAATTATGAATGGCTCCTTTCCTACCCAGGGTGTGTAGCAGACCATGGCCTAACACTGCATATACAAGTGCATTAGCATAGGTATGATAACAGTAATAATCTCCATGATAATGCCTTAGCGTCTCTCACTCATATTGTATTAGCGGCTTTTTGTGTGTATTCAAGAGTTAAAAGGGATAAAATGTGTATGTTTTGCTCTTTTAATGCACTAATATTGAGTCACTGTTATCATGAACAGCTACTGTATGTGAATGAAACATATATTTGCTCTGATTTCTGTTTTTCACAAGCTTGTGTACATACTGTATTGATAATGACTGATCAAATAAGAAAAATACAGTTCAACCTAAGGCTCATACAGTAAAGCATCAAAACCTTACAAAATACTCTGAAAAGAAGAAAAAAGAAAAAATGCATTTCAGGATACCCAGGAGACAGGTGTGTGTGTGTGTGTGTGTGTGTGTATTATATCATTTTGGTGCTGGAATGCATTACTTAAATATGATTACATGTCTACACATTTATGTAGAAATGAAGAAATAAACCAGTGTGTTACAGTTAAAAAGTAACTTCCAATTACATGAAAGTAGATGGAAGAATGGTAGCCTAGTATGATGTTCACTCCGAAAACAGAAATCTACATGAACTAAATGAATACATCTTAAAAATAAATGGTTTATGGTTTTCAATACATTCTTGACCTCGTTATTTTAATTAAAAATAAATAAATAAATAAAATTTATGTTCAAATCATCTTTTTTCAGTTTGTTTTTTGTTTATTGTCTGTGAGTTTTGTTTTGTATGCCGAGCGGCAAGTTTTGTCCTGACGCCGAGTGGCAAGTATTTGGTGTTGCCTGTCCTGCCCGCCGAGTGGCAGAGATTGTGTTGCCTGTGCCTGGTGAATCCAGGCAAATAAAGAACTGTTTGTGTCCTGCACTAGGGTCCTACGCTTCCTCTACTTCACCATCACACCACCTCATCGTAACAATGAAGTATATTACAAATATAAAGCAATAAATTAATATAATAGAAGTTTCATACGTAAATATGGCCTACCCAATGAAAAATTCATAAGGTTAATTTTTCTTTAGATACACTGACCCATATGTTAATACAAAATAGACATCTTTCCTACTTACAAGTGACGATGCACTCACAAGAAATCAGAAGAATGCTCAATGCCACAAGGTCATATAGCTTTTTTGGACATTTTAGAAATACAGCAACTTGCAGTCCATCCATCCATCATCTAAAGCTTAACCTGGAACATCCAGGGTTGCGGGGGGTTGAAGCCATTCCCAACTGACATTGGACGAGATGTGGGGTACACCCTGGACAGATTGCCAGTCTATCACAGGGCTAATAGACAAACACCCACATTCACACCTATGGGCAACTTTACAGTTGCCAATTAACCCACGCCCAAACTGCATGTCTTTGGACTGTGGGAGGAAGCTGGAGTACCTGGAGAAAACCCACAGACACAGGGAGAACATGCAAACACCAACGAGAAAAAGCGCAGGGTCAGAAAGGATTCGAAACCTTGCTGTGAAGTGACAGTGCTATCCACAAGCCACTAAAATTAATAAGAATTTGCATTCTTATATTTCCAAATGTTTATTACAACAGACCTTGATAGATACTTTTATACTAGATACTTTTTTTTATTTTTATTTTAGGATTTATGAAATCCTGCAATACACATGTACCTACCTAACTATACCAGAAACTTGGCATTAATGTAACAATGCCACGTGTTACATTAATGCCAAAACTCATATCAGATAACTGCAGTGTGCACAGGCACTTGGAAGATACTATATACTCCAATATTATTGGTTAAGCTTTATCACCAGCCATAAAGTAAACATTAAACATGGTGTCCTCATCATTTTTTGTAAAAATGTTTCCCCAACCTAAAATACAGCTTTGATCAGATTTTGAAATGATGATTTTAATTTTGTTATACTGTTTATTATACACTGATTGAATTGTTAGTTGTTGTTGAACTGTTATATACTTATTCTATTTTATGCCAGCCTGTGTAAAAGGGAGGTTATTCTTGGGGTATTGATAATTGCCCAACCATTATTTGTGCAGTTTAAGGTATATAAACAACTTAATCTCCATGAAGTGCTATGTCATCAACGTCACCACAGTATGTTTATGTCTCATGATGCCGTCACTTGGAAACCTGTACCAAACAATTTGTAGCAATGCTTACAAAAACCTGCAAGACTACATAACGATCTATATGGATTTACACTTAAGAGCTGAGCTTTAATCTTATATCATATTGACTCTCTCTGATATATATATATACTTTTCATGTAGCATTTGGTTAGGGCTGCCTGAACTACACCTACACACCTGCACCACACTGTTCCTAAAGTATTTTTAACTTGAATTTATGCATGGCAGAGTTGCAGAGCCTTAAATGCTTGAATGAATGTCTTCAGTAATTTCTACACATCTGCATGTGTAAACACCTGCTTTGGGAAAAAAAATGTCTGACCTGAGGCTCAATAACTAATTTGGCAGATATACTCAACAATTGTTCATCTAGCAAGTCAAGACCCTGAGGAAAGTTTCCATATTTAAATTTATAATTCCTTCTCATTTATAAAAGAACTATTAGATCATTTTTATACTCTGTGCTCCTTCCACTGCACAGTGCAACCAAAAACTGAATGCTTCAAATAACCACAGGTACAAATAATATTTTTAAGCATCTGAGAATCTGAGTTTATCAGTGTCAAAGCTTTTGGTTGAGGAAAAATCTACTGCAGTAACAAATGAGATGTCACAGTGGCAAAAACAACCTACGCTGACATATCTGTTTTTATAGCTATTAAAAAGGGATCAAGGAAAAGAAAAATAGTTCCACTTTTGGTTAAAAGTAACATAATGAGCAGACAGCTAAATATTGCAGAGCCACTCTGCTGAATTTTCCAAATGATTACTTCAATGTTGCTTGTACTTTCACATAATAGTGTGATTAGGTTCAGACAGGAATATATGTTCTTAGTAATAAATGTTCAAGTTAGTAACAGTCAAGTATTTTGATGTAATTTGGATAAAACACAACTTTAAACCAATGACATTTTGGAATAAACACTTGATCAGGTGAGTTCATATCCTGTACACATGAACATAAACATTCTTCATTATAATAAGTGTGTTTCAGGTAAGGCACGGTTAGTTGGAAAACAAGCAGGGCAGTGGCCCTCAATGAGCTTAGGTTGAGCATACCTAGTTATAGAGGCTAATACTAATTTATTCCCCCTATTACCTGTGCAGAACAGACATGGTGTGGTTGCAAGTACAACAGCAGTGAAGCTGGGTGTGGTCAGAGGTGAATCAGGCTTGAAGTTACCTTTGGGACAGAAAGACACTGTTTGTCAGTGTAGTGTTAAGTTACTTTTTAGTCAAGTGCTGTACCTACACATATTTTAAACCATCACTGAAGTAGATGGTGTACTGCAGGAGAGGATGTTATAGTTAAACTAACGAAAGGCATTGTCAATGAACATTTCACCGGTACAATATCAACTGAGTAACAACTGTTCTGGGTTCAGTCCCGATACTGAGGCTGGTTCCTCAGTGGCCAGTGGGTCAGACTGTGACTGTAGTGCCACTTTGGCATTTTGACAAAATAGCAAAGCCATTCTCATCTTTATCTTGTTTCAGGTGTAAAAGTGCACAGTTTAAAATAAATGTTATTAAATATTATAAGGTTGAATTAAATATAGTACAAAACACAAACATTCAAAAACAAGGAAAGCTCAGCATTGGTGTTTATGGGAAAAGTGGTTTTAATATTGAGAAATTCCCTCACTGCTGTGTGAAGGAAGCTACCAGTCAACCGTAGTCTAATTTGTTTACAGTAATTATGCCAAGGTAAAACAGCCAGCATAATTTGACAATGACACATTGATGTTTAACACATGATTGACAGAAGCATCACTGATCCATAAGATTAAGTTAAAATAAATAAATAAATGAAAATAAACAAAAAATTAATATTAAAAAGTAACAGTACAACAGTTATTAGATTTTAGTGGATATGTTGTTAATTGATACTACACTGTAATAATAAATCAGATGCTGTAACTTTAATAAACAATTAAAGAGCTGTAAAATGAAATGACCAAAACGATCATTTTAACAATCTACTACCATGACATGACACTGAGCTGCTGATTGACCTGTGCCTTTCTGATTCATTTCAGGCATGTCAAGTAAGGTTCATGAAAGTGTATGATATTGGCCTTTAATCATATTTAAAGGAGATAAACATACTTTTAACCTAATACTCAAGAGATGTGAACTGGAATAGTGAAAAATATTTATAGTTTTACATCTAACAATGATGCATCTGTGTACAGGGAATAAAAACATTTGAAACATAAACTGGGGCACAGTTCCTTATTGATTTACAAGGGCACATAAAAAAAAATTAAATTCAGTTCTAAATTCTCCTGTAACATAAACACAACAAACCATACGATGCCTGGAGTTATGACTTTTCTTCAGATAAGACTTAATATAATGGCCAACCACTGATTTCACCATTGAAGACCACCTATAATCATATTGTCAGATACGAACAGAATGTTATTACATGAAAATCATGTGAATCAATGTTGGCAAGTCGGATTTGGATTTTCAGGTATTCAGCCCTGTCAGCAGCTGGCTTTCAGACCAGCAACATCTCTGCTATTTTACATATATTGATCACCCAGGCATTCACAGGCTAAAAAACCTAAATATAATACAAGACATTGAAAGGACCAGGCACCAAGACCTGGATCGCATAGTCACAAACTGGATAGTAGCCATAATGATTTTGCAGCCAAAGATCCCTGTTGAGCTACAGTCTATTCTATCACCAGGTAGTCCCATATGAGGCCTCTGGCAGAAAAGCCATTGCACCCCCTCCAAAAAGCTCATCTACCGCTCCGCAGGTGCACAAGTATAAAACTGAGCATCTTTTCAGGTCAAAATGAACAAAATTATTCTTCCCTCCAACAGTTCCCTATCCTTGTTTTTGAACATTGGTTCTATAGCCTTGGTTTTCTGTATTTCTACAAAAATATCAAGCTATTAAAGGCATTTAACATTTGGCTTAAAACTAGTGACATTTCAGAAGTTACTGACTGAATCATAACTACAGTGGTTTTATCCTTATTTGCCACATGTTTTTGTACAAGCTGAGCTGACATCAAAGTTCCCACAAAAAAAGACGTGAGGGCAAAAAAGGTTTCGCTGCAATAAGGTGGCTGCAAGGTGGTTTTATGGTTATAGATTTTCACCCCTTCTAACAATTCAAGACTGTCACAGCTGTCATATCAGAATTGCTGAAAAAAGGGCTGATATGTTCTCAACATTTCCACAAAACACCAATGCTGCAATTAAATTCTGCAGGAATCCTTTCTATATTGACAGTGACCAAATATGGGTTTTGGACAGAAAGCCCAGACAGTGAGTATTTCAGTTCCATAAATCTATAAAATGTATAGTAGTTTTCAAAAGAAAGTGCCCTATTTGAATTTAAAACGGCCCTTAAAGAGATAGGAAACATAAGACATTATCTACTCTGTTCACTGGCCTCTAGAGGTTACCATTAATAAAAGAATAAAAAGCTATTGCCTGTCATTTCCATACATTACAAGATTTTCACTGGCAGTGTTAAAAATGGGCTGACTCATTTTGAAACACTTTTCCAAAAAAAAGGAATAAAATATTGTTTTTAATAAAGCAAAAACATCATTTGTATTTCCAAAACTATTGGTTTACTATTGGTTATATTTCATTTTTATTAGTCTTCATTTCAGCAGCACGGTGAATTAGTGCGTAGCACTATTGCCTCACAGCAAGAGGGTTCCTGGTTCAAAACCCATCAGGGGCCTTTCTGTGTGGAGTTTGCATGTTCTCCCTGTGCTTGTGTGGGTTTTCTCCAGGTACTCTGGTTTCCTCCCACAGTCCAAAAACATGTATGTCAGGTTGATTTGTGACTCTAAATTGCCCATAGGAGTGAGTGTGAGTGTGTGAGGTTGTTTGTCTCTATGTGGCCCTGTGATGGACTGGTGACCTGTCTAGGGTGTACCCCTGCCTTTCACCCAAAGAGAGCTGGGATAGGCTCCAGCAGATCCCTGTGACACTAAATAGGAATAAGTGGGTATAGATAATGGATGGAGAGTCTTCATTTATTGATTTATTTAGTCAATTATATCATGTGCTTACTTAAATAAACAAAGTATAATACAATAAATAGCCACTGTTTAAGCTATGTTAAAGCTTTTATGTACAACAGCACAATAGGGTATTTTTGTCATTTTGACTTTGTATAAGTAAAATAAAATACTCCCCTGACATGACAAGATTAAAACAATCATTTAATACATTTCTGCCTTTAAGTTATTATGGTAAGCAAAGTTCGATCCAGCTTGATCTCTTTACTATAGCCACTGTGAAAATTGATGTTTCCAGCTATATGGACAGATGTCAGATTCCTAAGTACAGTGGTACAACTGCACACAGACAAAAGGACCACAGCTGGTTCACCAGATATAACAAATTATTCCAAATTCACCAGAGTGTAGGTTCTCAGCTACAGGGGTCAATCAGACTAAAGACAGGTAATAATATCTATACATCACCCTTTTCACAATGGCACAATCACTTCGCCGCACATGTGATCAGCTCTTTTTTTATGTTACTGAGTCTTTATCACGATGCACACCAACTTCAGCCCTTGATTAGTATCCAACTTACATTCATGGAGTGCAGATCTGGAAGCATAAACCTTGAACTGAAGGATGCAACCATCGGAGACATATGGTAAGCAGGCATACACTCCAGAATGCTCCTCGACTCTCCACCTCCACAAAACATTGTTCCTCATGCTCTGTTTTGAGAGAAGCTCACCTTGAGCTGTTCATCTGTTTCTATGGTGATTCTGTTTTTGAGTTTTTTCATTCTTTATTGCCATTAGGTTTTAAATAATACAGTTAATACAGTTTCTGATCAGTACTGTGTAGGTGCTGATGCTTTATTCTGGATAACTACTATATTATTTTCACCACACTGATGTAGTTTCAACTTAACAGTATAGGTTAATGAGCGCAACTGACAATTGACAAAATATCAAATCAGTGCTTCTGTAGAAAGACAATAATGGTCACCTTTAACAAACCTATGTGAACATGCACCATAAAACTGACCAGAATGAACTAGTGCATCATTTTAAACTACAGTAAAATCCAGTGTCAAATAAATATCACTCCTGGCCTTTCTAAAACTTTTTTCCATGCTGGATGCATTTATGCAGATATTTTTCTGCCTTAGGCAGCCTACAAGCAATGTTCCAGAGATGAAGACATGTTAATAAGATGGAAATCACGGGAAGATCCTCTATGAGGAATAATGTCTTTAGTGTCATCATCATTCTCTGGATGTCATGTTGGGCTTGCCAGGAGGTCAGTTTAGGTTATGGAGAAGGAATGAAGGCAAAATTAATCTCATCCAATGACTCCAAATAATGAATATGTGAGTCTTATGACTAGGGAAATAATGGAAACTAAGACACTTGAAGCCAATTCAAGCTTCAGTGATTGCATTTATTGCATAAGTTAAAATAATATAAAAAAGTGAAAAGTAAAATTCCCATCCTTTGCATCCAGTGCATAAGCAGGATAAGTGTCACTGAAAATCTGTACAGCATGTACAGTACTGCATGGAGCAAGGGGAATTTTGTATCAAAAAAAATAATAATTGTGAAGTTGCATATTCAGTTTTTAGAGTGCCAGATAACAAATAAGGTAATGAATTGCAGTCCAACAGATCTACATAAACTAAATTGTAAATACTAACTGTACAGTTCTACACAAGTCTAAAACAGAGACCTGAACTCCACCTGAACCCCTCCACACCTGTTACTGAAAGAAATTTAAGACACCCAAGGCTAGATCTAGATTTGAGCTTTTTTCATCCATTATCTACAGATACATGGGTGAGGCATTTCACCACTAGTACCACAACTGAGCAGCTTTTTAAGAGCAGGGAATGTAAACAACTATTTGGTGGTTGCACAATATCTCTTCCCCTCTCAAAATGGGAGCATCTGTTTTCAACATGTGACACTCAGGGATAAAGACAACTTCACATTCAGAGAGACAAAGAAAAATATGGCACACCTGAACATATCCAATCCTGAACCCTGTCCAGGCTACTGTATAAGTTATATGCAACACAATGTCCTGGGTTGTGTAGAATTACCCTCCTCATCTAATTTGCAGCATAAATTTATTGTTACCTGCTAAGTTCCTGCCATTAAGAATTTATGGAACTCAGACAGATATAAAATAACATGTCAAGCTGTGTTTCTTAGTACAAAAAGTTGGAAAAAGTTTGAGGGTGAAGCTGTCCTCACTACCCTCTAAACTTTATTGCCTGCTTTCTCCTACAACCCACAGGCCCCTGCTGCTTATGAAAGTCATTCAGAACAATTTAGCTACATCGTCCCTCAGCCCCATTGTTCAGTACACTATGAATACACTGCCACCCAAGATAATGCTAGCACAGCAAGCCAATCTCCACAGAGAGACACCTCAAGCGTGAATCAATACCCCTGACTTCTAGACAAAAGCTAAGACCTTGCCAAGCCAAGAGCCACTTTGCCAGGGACATGTACTCATGACTTTCCCATGTATGGCAAAAACCCAACGATGCTAGATCAGCCACTGCATCAAACAGTGACAAGGCCTGCATTAGTTCAAATTCACTTTAATTTTAGTCCTCTCAGGAAGCTGACATTCAATAATTTCCAGACACTGACTATGTTTTTGCACAAATTGCTCATCATTTGTAGTCCAAACACAAACAAACTGAATGCTCCTTTGATTAATGCATTGTGTTTCAGCTTTCACCTTCCTATTTTCTGACTTTCTAACTGAAAGTGAAGTGAACTACTGTCTTTGTGGCTTAATACAACACAGGATTGTACAAAAATAAAACTACACACAAATATACACCCACACAGGAAAAGGGAAGGAGGCAAAGACAGACAGAGAAGAGAGGAGCACTAAGAAACCCTGCAAAAGTGAGGTATAAAATACTAAAATCACTTCATCTCGACTCCCTGTGGAATTCTTGAAGAAAACAAAAACACATGAAATAAACAAAAGACATGAAAAACAGTTGATTTTCTTGAAAACGAGCTAATGTAGCAATAGAGTATATTTTTTACATTGCTCTGAACTACAAGGGCTGACAGTGGATTCAGTTTCTCAGGCACTGACTGCCTATCACAAGTACAGAAAAAGTGTGCAAGAAGCAGGATTGTGTGGGTGGTTACGTGGGTCGATGGGGGAGCCACAAATCTGGGGTGCTCTGATGAGTTTGTTTGGAGCCCAGCTGTGTGTTTGCCTGTGACGCCTAAAATCCATTAGAAATCTGCTAGGGGTCAGGGCTCCACTTCGACTGCGATGGCTCTGTGCCTTGGAGAGGACCGAGTGGCCCACCTCAACCTCATTTTCTCTACAGAGCGGGGGCTGTGAGGCAATCAAGCTCCACAGGATAGACGCCTGGAGAGCCCTAAAGCATCCAAACATGCTGTCCAACCATCCCCAGAGAGTCTAACACAGTGTGGCTGGCTTGAAAAAGATCTTTAGGTGAAGGCTGATTATGTAGCGGTGGGTCTGTGTGATGCATCAATGGCTTTGTAGAATATGAGATTTGAAGCCTTTTTTCCCCAGGTGAATTTAGTTTTGAGCGCTTCTCTGTCATGTAGTCTTTTTCAGATAACATCAGTCCAAACAAACCACTACTATTATTATTACAACTTTTATTTTTATTTTTATTAAGAGTAAGAATAGCAGTTATTGTTGCTGCACTAGTAGCAAAAGCAGTAACAATATTATATGTCTTTTTCAGTTGTTTTATGGGGAATGCTAGCACACATTTTAG
The DNA here is from genome assembly GCF_900324485.2 of Mastacembelus armatus. Taxonomy (NCBI): domain Eukaryota; kingdom Metazoa; phylum Chordata; class Actinopteri; order Synbranchiformes; family Mastacembelidae; genus Mastacembelus; species Mastacembelus armatus. The sequence goes on from NC_046635.1 coordinate 24,998,606, forward strand.
CTTAACTGCAGTAGATACAACAGCTACTGGTTTGTAGGATGGTTGATTTTAATTTAGGTTAAAATATCATTTTATTATAACTTGGACCCTTTCATTTGTTTTCCATCAGCCTATCTTTCTATCAGTAATAATAACGGTGCAACACACTGTAGTCTCACCACCCATGTGCAAATTTGCCAAAATTTGTTACCAATTTGCCTTTTCTAGGAATATGAACATTGGTCTTAAACAAAACCTCAGGTTAAAAAAATGTTAACACAAATGAAAATGGTAAAATTACTGTTGACCAACTTCCTTGTTCAAGGACATTTCTTGATATAGCTGTGCATGTGTTGAGATTGTTTACAACCTGGCTATGTACTTGTGCATTCTTACCATCTAGAGCATTAATATTTCTTTATTGTCAGGTCACAACTGCCATCTTATTTTAAACTATAGTAATACAAGTTTAAATTAGAAAACACACTTTGAACACTCCCATGACCCTGGTTAAGGATTGAGCGGGTATAGATAATGGATGGATGGATGGACTTTGAACACTAAAGCATGTCTGAGGCATGAGCAATCACAATTCCAGGAACAAATTGTCAGATTTATTAGCTGTGTTGACATCTAATCGGACTAATGTCTTTTATGCCCAAGTTACTGTCAGGGCTAGTGGATCAAGCTAAATATCCTTGTGTAGTTCTTTAGCCATCAAAGGGACAAGTTGACAAGTGACGGATATGTGCAGGAACCAATCAGTGCCACCTGCTGTGCAAAAGAGGCAAAAAGCATTTTTTAGGCGAGGCAGATTTACTCGGAGCCCTCTTGTCTGGATTGAGAGCTGGTAAAATGACCAGGTCTTGACAAGACTTCAATTCACGGGTCACAAAACATGTCAGAGTAATGGCAGAAAGGTTGAGATGCACACTTAGCTTGACAGGTTCCTTTTAATGCCAGCTGCCTCTGAGCTGTGATCCACGTGATGTGGTGCACATACAGATTAACTTTCAGCAGACTTGGTTTGCATGTCAATTTCCTTTCTAATGTCAATCTGAAGCAGTTGAGGGATCAGTGATGTTTTCCCTCTGGCAACAGTAAGCATATTTCCTTGAATCTTTACACTTTATAAATTTATCTGAAATAAAATTTAAAAAAAAAAAAAACACTTCTGTGCTTCCGAAGCCACCAATGCTGTCTTACAGGATAAGATTTAAAGGCTTAGAAAAAGACATTAAGGTTTGTCATCATAGTCTCAATAATCAGTGGTTAGCCAGCACGGTCAGATAGTAAATGATTTCTCTCTCCTTTGTGGTCCTTTCAGAGGTGACTTCATCATTGGTGCCTGAAAGACACTGTGCCCCTGAGTAACAACTGATTACCGCTGAATGAATCCCCAAAGTCTCACTGCTAATGCAGAACAATAGGTAGTGAGAATAGGGAGACTGTGCTTTGCTTCAAGATCTATTTTTTATACCCAGCATTATTTTTTGCTTCACTGATCTATCACTAAACAACAGCTGCTGAGCAGGAGCCAGAGAGATGCACTGCAGGGAGGATAAGGCAAAGTGAGAGACATGGAGAAAGCAACAGAGAGGGAGAGGAGAAGAGAAAAGACATCTAAAATTGGAGACAGAGGAGTTTTAGGAGGTGAGGTCACTGGTGATAGCCTGAAGCTGTTAGGTATGGTGGCCCACTGAGAAGGAGAGTGAGAAGAGGGATCCTGGCAGGTCTGCCTCTCTCATGACGGATAACAAGTCACCTGAAATGGCTTCCTGGGTGGCAGCCATTAAACAGACAATTTGCAATCATCCCTGGCCCAATTTCTCTCACCTTCTCTCCCTCTCTTTCTCTCTCACTTTTTCTCATATTACTCAGCTTCTCGCTCCGGTGCCCCATAGACCTTGGCAGCTTGAGTGACAGGGACTTTACTAGTCTAGTCACACAAATGTAAGAGGGAAAATGAGGAAAAGAGAGGGGTGAATTTCATTCATCTCACAAATACCAAATAACCTCTGCTGCCTGGCCCATTTACATATTCCCTCCACATTCTCAGTTGGCCAGGTGCACTATCTTGTTTCCAAGTCATCTCACCATGGCCATGTGACACCACACTGACATAAAACACAGGTGTAAGTACAGAAGCAGATGCAAGTGCACAAAGGCCCGGACTTAATACATGCATCATCAGAAATACAAGATGCAAGAAAGTAGCATAGTGGGTCGCTGCATCAGATTCCTCGCACCGGTAAGGATGCTATATGGCCAAAGGTATGTGGACACAAAACAATACAACACTCATATGTTGTTGTTACAAACATCTGGTTTAAAAGCCATGGATATTAATATGGCTCTGTGGCAGCCTCCACTCTTCAGGAAAGACTTTGTTCACAATGTTGTACTGGTAGTCTTATACTCTATAGTACTTTAAAAATTAGGACTTTATATATATAAAACATACAGTCAGTGCTTGTAAAATATAATATGATGCACTGTATAGATTACACTAAACAGTTCCACTTACACCAGCTACAATTGTAAAATTCTACTTACAAATTACATATATAGAGTGTATACAGTATACAGTATGTGTATACATATACTGTATACACACTTGTACTTAACCAACATTTTCAATGCAGGACTTTGCATTTGTACATTGCAGTACTTTTGCATTTACTTTGCTTTTAGTTTACTTTCAACAATTCAGTTATTCAACACTGTCACTCTCACAATGGACAGTTTAAAAAAATAGATACAAAGTGGAGCAGCAGAACCAGAGATGCTATATTGTCTTTTGTGTTACACTGAAAACTGTGAAAACTGTCAAAACTGTTACCCACAATGCAACCACACTGTTGACAGTTCAGTTGGAGATTCAGGTGTGATATACTAGTAGTAGTAACGTAGTCTCAGAGCTTAATAGGTAGCTAACCGGCTCCTGCAACCATGGGTTCAAACTTTAATTATTTCTGTTAAAATTGAGGTAAAAAACAAACAAAAACAGCCATCTATATTAGTAGGATTAATATTCCATTATGTTGTTATTATTAACATTAAAACATCCCATCTACTCTGCTTCACCAAGACTAACTGCATGCACAAACAAACCATCCAATGTACTGCTATCATCATCATATTTCAATTCGATTTCATTTTGATCTGTTGCTAGACTCTGACTGGTAACGAAATATGTGATGTATTTGTTTAGCTGAACCCCGACTACTAAAAACCAGAAACAAATGTGAGGACATAAAGTCAAACACAGGAATCCTTCATGTGATGAATCCAAAATGTTTGTTCATGTTCATAAGAAGCTGCTTGCAGAAATACATAATTTAAAGACAACAATAACAACAATGGTATCTGGATAGTCCATTTATGGCCATAACAGATCATCATCATCATCATCATCATCATCACCATCATCATCATACTGGCTTCAGGTTTGGGTTTTCATTTTACTGTAACATGAAATGTGATAGCTGAAAATTGGTTGTCAAAACTATGGGAGTGCTATGTTATGAAGTGTCAGTGTATGGGTGAAGTTGGGGTGATGAGGCACAAAAGCCAATTGCTTTCTTTTAGTCAGACAGTAGCTAGACAGCAAGTGAGAAATTCCATCCATGACTGCATACAGTCATTTGAATCTCTACTTGTTATGAAGTCCACTTTTAAAATTAACCAAAGACACATTTAGCAGACAAGAAGCTGTGACATGTTTGGTACTGAAAAAGCCATTTTAATCAGAGGCAGTGCTCACTTTTTTATAGCCAGAGCCCCATGAGGTGAGTAAAAGATCCTCTGACTCGACTGGTGAGCCAGATGTTGTCCTGTTATTCAGTATGTGGCAGCACTCTGCAGTGCTAACACTGTTTCATCTTGTCAGAGTGAAGCTGTGTGTGGTGTGATTATTATGGTGGGCTTCTGCTGCAGTAGCACCATGCTACAATAGCTGTGGCCATGTTAGCAATGTGCAGTGTGCAGATAAATCTCACTTAAAAAGAACTCTGCAGTGATGAAGATGTTTCGGCGGTGACACCAAATCATGATAGGAGCAAGTTAGACAGTATAAGTTAAGGCCAAGGTCTGGTGCGTTACATCACTTTCACCAGAAACTGGGGCATTTTATGTTTAATGAAGACAGGCTGATTGCTCATATGCTACACTCCAAAAAAAGATCCAGCTGTTCATGGGCTCATTTTGAAATGTCAGATTGCCCTGAGATGAGCATCAGTGTAGAAGCAGCTATCAGGCTTGATGTAGTCTAACTCCAAAGGTTCAACCGTCTGTTGCTGCCTGCTGTTGCACCCTCCCCCCACCCCCCCACACACACACATCACACCAACGTGTCCCAGTACTCCTATCTGCATACAACAGACATGCACACATTCTTGTTCACAGTGATGGTAATGTTTAGAGAACAGCAAGCAAATGTTGGGCAATGAATTAACACATCATTAACACCTGACCCCCCAGAGAGACAGTACATTTGAGGTCACCAGATTATATTCTTTGCCTTTCAGGAAGTTCACTATGTCCCCTCCTCCCCCATGTTTTGTGTTTGTCAGAACAGAAATGCACCACACTGCAGACTGAGTCATACTCATCTTCCACTTTCAAAACATTTCTGAGTGTCTTATAAAAGAACACACTGCACAGAGTGTTCATTTTCTTTAATAGCACTTGAGCTGTGCAAAATAGGGGAGTATGAACACTGTATGGAAAACAACTAATAGAACAAAATGGCAGTTAACAACAATGTTGACAATAATACCCAAGAGAGACAGAGAGAGAAAGAGAAATAATGTAAACAGTAGCAGTTAAAAGTAATGTTATGCAATTTTCTTTGCTCAAGTTGAAATAAAATTTGATTCTCTGGAAAACCTTAAAATATCCGATCATATAATATATAAATAGATTTTTTTATTACTTTTAGGTGTTTAAAGACACGTCATGTTCTTTCATGAAAACATGTAGATCCACTTACATCTCCACTAAAGAGAATGAGGAAGCTCTTATATATTAAAATAATACATCACAAAAATATGTTTGTTTTTTCTACTTACAGTCGAACTGGGCAGAGGCAATTTCTTGTATCATGTTAAACCTTTAACTCACTGTCTGTGATCCAGGTGGATATGACATCTTACTGTAAGACAGAAGTCATAATGTATTCTAAAGCAGCTATTATCAGTATTTTAATATCAACAATCAATAAAGGTAGATTAACAAAGTGAATAACCTTGATTTTTAATTGGAATGATATAATATTGATTTTTAAAATCCCAAGACTGATTTTTGCATTTGTACATTTTTTAGTAATATGTTATCTGTAGGCAGTGGTTAGCTACTTGTAAGTGGCTTGGGTAGAGCTGCATGGGTTCAGTGTCTGTTATTACAGTGTGTCCAATTTTATTATTTTCACTCAAAAAGTAACAGAAATGACAGCAGGCAACATGAGACACCTGGAGTCGTGACACTTCTGTGATCTGTTACTCTACAGTTTACAGGACTGTCCTGACTAAAGATTATGGCAACAAGAGGGATAGACTGTAAAAACACAACACACTGACCTGAGCTCCGTTTGGTTTTGTAGAGGATATTTTAGCTCTGTGTACAAAATGTGAAGTGTAGATTTTACTTTATAATGCAGACTATAGTCACACTTACAGAGTATACCACACATACATATTCACACAACAGTCACAGCAAACTATATTCATGCTCAATCCTGTCTGATGCTCCTGCCTCTTCTATGCTCTCTTCATGAGCAGCAAGCGGCTTCAAGAAGTCAGTTATTTTTGCACACGTTGTGGCATCACACAGCAAAGCCTTTTTGTTTTTCTGCCTCTGCTTTTCTGCACAACCAGCTGTGGGTTTCCCCTTGTTCCCCCCTCTCCATGTTTTGTTTGATAGCACATGCAATGAACTGCCCAAGGGCCAGATACTTTACAGTGATAGCAAAAGCCTTCACTTTTATTACAGGTTGAACCAGCTCTGTTGCTGCAGTTAAGATGAACTATTAAATATCTGTATAGGCTATAAGGGATATGGTGAAAAAAACACAGACTGGGCCTCCCAAGTTGAGACAGAATGGCAACAAACCTTCCCAGTGACCAGTCTATGCTTGGTACAGTATGCTGCTTGTTCAACACCACAGTATAGAAGACATAAGTCAGAAGAAAATTTAGCTGTTAAAGATCCAATATGTCCTTCAGAAGTTGGTGGAGAGAAAAACAGAGTTTAAAGGGGAATGAATATTAAACATATATTCTTCACCTTAACACAAATGTGTGAATAAGCAGCTGCTTGCTAGGATGTATTTCATGGGGAGACAACATTTCACACAGCATGTTGTTTTAGCAATTTTACCTGCATTTGTCTTATGGTCTTATTCTCCTCTGACTGGCATGCTCCTACTTTTTTCAGCATGTAACTCCCACCAACTGTCAATATGCATTAGTTCCAACTGCATTCAATAACAATCCCTGCATCTGCAAAACTGGGATCTTTTTAATACAAGGTAAAATGAGGCCAGGGATTTCTGTGGCACTAGACTCTGAGTCAGTGGCTGTGAATGTCCATCCTCATGTCCCCCACATCTTGCCAGAACAAGGGAATGCAAACAAAATGACTGCTCTAAAATGATTTGTCAGCATCAATAGTGGTCAAATTTTCCACAGTATACATTAATGACTAAAATGTAAAATGTTACAGATCGTGTACTGTACCATTTGTGAGAGATGGCATATTAATTGCTGCTTGTTGCTTAAAAATTACAGCTTGAAATGAAATGTAATTTAGAGTAAAGGCTTAATTGATGTTGATGAAAAATGTTTGGCCATGTTATAAACAGCCTGATTCTTTTTATTGCCTATTTTAAGCCTTAACTGTCATGACAGAGTCAGTGACGTGTCAGCGTCACAGGACTTGCCGTTATCCACACCATGCTTGCAAACTAGCCATAGTCAAGAGTTGACAAATTGCACAGATATTGCACTTATCTTGGTTCACTTTGCATTCACTGTATTATTTGGAGACCACCCACTGCAGCACAGGCAGGGGGGCTGCTTTCCAGGAATGTTTAGTGAGCATCTGGCACTCCCTGATGTCACTGTACTATTTAGCTGTCGTTCAAGGGCTTAAACTTACACCCATAATGCTTTTAATACCACCTTAATTAAAGTCAACAGTGCACTCTGATGCTCTACTACACAGCGGTATCTAATGTTATTTCCCAATGGTGTGATTTACTATATGACACTGCCTATCCTTTGATGCCTGTATGTTACTGTTATCTATCTATCCATCTATTTTTCTATCTATCTATCTATCCATCCATCCATCTCCACCTTGCAGAGTTGGTCATAATGGTCGAGTAGTTTAATATAGGAGTTTTACTGTCACCCACCACAAATGCTCAAAAGGGCACTTGGAGCAATGTTAACACATTCTGCAGAAAACACCTGACTGTGCATACACAGAAACATACTACTATTTCACTAAAATATCTGTCACTGGTCAAAAAACTGTGTTGTGGATGCTGATGAAGTTTCTGTTTATATAGCACATTTCACCCTTCTCAGAGGGAGATTTCACAGCAGAAATGTTCTATTAGATTAAATTTGTTTTAGCTATGTGTACACAAAAACTGCAAACTGAAAGTATTTGCACTGTATTTCATGAAAATGTCAGTGTGCAAAAGACATGATGGGCCCATCAAATCCAAATGTTAAAGGTGAGCTATGGATTCTTTTTGGTTTTTGCATTTAAAGTTTCTTAAAACTGTGTATGAAGTATGTAAAAGGGTGTATATCCTTGAGATCTAACAAATTCTCAATGCATAAAACATTTGCAGTCTTATTTTAATCTTAAATCATGCATTGACTATATGCATGTCTACTTGCTAGCAAAATTCTTCACAGCCTGTTTTTGATTTATTGGTGTGATAACTGTTGATCACCAGAATGTGAAACATTTGTATGACATTGTTTAATCCTTGTGCATTTGCACAATACAAACCTGCGATTCACTCCTAAAAACTGTAATGCTAGTACTCGTCTACTTAAGCCAACAAGTTTAATTTAGACAGGCACTTGTTTACAAAGGCATATCAGGGTGTTTAATATGAAATGTCATCAACAATACACAGTATATACTCAGTTTAATTAGGATAGTTTTTAAACTGACCTGATTTCTTCTTATTAACTAAATTTTAAATAGATAGTTTGCTGCAGACAGATTCTTATGTAGGTTATAAATTCACAATGAAGGATCCCACATTAAAAGTTCATCCACTCACAGTGCTGTAAAGCACTCTCGATAAACATCTGCAGTCCAAAATGACAAGACATAAATGTGTGTGAAAATCTATAGTTACCAGGTGACATGTGTTGATGATGAGCTGTGTGATGGCTTACAGCCCCTCTCAGCACATTATTAATCATATCTAATGACTTCAGATACTGCACTAAACAGTTTGCCCTGCAGGATTTTCCCACTGCTGCAGCTAGCGCTCAATATGCTGCCTAAGGCATGGCTGTGTTACACGTGATGAAATGCGTGTGTGTGTGTGTTTACTTAGCAGAGAGAAAAAAGAAGGATGGTGAGGAAGCGAAATGGAGGAAAAAAGGAGAGACAGCCCTGATCTCAAGCGGCAAATTAGGGCCTCTCTAAAATCGATAACAGGGGAGCCATGCATAGATTTCATTAGTTGGCAAACGTGTGCGACTAAAGGGATGCAAACGGATATTGATGTTTGAGATTGATTGATCTCTTCTTTCTCAAAAATGTACACACAGAGTTGCAATGCAGAGTTTGTTTTGGGTTTGTTTGCTTTTCTGAGTGAGCATCCAATTTTAAATACCAGTTTGTCCATGACCTTTTTCCCTGAAAAACAAACTTACTTTTTATTCAACAGATAGCCATCTGTTGAAAGTTGATACCCCAGATACGTACAAATAACTTGCTAGATCAAATGACAGTCATTTCCGGTCTTCCCCACCGTGCACCTGTTCTCCACCGCCAGCTGCAAAATATTTCTTCCACTAGATTTAAAAATCAATAAAAAATGACATTCAGGCCTTTGGCATCTTAGTCCACCTCGTAACAGAAGTGCCACTACAAAATATATGTAAGGCACCCTCCCAAGTAAATGTAACATGGCTCAAATTCTATTTGATGTTACAGTACACTTTAGTCTAATAAGGACCTAAATGGGAGTGGTTACTACTCAGGGGAAACCAAAGAGGGCTAGAAAGGTTAGGCAAGTCCCTATGAAAGTCACTATATGAGCACATTAAGTGAGGGACTATTTTCTTGATATAATTTGAATACCCCAGCTGAATTAAAATCTACACATGGTGGTTAGAGCAGGTTAAGACGATGCTGAAAATTATTTGCATAAATGAGTCAACACAGGACTAGAGGCTGGAAGATAAGTAATGGTTTGAGAAATACAATAACAACAGATTTTGTTGGATTGATAAATTTATTTTATAGACATAAGCTTGAGCAGAAGATCGCTGCTGCTGCTCCACCCCGGCCTGTGCTTTGAGGAACAAGACAATTATGATGTTGTGGGTTGATTTATTTATACTGACACATTCTTCCTGCTGCAGCCAGGTTTCAGAAAAACAGAGTAAGCCAGTTTGGTGATTCCTTATCAAATCATTTACTATCAGAGACATGTCATATTTAATAGTCCACATTTTACTGTTCTGTTTTTTTCTGTTCTGTAAGGGTCAGCGTCTTGATTTTTATTAGGTTCTTGTGAATAACTTCTCGTCTTGATTTTTGATTTATATAATATACAATACGTGGTAAGGCAGAGTCTCTATGGGCTTTGTGAGAGCTGTAAGGAAACTGAAGAAAGACATTTAAGAGTCTCTGCGTCCTGATCAAATCTGGGTTGTCATACTGTAGGCTACCTAATAAACTCGACCATATTTCCAGAAATGAGAGTGACACCATCCAAAGTGGGATGGATGCTGACCCTCACAAACAGACCAGATTTTTCTCAGAAAGTTGTGGAATTGTCTGTGAATCCAAATGTGTTCCATCATTTGCTAAACAACACCATGTTATAATTTTCCTCTAATGTTTACATCACCTTACATTTTAGATGCACAGCAGCACTGTGTGTCTGTGTGACCTGCCCAGGTGCTGTAACCACTGTGTGCTATTCTACCATCTACTTCTTTGATTTCCTGCAGCCATCTGATAAACATGACACTGTGATAGTATTAAATTATTAACTGAGCTTGAATATATGCTTTAAACTTTCCATTCATTATGGTGCATCACATTTTATCTGCCACACATTTAATCGTTCTGCATATTAATGACTACAGTGGTACCTATGTACAGGAGTGAGTCATTTGATATAAGTGTGTTCTACTGTACAGTCACATTGCCCACAGCACTGTCTGTATGACACTTATTACCCGAGTGGAGAATTCGGCTTTATTGTTAGAGAATTAAATGTACAGTGAGATGACTAATGGCTTTCTCACCTTATTAGCTGAAATGAAAGTCATAATTTACACCTAATTGAGAGTGCATGGTAACAAAAATAGAATTTTTTTCTATGCTTTCTTTAAACTCTTACTCTTACAGCCTCTAAAAACATACTGGTGTTTATTTCATGGTGTAACAGAACACTGTTAGAATAAAATTCAAACCAATCATGTCACATTGAACCACTCTGCTGTTTCTAGTGCCGCCCGACACATTTCTGAACATCCTCTGTTTCTTTAATGTCCAGCCACACCACCATGTATCACCTGGAAATTAGGTGAATAACGTGATGCCATCACAACATACAAAGAAATGAGGATGATATGTAAAAATGTAAATAAATATTGCTTCACCTAAAAAGTTAGGGCAATCCATTTGCTCATTAAAAATAGATGAAGCAGATGTTACTTATGTATAAGAAAGGGTACACTTCTTGTTTTTGAGGTTTAATTTAATTTAAAAGCAATTATCAAGAAAAACTTGCTTGTCAGGCAGATGAGAAAACCCAGTGATCTGTGCCCATATTTATTAGTATCCTAACTGCCTAAAATTTCTCAGAGTGAAGCATTTTTGGTTAGACTTTTAGGCCTAAGAATAAAAGTATTTTAACTCACATAACTAAGGAAATCATTCCTAGCTATGTACTTGGGAGTTCCAAAGCATTCAAGGAACTGAGGCTATGAGCTTATTAAATGTTCAGCTTCTGCAAAATGTGAAGATTTTTTGATTGACCTTATGCCGGATACAAGAGAGAGCTCTCTCTATGAGGTCATCACAGTCTCAGGCAGGATGCAGATTTGCAACAGTGATGAATGTTAGGTCTTTCACAAGCAAAAGTTTCTGCAGTAATGAATCAAACTTTGATTGCTCATACAGTTCTTCAGATAATGCACAAACTCACTTAATTTCTCTGCACTCAGTGTGAAGTTATAGAAAAGGTCTGCATTCACTGAATTTGTAGATTTATTTATTTTATAATTCATTAATTTGTTTGTTTAAAATCACCCCTGGCAGAGCTATCTTTATGATTTATGTTCATAATGCTGTGTATTCCCCTCCATTGGGTGACATTACTACAAAATAATATTCCCCAACTGTAAGAGCACATACAGAATAACAATAGGTGTTCAAAGATGAATCAAATAGCGGAAGAGAAAGCAAATTTCATGTTGTCAATTGCAATAACATCACTGCATGTGCAATATGCCACAGTGCTGCAGCATTGTGGGCTCATAGTACAGTATAAAGCAATGTAACTCAATAAAGCTGACACATGCAGCTGAATCAGTTTCTATTATTCATTGTAAATCTGAAATTATTTTTCTTTCTGCCTGTGTTTACTCTTACCCAGATGTTAAGGGTGTATTAGTCAAATATGATGATTCACGATATTTATTGACTTTGTATATTTATGCATATACAACCAAAATAAAATGACTGTATAGATGTAATGTGCAGCCATAAAAAGTGATGCTGTCTACAAACTATAACTCATCATTACAATTTCCATTTTGTGACTGAGATGGTCTTAAAACAGCAACATCACAGTCTAGGTGTAGTCCTGTGCCTTTGAAGTGTAGGACAGTTGATAAATAACTCTGGTATGGATGTTTTTAGCCCTAGGTTAATTTTCAGCATGATTCTGAGGTGAAATTCTGAGGTGCTTGATAAATACAGCCCCAAACAAACTGAGCTCTCTGGATTCTTGCCAGGCAGGTTGTCCTCAGTTAATCATCACTTACATAATCGCAGTTAACACACGCACACACACACACTGCACAGACACTTTGCATCATTATTCTCATCTTGCACTTCTTCGTGAATTTTAAATTACTCTTAAGGATTTAGTTAGGGGTGGGGATGGATGAAAATATAAATTGTATGGTAACATTAACATTTAACGATGGAGTAACAGCTTCTATGCTTTTCATTTTGTGTTGCTAAGTCAAGAACAGAAACCCTCAACAATAATCATAATCACACATCCTTCATATATCACAACACTCTTGCAACTGAGAATTGTTTTGTTTGTTGTGCAGAGGAAAATAACTGGTGACATGAAAAACGGGAGGTGGGAATAGAGAGCAGCAGGGTCAGTGGTGGGGTGTGGGGTGGAGGTTATGAATATCTAAGTATTTAGGCTGAGTCAGAACCACCACACCCACCCAGAAGGAGAAAAATTGTCTTGGTGGGACATCAATTCCATTTCCTCATATCTGTCACTGTGCACAGGTCAATTACATCTTTATTACTGTAAAATGCAGATCAGTTCCCTGCACAATGTGGGCACAGAAAGACTGATGATTGGAGAAGGCTGTAGAATCTTTTTTTGTTTTTCTCTGCTATACTGTATGCTGCTTATACAGTCGGCATGTTGCGGACGGTGAGTTCACGGTCATAAACAGAGGCAGGATTTCACTAATCTAATCGTGACCTACTCTGAAAGCCAGCCATAACCTTAAACTACATTAGTGTGGATTCTGCTTGACACTTTGAAGCATCAGCACCTTTGCTTGGGTGGGGAAAGGTTTTGTTTTTGGCACCCCACACTGCCAGAGCTCAAAAGCTAAAGGTTTCTGGATGGTGATTTTTTATTCATTTCACACAATATTTAAAGATAAACAGCTGGGAGAACAGTATGGAAATGGCTGTTTGCAACCACGTTTCTGACAATCAGCTGAAATTGAAACTATGGAAAATCTGGCACATTTAGCAGTTACCTATTCTATTGTCTGTTTGATGCAACATGTTCAGTAGTCCCAGATTCTTGGAAGTCCTGAAAAATCTTAGAAATTCACAATTTATATTACAGCTTTAGGAAAAACAAACATTGTAAAGGTCATGTCTGTGTGCTCATAAAGTTTTATTCCAGCTGTGAAAAATGTTTAATGTCAAGCTTGTCTGTTGGTAAATTTAATTAGTTGAACGACTAACCATGTTTTTGTTCGCAAAATGAGGCAACAAAGTCTCAAACATTTAGATCAGCTTTATGAAAACCAATACTGGTTATGGAAATTACTGTACATGTCAGGTAGCACTTACAGCAAAGTCAATTACTTTCCATAGCCACTCTGTGAAGGATTTTCCCACAGGCCATAATGGGCCAGCAGGTCATAAAACTTTGTACTGGCCCCATTATCCATTCATCTTTTCTCTACACCTGCCTGTCCTGTTTAGGATTGAGCAACTGAAGTCTCTGCCACAATGCACTTCACACGAGGAACCATGTAGAGAGAAAAATGCTCACATTCACACCTACAGGCAATTTTGAAATTCCAGTTGATCTAACTCACAGATATTTAAAAGTCTCCACACCCACATGTCACTTCTTCCACATTTAACCAATGGTGAAATAGAAAATAATGCATTAAAGATTAACAAGTAACTACGTCTTGGAGGTGTTTACTGACCCTCAACAATTAGCTTAATTTTAGCCCAGATGATTGCACAGAGCACACCAGAGTTACCATCCTCACATTAAATCTGTAGTATCACACATCCTCCAACAAAACCAAATTTCACCACTGGCAAGCTAGCTAAGAATACACAACATATGAAAACCACTTTGAGTTACTGAGAGTTGCATTTCTCCTTTATTGTGTATGTGACAACCACCTCCACCACACATTAAGCTCCTGCACCAAGCTAGTGCATAGTTGAAGCACACAGATTTATTGTTGAACTTAATGGAACATTAGCAGGATTGATTGCTGAATTTCAAATTGTAATCTTTTACACTACACATAAAAGTGTCCATGACCTAATTGAAAATAATTGGTCAGCAGGTGTACATATTCAAAAGTCAAACCTCAGACATCAAAAGAGGGCATACTTATTTATCTTTATCTGCTGTAGAAAAACTGAGGTGACTTTCAATGTCTAGCTGCGGTGTAAATGTAACTATTCACTGTAAATCTTAGTCTGTAGTAAAATGTCATAAATTTGTTGTCTATTCACAAGCTCATTATATTAGTCTGAGCTAGTGACCCACAATCTCACATTGCCTTTGTGCTTCCTCCTTGTCCTTGTTATGCCAGATGCCTCATGCGCTACAGATGTTTACTGTGAACGTGCGTCAGCCTCCCCACGGCAATTGAGCTGGTACAAGGATAGATGGAAGATGGGAAAAGAAAGCCTGCCCCCCCCCCCACCTGCGCAAGGTTAATCTCATGCTCAGCCACAACTAGCAAGTCACTCTAATGAAGTCCCAACAGACAAACACTTAATAAGAGTTAAGAGTAAATTAACCTTGAAGACTTTGCACATATCTCTCCTTTTTTTATACAATTTACGTATGCATTTTCCATGATCAAGGACAAGCATTCATTTAGCTTGAGGAGGTCAGAACAAAAACATTCCCTTGATGGCTGCAAATTTCTCTCTGACATCTATGTTCCAGCCAGAGCAGCAAGCAAAGGATGAGAATGTTTAATGTTGTCTGAGGCAGATAAAAAGCTACAAGCTGCTCTCACACCCACTCACTGTTTTTTATTTCTCCTCGCTCCTGATCAATGCTCTTAATGATGATAATCAATCAAGAAAATGAAAGATTTACTCTCCAATATTAATTTTGCTCAGCATTGATTGAGGCACGAGGAATATAACTGCCATTAATGCCTTTTGAGGTGCTGTATTGAGTTGTTTACTTCTAAAAACAAGCCATTCATCTTGCATTTCAACAGTTTTATTACACCTTTAAACATAATTATAAACAGATAACAGTCACCTGAGGTGATATTTAGTAAACTCTTTGATAATCTTTTTTAGTTTTGTTTTTAGATAATTATGTTAAAATCAGATATCAGTTCCCAACTGTAAATGTTCTGCTAGATTGAATTTGTCCATCTGGATAAAATCCCTTTTTACCGTATTGTGTAGAGATCTTCACTTCACTGCTGTCATGTCCGATCCTTTTATCTCCTCATATCATGTCAGCATTTCACAAACTAAAAAAAAAAAAACAAAAACAGTTTTGTTTTCAGCTTAATGATGCAGTTAATGTAGTTTTGAATGGGGTCAATCAGGCCACAGGTTTTACAATTTACTCATCCTGTTAAATTACAGGTTTTTCACCCAACAGTGATAATTTTCTGTCTTCAACACGTCATAATGCAGATGTAGAAACATACTAATCTCAGACTGCTGTGCTGACTCGGGGAATAGTGATGACAGCCGGCACTAATGATACGCCACTCAATGAACCACCAGGGGCAGACAACATGCCAAACCGACAAAAAGGATTGATGCTACAAGCCGATCCTGCCTGCGAAATGATGTCATGTTATCCTATCAGCTGATCAAAGGCACATTGGAAACTTGAAAACTACTGTTCTGTTTTTATTGACACTTGGACAAATCTTTTTTTTAAGCTTGTCTCACACTTTGAGTGCTGTGAAATGACAATGCCACTTTCAGTCAGTGTTGCAGTATCTTATGGTCACATGGCAAGGACACCTGCATCCAGCAGGAGAAAGGCTTTGTTTTGTTATCATGTATTAGTTGTTCATTTCAGACCACATCTATTTCAAAAGTGAAAGTATGTGATGAAAAGGGATCACTTTGTGTTGCCGTGGATGTCAGATAGTGGTCCCACTTATGGTCACTTTTTGTTATCTTGCTATGGATAGAGTGCCTTTTCACTGTTATTCACTAGTATAACACAGCATAATACTTTTAAGCCATGTTGCTGAAGTATCTTCTTTATCCCTGTCTTTCCTTTCTTTTGTCAGTAATATACATGCTCCTCAGCCAGAGTAAGAAAAGTGGAGCAGGTTTTGTTGATGACTTAAGGGATGGAAAGCACACCGGGGCTTCTAATGCACCTAGTATTTAAATAATCCCCGGGTCTCCTCCATCCTTTTGATGCCTTTGTTCACTTTGAAAAGTTATCACCATACAGCCTGTACTGTTGGTTTGGGGATGAAGAGAAAGAGGTAGAGAGAGAGAGGTAGCAAGAGAGACAGAGAGAGAGAGAGATGTCGAATCAGGCCGCCATACCTTTTCTTCTGCATCCAGTTCCCAGAGCGTGAAAAGAACATCTGAATACACATTCGAAATCTTATCTCACTCCAGCTGTACTGCCGAATTCTTCCTTTTCCAGGCACTCTAGAAAGCAAGGCAAAAGGGAACCCAGGAATAATCAGCCATGCTTATCTTTCTCCAGTACTGAGGGGAGCTATAATGAGACTCACTCATCCATAGTGGAGAGCTTAATAATTCATTGTGGTGGCTTTGCAGGTGAACCCTATCACATTACAATTTAAAAGCTCTAAAGCTAGTATTGCTGAAGGGGAGAAGAGCTAGGATGAATGCTACGCTGAAAAGCTCTTGGTCATACAGGTACGTGGACACCACACCTACATACTCATACACATATACATACACTCTTAATAAGCTCTAGTTTTCTCTAAATAGACTTGCAATGCTGTGTGCAGGTTTCTACACAAGACTAATGCCATAAGTGACCATGAAGTGCTGCTTTAAAGTTCTAAACACAAACAGCATTTATTCTGAAGAGGCCATCCTTTTCTTCTTAATTTGAAAAGCACTCATCATATTAGCAAGCATAAATCACTCATCCCTGGGGAACAAAAGTTAGCATTCAGTAGGCACTGAAGCTGAGAGAAAAAGGATATAAAACAAAGCATTTTACTTGTTTTTGTCTCAAGGGCAAAAGTGTAACTGTCCAGTCTTTTTTATATTGCCACCCACTGCACCACATCCCACACTGGCAAGGTGCCATGAAAACTCTCACAAGGAGGGGGGACATTTGTATTTCTGTGCTTCAACACCCTTGTTTTAATGTGGACCTTTGCTCTGATTAAAGATCTAGAACAGTCTGCTGGTATTTTTTATTCCCTCCTAAAACTCATTTTCTTGCAGTGAACCTTCAGACAGCCTACAAAGATGGGGTCAGCTTTGTCAGTGACCTCTGGCACTGACTGTCTGTGGAGCACATCCCAGATGGGTTGGACTGTGGCCCACACTTCTCTTGCAGCTCGCTCTCTTTATCTGTTGCTCTCTCTGTTTCCCTTCCCCCTTCTTCCCCTCCTATAGGACAGACCAAAAGAGCCTGGGTCGCTTGGCACAAGGACTGCATGCTGGAGTGACCTTGGAGGGCTCCCTAATGGAGAACCTGGCGTTGTTCCACAGTTTCTCAGCCAGCAGACATGCATCCCCCTCACTGCTCCCTTACCACCACCTCTTCTTGGTCTATAGATCTGTGCTATATTCACCTCTAACCCATTCTCCCCCCACATCCCCACTCGAGTGCTGGGACACATCACATCACTGACAATAACTGTCACCAGCAGCAGTGACAGATAAAAGCTCTTTGTGTCCTGTTTCACTCCAGGGATCCTGTTGAGTCCCACAGGAATTCAGTTCACTACAGTGAATCTATAACCTAAAATGAAAGTGTGACTCTAGGTGTGTGTTTGCATGCACATGCACAAATGTGCTCAACATGCTAGTGTGCATGCACATGCAATTATGAGAAATGCCCAAATAAGTTGGAATGACATTTTCCCCACTCTAACCCTCAGGAAATATGATGGGATTAACTGATAAGCAGATAATTCACATCTAAAAGTTTTTATTATTCCCTAATGTGAACCAACAGTATTAGGATGCACCTTTTGTGCAGATGACTTCTCAAAGCCAGTATTAAATGTGGTAGAAAACATGCAAAAAATGTGGTGACTTAATATGAAAATGTAATAAGCTAATTAATAGAAATGTGCCTCATTATACAGCCTTGCTATATATACACAATATTGCTTAAACATAAAGTACAATCAGAATCTAACAGAAAGATTCCACAAACCAAGATCTGCCACTGAGCTAATACACAGTAGTAAATATTTGCATATTTAAATGATTTTTTGGGGTTTAATCATTTACATATAATTTCAGAGCCCCAAGCTCCAATTTCCTCTACTGGAGCTGTTTCATAAAAACATAATATCCCAAAGAAAAAACAACTACATATTAATAAAAGCACTATATTTTAGGAAAGGATTTCACTTTTTATCTGCTTTATTTACAGCAACTGGTAGATACTGCTGAAGCTGTTAAATGTGAAATAAAACTGAAGGTAAATTCAAACAAACACTCTAATCTATTGCATTGCCAACAGATTAATCAGTATACTAACATCAAAAATCTGAAATACAGAGCTATTCCTAGCTTTAGTCCAAAACTAATGTTTTCTGTCTGTAATATGAAGGTTTCCTGTAGCCAACAGGTAATGAAAGTAAGTACGTCCATGGGTGATGTAGCACAGTGGGCCATCCAGACCTTAGGTCTTTCTTTCTACAAAAATAATAATGCTGCCCAACTGGTGCTCATTCCAGTTTCAGTGGAGAAGCACTAAGGCCAGACTTTTTTTTTTTTTAAACAGTCCTCGCCATCCTTACACTATGCAGTTCTATGTATGTAGAACACCAGAATTTTGTTTTTTTCAATCAAGTACTTGTTACAACCAAAAAGGCCCAGCATGGGAATCTCAAATTGGCACTCAGGCTTGCACAGGACTTCAAAGATTGTGATATAGCTATGGCACATAGCCAGCTGAGCCATGAAAGTAGAATCTTAAAAAATCTATTCTGAAACTCACAGGTAGCTGCAGCAGAGATCATTTCACCTTCAAGCATTGCTGCACCATTTTGGAGGAGTTGTAAGGGGGGAGAATACTTCTCAGTAACTGCAGAGAGGAACAGAGTGACTCACAATAATCCAAATGAAAAAAATATATATATGGAGGATGTTCTCCTGGTGACTGTGGGATAAAAAGGTTTCAGTTTGGATACATTTCTACTCTTGGCACGTGGTTTGTTTGGCTTGTCAGCCAAGTACAGGAGATATGATGTGACTTTAACCTACTCTTACCAAAATCAATAATGTCACATAAAAAGACAAAGTTAAATGAGACCAATTTTGGATGCCTCGTATTTGATGTAGCAGTGTTATTCTTGTGACTTCACGTTGGCTCTGTGAAAATAAGTGAGATGCAGTTTCCTTTGTCCCTGGAGAATCTGTAAAATCTTAGACCAATTTTACAGTTAAGGAAATGAGCATAAAGATATTAGAAATGGTGCATCCTTTTAGAGAAAAATCACACATTATCATTAGTCTTTTGCTGACAACAAAAAGAAAATGTGATAATGTCCAGCGTCCCCACATCAACTGCCAGCTCAGTGTTCTTCGGAGACAGGCTAAAGTGGAAATGGCATGAGCTGCTTTTGGTTATTTTCTGAACACTCAGAATGCCACATAGCTGAGACCTTTTCATTGAACTCAAAAATCTGCTCTCACAGCAGGTATTATGTGGACAATTTTTAGTACAAATCACCACTAAAATTCAAACAACCCACAATATAACTGTTTTTCCTCAATGGCAAACAGACTTAATAATAGCCTATAACACTTTCTCCAAACAACTGTCTTTTGATTTATGTTACATATGCCTGTACAATAGTTTGTTTTACAGCAAAAAATCTAATAAAATCTTAATAAATTGTCCATATGTATGTCAAATACTATAGTAAACATCCAAGATTGTGAATAACAATGTGATATTTTAGTACTGAGCACTGATTTCTCTTGATGAGTAGGAGTTGTGTCTGTGTGTTTTTGTTGGTGCATATTACAAAGGTTTCCATAGTGATCAGTATCCTGACATGCCTGATTTAACTTCTTAAGTATGTGCATATTAAGTGATATTAATGACCATGTCAATAGTTACTTATGAGTGCCACGTCTTTCAACTTCACATTTACAGGCATTTTTAGAAAGAACATCAACAGAAAAATAAAACAAGAAAAGAGAACACAGGGTTGTATTAACTTGATTCTGTAGCTTGTAAAGATTCCTAACATTAATCAGCAAGGTGTGTGAGATGTGTGATGGTCATTATCATTATCAGAAAATTGGCTGGGTTGTCTAAGCATCTCAGGACTGGACTCTTAGTCACTGTGAAGCAAGGACAAACCCAAATATCACTCTCTTAAATGAAAATCACTAATGTGAACCCTGGCTCCCCCTGTCACCACCAGCTCTGGGTCATTGAAAATAGACTGTATATGCAAAACTGACTTCTTCAAAAATAAATTTCTAAGTCTAAGATGTTATTTTCTAAAACTGCAGTATACTAAATTATGCAATTGCTACCGCTGTTTTACAGTACACCGTTGAAGCCTGTACAGTACATGCTGTTTGACAGTTGGTGGTTAGACTTGGCAAAAACTGTTTTTTGGTCTTGGCCAACTGAGTCAGCAGGATATTATATCTCATACACTAAGGAAAAGAGGGCTGAAGGAAAGATGTGGTTGGAAAGATTGACATGACTCAGATACAAAGGATTTATACTTCATTTTGCTCTGTATGCTTTCCAGTAATGTCGTGTTTAGCTTTGCTCAAACAGAAACACCAACATTATGATCCATGCAAATGCTTAGGTATTCTCTTTTTTATCATACAAGCAACACTGACGTGTTTGCCTGATTAGTACTGTTTGTTAGGGCTGGTGTGAAATTAAACTTTGGTACAGAGAAAAAAAAAACATGTACTGTTCATGAACTGTTCAAAATCTGATCTTAGTCTATCAGTCTTGTCCTCATCCATAACATGATCAACTTCTACTCAAATATTACTAGTAAAGGGTATATTCAATTATTTCTTCAATTTGTCATGCCAAAGAACATAGATATACACTTACATTAAAACACTGATTCCCAAAGTGGAGGGCACGACCCTTATGGGTGGTTGTGGAGCTATTGGTTTTGAGGAACCACTGCATTAAAATCTGTACGACATCCTGTCACATACTGGAATTTAATTTCCCCACATGGGTTGTGATCACACACTGATTATACAGGAGTGGAGTCACCAAAGCTTTTCAATCAGTGAGTAACCTGCCTGTCTGTGTGACTTCATATTTAATCCTTTTGGTTGTTTGTAACAAACAGTATGAAAAGTAATCAGATTAGAACTAAAATCCATACATTTTTTTCTTGGTTTGGACCAAAAGAACCAAACTAATGGCATCAAAGCCTAACATGTAATCGCTAATGTTGCTCCATATCTGCAGGTTTAAATATGTGCAGAAGAACATGCTGTCAGAATATGGTTTGTGAGTATCTGTTTGACAAAATGCTATAGGTTACCAGAAATGTTAAGGTGACTGATGTCCTTTCTTTAACAGAAGCCAACCATGACAAGTCATTTGCCCACAGCACTGGCAAATCCAATCAGTGCTGGTCAATGAAAACCAAACACAATACAGACGAGTATGTTTAGAGAAGAACATAAATACCATTAAACCAAATATAGAGAAGTCTAATGAGTATTCCTCTTAGAGATGACTTTGCCATGAGGTCAAGACTTGTTTACTATGAATCAATACACTCGTGACATTCCAGTGACATTATGTTCACCTGTCATCACAGGACTTAATGTCGTGTTTCAGCACAACTGTATATCTGATTGCATTTCCCCTCTGCTATTAGCTGTCTAACCATAGATACAGCTTCAGTCATACAGCATCGCACCACCATAGGTACACTGTAGGAAAGATTCATTCACAGCTTAAAAATGAAATCAATGAATACACCGACTAATCTGACATAAATCTTTGCTGGGAAGCAGATAATCTCTGATGGAAACACAAAACCACTAACCTGGAAGTGGCTACAAATCTATGTATCTCTGCTCCCTGCTATTATCATTTCCTTTAACCAGAAATTTTAAAAGGAAATAGGTATGAGGGCATTTATTGTGAGTTTTTACACAACAAAGGTTAATGTTTTTGTTTGGAATGTTTTCTAAGAACAACTCTACAAACACCCTTAATTCTTTACACAAGTACCACTTAAAAACACACGATGTCAAAAGTTAGCTTCAGTTTACGGGCTTTACAAAAATTACTGGCAGAGTGTTAAACTCCTTCAATTAGCTCTCACAAGAATTACTATCTCTCATTTTACACTAACGGTAGCAGTGCGGTGATAAAACTATAAAATATTGATAACTAATGATAATGATAATAGATGGATGAGTGGACAACAGGCTGATTCTACTGACTTATTCCAATTAATATTCTGCCACAGCTGTGTGGTATGCATCCGCTACTGTAGTAATAGGTTTTTACACTAAATTAATTTTTCAGTACTGTCATTGTATGTATGGGTTTGATTAAATTTACACTAATGAAACATTAAAAGCATTATATTTATGGGTTTGAGACGTATTGGCCTATTTATACCCCCTGGAATAGCTGATGAGTAAAACAATATCTCCCTTTATGTTGAAAAGTAAGAAAAACTGCATATAATGTGGTTTCCCAGAAACTTGACTTGTTTAAGATGATGTAAGTATTGCAAGAGGAAGTTATGTGACTGGCAATCTCATTTCTACAAGAGAAAAATCAATGCAATTTAAGCCTGGACAGCAGAGATGCATTTTAATGTGACGTGTGAATGAAATCAGACTAAATCATATCAAGGCAGAGGCTGGTGCATGTATATGAGTGATGTTAAAAGAGACAGTGACTTCATAGTTTTAGATGTTCACAATATCAATGCAAACTATTTAACTGATAACTTAATGTCATCAGTATCTATACTAATGTATCTCATTGTCTTTAGATGTATTTTTTCTTGAGCTGAGCACTAGGATTAGCTGCAACTGTCATGGACAGATGTTATCCCCTGCCACATGATTTTGCTCCTGTGCATCAAGTGAGCTTGGTCAAACTTACTGTAATAATAAAAACTGCTAAACATTTTGTAGGGAAAACATGGGGAAAAAAGCAAGTCATTTTAAAACTTGTGTATTGCAGCTGTTAAAAGGCCTTGAAAAGAAACTGTGCAAAATGAAGGAAGGAAACAGAGGAGGAAAGAAAGGAAGAAAAGAAAAAGAATAAAAAGGAAGTGGCTCTCCACGGATGGCTTGTCATCTGAGGTGAGACTGAACAGAACAGAGGTAAACAATGGATGTTTGGTAAAAGGCAGGAGCAGTCAGTCAGACAGTAATAAAAAAAAAAGGAGGGGGGCAGTGGGGGGACAGCCGCAAGTCTTTCTGAAGGGAAGCTGCCAGACTCCATTTGTCTGAGCGCGCTGCACACTCTGTCACCTGCCATAACTACCCATCAACCCTGTGGGTTCTTCTGTGCTCAACAATTCTCTGTAGTGGTGGTGGTGCTTTTAGTGTGTATGTTCATATGGTGTATTTATGCTTATATCTGTACGTGTGCGGCACATCGTCCACACTAGTGTGAGGGCTTGTTTTAAAGTGTGTGTGAGAGACACAGCTACTGATACCAGATGACAGTCTTGACTATATTGTAGTACCTTAAGTATTGACCTGCTAGGATGGCTGTACCAATGCAAGATGTCATTGTTTAATGGCATTAAGACATGCCTATAAACTAGGAAATACTATTTCTTCTTCCAAATTGGATTTAACAAAATTTAATGAAATATATTTTGTGAGGAGAGGGTCAGGACCTATGCTTTGCTATTGTGAAATCATGATCTGTTTGTTGTGACACACTTTCCTTTACACAAACCCTGTAGTGTATGAGCAAATTGAGTCAGCATATTCTCACCAGTCTTTTTTTCAAACATCAAAATCAACAGTATAAGACCACTATTACACCTAGCTTGCTGGTATACTTTCCAGATTTTAAATAAGCTTCTACAAAAATTTTCACTACAACTCTGTCATTCTTCCTCTAGTTCCACTGTCATTTCAGTAACTTCTCACCAGTGAAGATGGTGACAAGGTGCAAAAGTTACAGATTTCAGCTTTAAATAAGATAAACATATTTCTTAAACTCTAGAAAATCTCTTGTCAGGTGTTGGGAATTGAATCTGCAATAGGTTGCCAGATTGAAAGTAAATGTATCTGCTGATTCGATGACTTGAACATGCTATATTACAGTGTCAAACTGCTACTCAGGTCTAGATGTTGCCAACTGATTCTTTGAGAACAAAAAAGATTTTGGAGACCAGCCTTCAACAACATATTTTATATAATTTTCTTTTCTGGTATTAGCTTATAAGACTAGCCGTCATGTAGTGTTCACTCAGCTGGTTTGTTCCTGTGAAGGACAGCAATTCCATGTGCAGCGAGGAGCGATGCAAATCAATCATTTTATTCTGAGAGAGATAATTTATGATGTGCTCGGAGGGTTACGAATTCAATCTCCACCATGTTCCCACTGTCATGTCCCATGTTTAGGGCTGTCATCAGTCTTCTTCAGGCACCCCGCTCCACTACTGCCACCCCTATCTCGAGAGTCACGATTTATCCCACAAATAATTGATTATGACAGGGTGCCTGCAAACAGAAAGGGAACTAAATGTGATTAATCATTTTGTTCGATTAATTACAGCTGATTATGCATTTTAAGGGACAATGTCACAGCAGATGATCATCAGAGAGATGCACATATATTCATAAGACCTTCACCTGAGTCTGACCATCCTGTATGTGAAAAATAATCAAAGTGTGGCTCATGTGGCGCAGGCTCTGCATACTTCCAGGGGAAAAACAGAAATTTATTTCCCCATTTCAGTAAATTATGTTTAAAAAATGGCAACATATTGATGCCCTTTTAGAAAAAGAGCAATTTAAGTTGTCTTTTTGACAATTATAATCCTCGAATCCTTTGAACTATGCTTTATGCCATTAAAAGTCTAAGAGCAGAATGTGGAAAGCTTGTTACCCTGTCTGACTTTCCTTGATATTCAACGTAATACAATACCATTCCCACTGAAAATTGCAAATCAGATCACATAAGCAGGTTTGCAAAAAAGCAATTAAGATTCAGTGAAACATGTAATTTAATCAGACAAAAAATGAAATATATTAAGGTTAAGAGTGAAGTAGCCCTTTTTTCCCTGCCTATTATTCAAATGAAGTCACCATGCAAATGGTGGTTTTGACAAGCACACACCTGCATAGAGTGACAGACAGTGCTGACTGACTGAGAAGACAAGAAAATAATTGAGGCCAAGCTCGAGTCGGGCCTCTGAAGTCAGTGTCTCCAATAACATGATCATGAAGAAGACCAGTGTTTCTACTGAGAGAGGTTGTCAAGCATTCACTTGTTTCATCACTGTTTCATTGAGAATTCTGCTGCAACACTCAGCATCAATTAAGCTTGCCTTACAACAATCCATATCAGCAAAACGTGTTCTTGTTGGGCGAGGCATTAAGTCGATTCCTTCCAAATTACAACAAATTAAAGGAAAATAGACAACAGCTGCCAATATGTAAGGAATAGCTTCACTAACTTCTAATTGTAACAATAGACTACTGAGGACGGTTAATTTGATGAGCGTCAATTTTGCAGAGGGAATTTACATCCTGTCCACCTCTTCAGAAAGCTGTTTATGGTTGCTGCATAGGACAATAAAACATAATAAAAAGGATTCACAATTCATAAGCACTTTGAGGAAATAAGCAGTTTTGTGTACTGTTTAACCACAGTAATTTGTATACAGTTGAAACACCCACACAGAAGACAAAGTCCTCTGCCTTCAACTTTGATGTGTATATTTTGTATACTGTAATTTCTCATTGCTAAAGACATTTTAATAATTTGTTATAGATATGTGCCGTTGTCTATCGTTCTTAAAAACTTCCTCCTTGTATGAACATTATCAGACACAGAGGGAGAGTTCATGGCATGGATAGATGGAAACAGCAGCAACAAAACTCACAGTAAAGGAAGTTCTGGACTATAAATTAAGATGTTATTGAGAGGAAAAAGCTGAGCGCCTGTCGTCTCTTGTGAATGCTCCAGACTGCTGATCTAGTGAGTCTGTGAAGTCTGTCTTGAAGTCAAGTCCTATTCCTCAGAGTCTGTCACAAGGAGCCAATACTTAGTCCCATCACAATGATAGATGGAGGTATAATCACACACTGACACTCTTGACTGAGAATCGCACTCTCAAAAACACTTGAGTCAGCTCGATTGATCATGCGTTTTTGGAGGCTGGATACTTGAGAGAACTTAGTTTGTGACAGCTTTCCTTTCTGAGATCAGGATGGTCGAGCTAATGGTCGCTTCATCACTACTGTGACCCATCTCACAGGCAACTGGCTGCATGATAAGAACAAGTTAAGGTTAAAAGGATTTTGCTAAATTGACCTTCTGTCCCCTAGTTGCATACATCTGCCAGTTCTGGACAGAGTTATAGATTTAGTGGAGATTGAAAAAACCAAACAGTGGAATGACATCTTGAAGACTGGAGCCTTCTACTAAGAAATATTACAGCTTCTAAATCAATGACGAAGGGCGAACTGAACAATTCAAAAAATTATGGAGAGCAAAATAGCTGCAGTGAATCATTCTTATTTGACAACTCTATCAATCCATCAGTGAGGTTTTAGCTATGAAACATCATGTGTGCAACAACACAATCTAATTTAAACACATCTGTTTCTAGTACCGTTTCTACGGAAGTCAGCTTGTGCCATGAGATGAAAGGTTAGCAATGATTACCTGGGAGGCTCAAAGTGTAGGTCAGACAGGAATGTTTATATCTATGAGCTGTTATCAGTGACAGAGAAATACAGTACATTATAATTCAGTTTTAAAACCAAAAACGTTAGACCATCTCGATACGCAACATTCAGTTACTATATATTTATATTTCTGTTCAGACATTCAGGCCTCCATTTAGCAGACCACATTGGTGGTCTACAAATACTGTGAACTAATTCTGAATACTTCTTTGACTTCTACGACTGGTCTTTGAATAAAAGATTTGCGTAAGAAATATTTAAACAACCTCTTCTTCAAATATGATGCTTATAATAATCTCTCATCTGTTAGTAACTCTAAATAGGCAGAGAAATCAGCATCTTATGTCATTGTGGAATGCAAAGAAGACAGTGCCTGTCATTGTGATGTGTAATTATGATTTCATTTATCATTTGACTACTGTGTATAATATATAACAATGTTTATATAATTCATGTTTAAGGTGGTGTTACATTTAAACCTCACCCCACTTTTTAATATACAGCATATCCATTGTCTCAAATTACAACAGACAACACTTTTTTACTTCATAGAATTATAATATTAATTCTAGTATCATAATAAACCATCCACAAGTTTGTTACCATGCAGGGATACTTTGTACTCTGGCATATTGTTTCTCCTGAAAGCATCAACATGCAGCATAAGAATGCCACTCGGTGACCCTTCTCATAAGGGTGGTGGCTACTAATGATGAATGAAAAAGTCTTGCAGTTGCACAGGACCATTTTTATCCTCAATTAGAAATCAGAGTGCATTTACAAAATGAAAGCAGTCATTTATTCAAGGGCCTAAGAAGTCAGTTCAAAGGCAAATTAGAAAGCAGCATAGCACAATAAACACTTCAACTAGTCAACCTTAGGATCCCAGAGAGATCTTTGAAAGCACAACTAAATACCAGGAACAAACCAATATGTCAATCAAAGCACAGTGTCTTTGAAATTAAGAAATATATATATATATATATATATATTTTTTTTTTTTTTTTTTGCTGTGCTAGAATAGAATAGAATACAACCAGCATATTTGAATATGTATCTGGTTTACTGTCTTTTTTCTAGCAAAAGTACTGATTCATTTTTGTATTTTCTTCATGACAAAAATCCTTTTTAATTCTGCATCAAGTTTGAAGCATAATTTATTATTTTACTGTTGGTTTACTATTTCTAACTAATCCTATTCAAGGCCAAAACAAGTTGGTGAAAACAGCCACTTAAGACAAATGACATATGGCTGGGACTCACAACACAGGCATTTGACTCATTGGATTAATAAAATCATTAAACTGCATAAAAGCCCTTGCCATTCAACTCCGGTGCCCACAGTGTTTCACCTTGTCTGCTTGGCAGCGAGGAGCCCTCTATCTAGTTGAGAAATGAGAGGAGGTTAGTCTCGCCTCTTACAGCGCTCGCCGAGCCCTGTGCGCCAGCCGGCACCTCTGCCTCGCTCAACGCCATTGATTGCCTGATGCAAGCAAAAGCCAAGTTTGCCGCTCTGATCATTAATCCTGCTGCAGCCTCGCTCTTAAAAAACACTGCCCCCACTACCACTAGTTCTTTACCCTTCTTCCTCACGTGTGGCATTTATTGAAGCCATGAGGGCATGGGCTAAATGAGGTCTGAGAGATGGAGGCTTTTTCACATGCAGGAGGTGAAGCTCGCCATCAACTGAGAAACGCTTGAAATTTTCACAATATTATATGACAGTGAGGAAAAATTTCCACTGAAATCAATATTTTATGGGAGCTTTGTAAACTGATGTTTACAAAATGATAAGAAAGCAGACAAGACCAGGGCCTGCATTTGTCAGCTATTCTAAGAATTACAGTATGAAGAATATTTTCAACAATTAACCTAGAACTAAAAGGTTCTGGCTGAAATGCAAAGGAAACCAAGGCTAAACTTGAGCAGGAAAGAAAATCTGCAACTGGTTGACAAAGTACATCTGAGAAATTCAATAATGAGAAGAGAATTGAGTTTTACACTGACAGCTGCAGATATTAAAGCAACGTGGAAGTGACTGCAAACAAAATCAATGCCAGCATTCTTCTCATTCTTTACACTACTGATAAATACAAAAAATAAGTTTTTTACCTTATAAAATGTTCAAATCAAGGGCAAATAGTTGGCTAAACCCTGCCTACTCTAACATGTATCTATTTCTTCAATTAACACTATTATTGATGATGACCAACAATATCTTGTGCACTCATTACAAAATATTTCTTAGAAGGCTTGCGCTCACCTATTTCATCTGTAATCCATTCTACTCAAATATCTTTAAAGAGCTCTGGAGTATTTTTTATCCTAACATTGTGAGTAAGGAACATTAAAATTTTTACCTTTCATCTTTCAGCCTAAAATTTGACTCTAGCAAGTTCATAAATAGAGCAACACAATTTAAATTATGGTGCTACAGATTTTCAAGAGACTATTGTTTTAACAGCAGTTGTATTCATAGTCATAACATGCTCTGGGCTCTTATGTGTTGTCATTTCAAAGGTTCAAAATTTCTAAAAATGCCTGCTTGTATGAAAGGCAACATCATGTCCAAACCCAGCTCTCGATAACTAAGAGAATAATCTGGTTACTGCCAGAGGAGCAAGAAACTTTTTGAAGAAGCCAAGTGAGACTCAAACCTGTTGTGAAAGGTTTTGTCACTGCTTGTCAAGCCAATGTAATGTAACTAGATGAGCGATTAGAGCGCTGGATATCATTCACACAGAATTCTATCCTGCATTTTTTAACCAAAACCTCCAAATCTCCACCCTCAATAACTGCATTTAATGATGTTGATAACATTATTAATATAAACTAGCTAAGGGTAATGTTGATAACATGCTATTGTTTCCCCTGGTATGACAATAGTCTCATTTGGCTGGTTCATCTTTCAAACTGATGTTGACCTTAGTTTTTGGTAGTTCTTTGTCCCATTCTCTTTCTGTGGAGCCAGTTTCAGACTTGTAGCTGGTGTGAAGTCTTCATTGCTACAGTAGCTGTTCAAAATGACTACTTGCAATTAAAAAAAACTAGGTTGAAGGCTGGACTAATTTATACACCATATTTTCATAATAGTACAGACAAAATAAAATAGAAAAGCTGTGTAGCCAAGTGTCATGGTGGGTGGTAATATAGCTCAGAGACAATTGTCACTTTGTTTATCAAACGTTTAAAATCTCAGTTAATGCACCTATAAAGGGCATTTATAAGGAACACCATAATTTTTTAATTTGCAAATTCCAGAACCTCCAGCATTGGCATCATTGCAGTTTCTTGTTGCTTGTCCTCAAAACCAGTCAAACATAAGTTCTGTGACAATGACTGGAAGCAAATTTCACACCAGGTAATTATCTGTTTTTCATTGCCTTTTGGGAGGAGGTAGGTGAAAGTGGGGTTGTGGTGGTTGGGGGGGTGAGGTCTCCCTTAGCCCCTTAGATGCGAGGGCGAAAATTACACAGCCTCCTCCATGGACTTGGAGAGCCACCAGAACTCATCAAGCAGCAGGTGAGCGCTTTTTTTGCATCTCTGCCTCAATGTCGTCCCATCCAGCATAAATAGAACAGTATGGCGGCAAAAGTCACATCTCATTTGGTATGTTGTGTTTCTGAGCGCCTCCGCTGAGACACTGGGCACCAAGGGCAGCTGGGAGAAAGCAGAGCCTCGCTAATGGACAGGAGCCGGGCCTGGAATTTGCAGTCCCCGCAGAGAAACCATTCTTTGGGCCCTCCAGTCGTACCATGGTGTTTACAAACACACACTGAACAATGTTCTGGGCTTTTTTCCTTTTGTGTTGGCAAACTGTATGCTGTTTTACTGATCTCAATTTCTCTACATTGTTAACTTGCATAGAAAGCCAGTATTGGCCTTTTATTAAAAGTCAGTTATCTGTATATGATTTGACACAACTGCAGGGTTTTCAGTCTGTAAAAATCATACTTCGTAATGTTAGATTGGTCTGCATGGAGTATATGTTAATAAGAAATGAAAGGTTGATCTTAATCATGAACTGAAATGTAATGCATTTAAAACGATAAAGATTTCTCATTATTATACACCACATGAAGGCAAATCTAACTGTGAGAGATTCTCTCATGAATCTGAGTATTAGGCTTTGATCACATGGGTCTGATCTAATAGCAGACATATAGATTTGTCATTATTTTTACATCATTCTTTGCTGGACATTGTACTAGGTGTAAATATATATATATATATATATAGCTGCTTTTCACAGAGTGTCACTGAAGCCATTTGTAATGTATAACAACTAATTTTAGCAGCTTTAAAGATGGTAAAACATCCTTTACAGCTCAAATCTTAGTCTTCACACATCCAAAACTGCTGAAAAGATGAGAGTACAATTATTGTCACATTTGTTGTACAGTAGTAGAACCCCTCCATTGTTTGTATGCAGTCAAAATTGTTTAAAAGGGGCACTTGAACACAAATCTATCACTCACTAAATTGATAAAGATAGACAACAATGGCAACATTATCTGGATGGATGCAACCCAACCAATGTGTTTAAAACTTGATTTATCGAAGTACTGAGAGCATCTGCAACCACAGAAGCTGTAGCAAAGTGTTTTTGACGTTTCACTACATTTCGTCACACAGATAATGTAAAAATGTACAGTAGAGATGTCTCCTGACAAGAACGAACTCTTAAAACAATGAAAAAGTGTAGTTTAACCATTTAACTATATATAGAAAAAACCTGGTAGTGTTTTACAGATGGCAGAAAAAACACCCTTCCATCTAACACAGAAATAACTCTCTCTCTCTCTCTCTTTCTCTCACACACGCACACACACACACACACACACACGCAGACACAAAGTAAAAATGTGTAAAAATCACAGTAAATCTCAATCAGATAAACATTGCACTCCTGTTTTGTTTTTTTGGTTTTGTTGTATGTAAAGCTATGGAGGTTAATGAAGTCAGTTTTTTTCAGTAGATATACAGTGGGTGCAGGAGAGAACAGGAGAACAATAGAGGACTCTCCAGCATCTCAAGAGGCTCCCAGCAAAACATGGATTAGGTGGAGATTATTAAATGTCAGCTCTTAAGACGAATACTTTTTACAGACTCAAAGTAAATCAATACTACTTATCTTTGATAAAAGAGGCAGAGTAGATGTGCCAGCATAGCAGTCTGACAGCTCTTTCTTTCTCTCTCTCTCTCCTCAGAACATTTACTAACAGAATTGAAAAATCCCATTGGAATTTTCTCAAAATATATTATTGTGCTTCTGCGATATTTACATATGTATGTGTTTGTTTCTTTGTTATATTGTTGCACTGTCCAAAACGTCACTCTTCATGTCTGTCTTCTTCTCCTGCTTGATAGTGTTGATTATTGTTTCTCATTTAAAAGAGTTTTACAAATTAAATGTCAGATTTTATGGCATGTTGCCAAAGTGAAGCACAGCGCACTCTGAATTCGTCATTTCTGGGAGAACCAGCCCTTTCAGGATATTATGTGGCCATTCATAATCATTTACCTCTTCTTTCCCTGTCTGTCTGTCTGGCTATAGATGTCAATGATATTTTAAGGTGCACGTGTGTAGCATAGCTGTCTCTTGCTCTCTCTTCACACACACACACGCACACACACGCACACACACACACATATATATGTATATCACTTCTTCAGTTTCTGGTAGAGCTAATACCAATGATTTCTCTGAACATTCTGCTTCATGCTGAAAAATCCATTTTCTCAAAGGCGTCCAGATTGACATCTGCAAATATTGATGGTAAACAAACCAATCAGAACAGCTCTGTCGATAACTATATAAAGCCTGCTTGCCGACCTCATCTCCCTGCTTTCAAAACAAGCTCAGGATGCAACACTCTACGCCTGATCACACATTACTCCTGCGATGATGCAGGCAGGGACAGTTTGAAGTTTCAACTGTTTCTACCCAAGGACTGTGGCAATACCATACATTTCCTCTATGTGTATATGTGTCTGCACACATTTATGTACCTTTGTAGCACACTCAGTGCTTTTTCAGTGCCTGAATCCAAATCATAATTACAATGTAATACCACGCGTAAGGCAGTGCCCCCACTGTTGTTTCACTTTCTCCTCCTCTTCCCTTCTATGAATATCAAATGCTCTCATGCTGAGCACTGAAAGCTGCACAGCCCTTTCCCAGACACACAGATGGTGTATGTGTATTTGCAGGGGGGAGGTTAGTTGGATAGTACTTTTTTCCTCTGGCTTTGACAGGAAAAGCCAGCGGCAGGACCTCAATTTTAAAAATACAGCTAGTATCCCTCTGGTCTGTTGTTACCCCTGTCCTAGTGAGACAACCTTACATCCTATTCAGCTGTCCTCTGTAGGGTGCACATGATATTTTTTTTATTCATGTCACATAAACTACAGAAATCACAAAGGCTATCTCAGATGCAGTTTGAGGCAATATGCCAGAGTCTTGGCATGGCCGCAGTATCGAATAGCTGAAGCCTGCAAGACTGTAGTTATGCCAGTGGCTTAGAAAAGAGGACATCTGTCACTCACTCAAACAAGCCATTCATTGTGGAAAACTACTAAAACACTACTAGATTTATATATGCAGTGTCTGTTAGTTGACCGCCATGTAAAGTACAGTGCAGGGCATTGCTTTCACCATATATTTTCCTCACATGTGCACAGTTTCTTTCATTTTATTGGAGTTTTTGGTCCCTCAGAGAACAGATTTTTCAAGGGATCATTTGACAGATGTTGTTTTTTCAACCCACTAACACAGTCAAGACGAAAGGAGCACTCTTTCCCACTTCGCAGTGTTTATTGAGTAAAGCACTAATTCAAAGAAACTGCCTCAAGCAGGAATATAAACAGATTATCCATTCAACTCAGGACTGGAGATCTCTTTTATCTATGAATCAGAATCGACAGACACGTAGTACACTTTCTGATGTTTGCTCTACAGGCAACAAACAGATGCAAACACAAACAAATTCAATAATGTTTGAGGGCTAGATAATATCAGATTGCAGGAAATGGAGGCATGTTTAACTTTGTTAAAGTAGTGACTGACTTGCAGGAAAGACATTTTTATAAAGGGAACTCAATAAACATGGTTAAAATCATCAGTGTTCACACATTCAGGTATTTTTATCTGGTTGTAATAAAACCTGGAGGGAATACATTTATTTTGGGTTATGATCAGATGGAAGAGTAGCAGAGGTGTTAATCCTATTCTTATTAATCATAATGTTCATGTGATGAATATACACATAATTTATGATAGTTAGTTTGCCTTGTTATTTCTTTGTTTTGCCATGCAGTTGGCCAATATCTCCTGGTAATCGACATACAGACTACACAAACAGAATATGTCTATATACATTCAAATACTATATTCACGTGAGCATGTTCTATAAACTGTACACCAAATATCAGTTTGCTAATCTCTCCAGCTCTTCCAGAGTAACTGGCAAATTTTAATTTTAATTAAAACGTTGTCTTACCAAATAAATTATTGCATAGTTCCATCCAAAAGGGACAATAGAAAACACAATGGAGCTCTTTCTGTATCACTGAACCATCTGAAGTCACTCAATAAATCTCTTAAAAGTAAATATCTTTATCTATAGTGCATGTATAGCACTTTTCTACACTCAAGTGCACTCAGAGCACTTTTACACTATTTGCCCATTCACCCATCCACTCACACAATCATACACTAGTGGAACAGCCACCAGGGGTAACTTGGAGTTCAGTGTCTTGCCCAAGGGCATTTCAACTTTAGGACTAGTGAGGCCAGTGATCAAACCAACCCTTTGGTTCATGGCTGACCTGCTCTACTTCCTAAGCCTCAGCTGTCCAGAAATATGTATTAACATTTTAATTAATTAACATATATGGCAAATTTCAAAACACTGACACTCTCGATTATAAGAGTAAATTTATTTTCCTAACCAATATTCATTCTTATCTATTCAGCAACTACCCAAGATAACAATGGATAATCCAAGTGGCAATTAGGTTTCTTACCACAACATAACTGGGAAAACAAATTAGTACTATATCAGCAGAATTTGTAGGAGACATTGTTGCAGTTAAACAGCACATTGACAGAATTAGCTTTTTCTAAACTGAAATACTTGCCAATTTCAAGGCAAGGCCTCACATATATACATGCACTTTTTAGATATATAGCTCTGCCTTACGCACCGCTGATTACCTGGATCAGGTGAGTTCAATCAATCAGAAGCTGATAGAGCAGGGATAGTTCGAAAACAAGCACAGCAGTGGTCCTCGAGGACCAAAGGACCTACACCTCAAACACAACATAATATTCAGCAATTTATCTATTTAATTTTCAACATAGTTAAATTTAGATCAAATGTGAACAGTTCTGGTTTAGTCTATATACATGTATTGCTACTCCACTGTTCTTTATTCCCATTATTAAATTATGTATAAAAACCATTTTCTTAAATTATCACTTCATGCCACAAAAAAAAAAAAAAAAAAAAACTGCAGCTGCTACTTTCTTATATTGTGTGACCATTAGATATCAAGGATTCAGTCATATGGCAGAAACACTATTGTGAAGTCTGAATCCATCTAACTGTGATTCAGTGGAAAACACTACAATATTGAATTGGATTAATCTAATCAAGAACATTATGAGGTAAAACATTCATACTGTACTTGGCTGCAAACGATAAACACTGCGGCTATAATCACTCAACCTGTTTTAACTTTATATTTTTAATGGCAGGAATCAACACAGTGATAATTATGTCACCCCCCTAAAGCTGACTAAGTGAAACACTAATACAGCAGCACAGGTTTCACACAGGTACATGCATATTCTTCTGTCATGGCATTCTTCATTAGATATGGAAGATCTGGAAAAATAATCAATTCAGCTGTATTCTCCACATTAGCAAGGTGCTTCTGTTGTGCACTGTCTCATGGGAACAAGTGAGATGATGGCTGCAAATTAATTTGTGACACTTGGAATTGATTTTCTAATCCCGCATGGTATTTTGATAAATAACCCTTCAGAAAACGAACACCTCAGACGATAAATACAGTTATTATCTCTTAGAGGGATAATTAGTGCTTCCTGCAAAGACTGAGCACCCTTGGTCCTCTGGTGCGTCACTGAAACCCCAAAAGGAACACAACTAATAAAAGATACATTATTCAGTGATCCACAAACAAAAGGAATAATATCATTTTGGCTTTAGGAGATGTCAAGCTGCTTGTTACATGTAGTGCAAGAAGCAGACATATAAACATCAGTAGCTTTCCCAAAAGGTAGTGAAGTATCAGCAGTAATATTTATGTTTAGTTTAGTTTTAAGTTATTAAATAATATATATAACTATAACTAAATATGTCTTGAATGCTGTATTTAAAAATTGACATTTACAAATATAAAACAAGTGTGGATTTAAAAAAAAAAACATGAAATAAAGATTACTGATTGATTTTATTTGTAGTTAGAAGTGTCCCTTCAACAGTTTTACATGTGAAACCGCTTTTTGTTTTGGTTGCAATACTACAAATGAACACTGGGACAAACTAGCAGCTAGGCTATGTGGCTCTAGAACTTTTAATCCTCCATGCAGTCTCGACTGTGAAAGTAGTGAACATCCCAGCATAGTCACCTATTAAAAGTGTGACTTTAGTACAAAACTCTGTTGTTTAAGGTTGTGCTAGAAAAGAACTAGGTACGTGCTAACATGCTGATCACCGAATCCCAAATCCCCCATGCTACTGTAGAGAGGGATTTGGTGATGTAATTAAAATGGGCACAAATTTTCAGACAGCCCACCTTGGAAGAGAGTCACGGTGCTGCGCTTCATTTTCCATACAACAGACATATTCATGTACATAACTTTTAAAAAAGTAAGGAAAACAAAATCAAAGTTTGAGAGAGAAGTTCAAACCTTACTAACTGCCTCACTTCTGGACACTTAATTGCTAACTGACACTAAATGCAGCATGAAGTCTGAATGTCAGATTGTCAGGTGCAGACATAGCCTGCCCAATTTGAACATTTGAAAGCTCTAAACATTTTTGACCATCTTCTGATTGAGTATGCTGGCCCCTTAAGTAGTAGTCTTACAAAGCCTCTAGAATTGCTGTAGACTGTCCTGTTTTCTGATCATTATCTCTATTCAGCGTTATTCCTGTACTTGCCGTCGAATCAGCGGCAGTGATCAAACTGTGCGGCAAAATGTCGCAAAAATAGTCTCTGGGGCCTAATGTGGCTCCATTTGGGGGTTCTTGATATGAAAAGGTTTGAGTACCCCTAGAGTAAAGTATATGTACTCCTCTAGCTCCTTTTTAAAATTCATAGAAAAAAAGTTCCATTTTACCAGTTTTGACACGGTGAGATTGTCATTTCGATTCACCCTGCAAAATAATACTTATCATTCTGGTAAGGGCTTTTGCCATAACATTAAATTAGTGTGTCTGATGCATCCCCATCATGACGACTACTGTTTTACTCTCTGTGTACTGCAAAGTAGGAGGCAGAGAGGCTGCAAGGGACTTTGTCCAAGTGGAATGGAGCCTCACCAACAGTATGGCATTCACTCTAAATGTAAATGAGAGGGTTTTAGAAGTGTGCTGGTCAGGTAGCATACGCCTACAGTAGAACATGCTCCTTTAGTCTGGTCTCACAGATGACAAATGCTGTTAACAAGCTGGGGGCCGGCCAATTGCCATTACACTCCAATTTCATACAGAAAACACATGTAGTATGGAGGGGAGGCAAATTAAATCTGCACCAAAGTAGAGACCCAAAGGCAAAGATGGTCATGCATGTAGCTGCAGGGACATTTGTGTACACTGAAGCAAACAATAAGGTATTCATTAGTGCCTCAACACATACAACCCATATTCTACCCACACAAACATACACTTGAAAATACATGTAGTATATACACAAACATAATCCCACACTCTGACAAAGCCATGAGATAAAAACTGACTGCATGTTTTTCACAGCAGACAACTAGAGAACAGTTGCTCTTGTTTCGATTAAAATCACCATGTGCAACTACTTATCATATATACACACACGACGACCTTTCACAAATTTATATTTCTTCAGCTGGTCGCTGAATCTGCTTTTAGAATATTTTATCTTCCATTTTGCATTCTTAATTACTCACAAAACAAATTTAAATTACCTTGCATATCCATTAGAAAACCACTCTCCTTTAAAAGAAATCTGCTTCACTAAAGATGCGCCTCATATTTTGTGCATTTGGAACACGCTTAAATAAGAATATCTGAATTATATTGACTTAAATTAAAGGAATCTTGCATCATGTTGCACTTCTGTATACATATATTGCATTCATCTCTGCAGAGAAGGCTTTCTTAAAGCGCTTGTTAAGGGTTATAAGGTATTTTACAACTCTATAAGGTATTCTAAACATCACCTCTATTTCTTTGAATTTAATGTTTTTCTATAAAGCCGTACACCTTTTAATATTTAGCTGTGCAAAAATCTTTCACAAGATTACATAAAATATAGCACACATCCTGGTTAGTAGAAATATAGCGATAAACTTTTGTTTATAGCTAATCTTAAATTTGCTAATCTTAAATTTGGCTTTCCATTATGTCATCATTCTATCATGGTATGTCAGGCAAAAATAGTGAATTCAAAAGTATGATAAATGAAAGAAGTAAGGTTATTAAGAGAGTAGTGCTGGGTGATTACAGAAGTGAAGTACAGTTTCAATTATGGTAAGGCAGAAACAGACAGCTCTGTAAACACAGAATCATTTTAAAGATTCAATGTGATGACATATCATTGTTCAAATGGAAAGATCTGAACCCTAATGACAGAGTAGCGATATGAGTGTTTGAGTGTTTTACATCTGCTTTTTACACTATCTTCTAATTTTACATTTAGCTGCCAAAATGTTATTTGCTGTTATCACCGTAATGATTCATTTATTTATCCACTGTAAGACAACAAGTTATAAAAATTAATCATTAAAAGAGTTGGCATCATGCAGGCTTATCGATTAGTTAAATATAGTGACGTAGCTGCAATGGCACATAGTGAGACAGTCATCTTGCGGGGAGAGACTGTCTGGGGAGAAACCCAGTTGATTTCAGTGAGGGGCAGTGTTGCCTTTGTAGAGTATACACAGTGGGGAACAGACCACTGAGAGCACCGGGACACTTTCCCGTGGCCTGCAGGTCGTTTGGCCTGCAATTGACAGTTGACTTGACCTGTGATAGCATAGCAGCAAGATAAGCTGACAGACCCTTTCAGAGTCCTTACCTCAAGCACAACTTTCATTCTCACCACAGTGCCAAAAAAGATGGGTCTCTCGCAATGCACTTAGCAACCACATTATACAGCAACCATCCACCTGTTTGTCTACCACTGTCATTCACATTTACAGAGTGGCCTGGATGAAGTCAAATTGCAGGCCTGAATCATTGTTTCAGTTCACCCCTGAGTAAAATGCAGACAGTGAAGATCACACACAATGACTTTTCACAAGGGAACTTGCAGTGAAAAAAGCGTCTAGTCTGTGTTCCTCTGACAATTGCGTTCTTACATGCAGCTCACCAGGATAATGTGTAGAAATGTTCAAGAGCATGTCTGAAT
The DNA here is from genome assembly GCF_900324485.2 of Mastacembelus armatus. Classification (NCBI taxonomy): domain Eukaryota; kingdom Metazoa; phylum Chordata; class Actinopteri; order Synbranchiformes; family Mastacembelidae; genus Mastacembelus; species Mastacembelus armatus. The sequence goes on from NC_046635.1 coordinate 25,038,281, forward strand.
GCATGTTGCTTCAGTAGGGTTAACTTTCAGTGTGTGAATAAATATCTTTTCAGTGTAACAAAACTTTACTCTATCCATCCATCCATCCATCCATCCGTCCATTTTCCATTTACCCGTCCATATACCCAGCTCTCTTTGGATGAAAGGCAGGGGTACACCCTGGACAGGTCACCAGTCCATCACAGGGCCACATAGAGACACACAGAGACAAAGAACATTATTCTAAAAACTACAAATTTTGTAGGACATATGTACTGTGCTTAAATTGTTTGCAGAGCATGTACACATGCTAGCAAGTTTAACAAAGCTTACCATTAACTTTACTGTCTCCATGTGTCCCATGACATTCATTGCTTTTTCCCAACAGACATCATGAGTTGTCATAGTTGTAAAAGCACATGCATTACTAATCACACTAACAATGGTCTGGTTCTATTCAAGTGTCCCTGTAAGGGAGTACTCACACTAGGCACGGTTGCTTCATACCATGCCTGAGCGCAATTGTTGCCCAATTGAAACTGAGGCAGTTTACATTATTTACACCTCTAGTATGTCAAGTGTACACTGAAAATATACCAAGTCAGGTCAAACATAAACAGTGTTGAAAAAAGTCTTCAATTTGGCTTCAAAACACAAGATCAGGAATGGAATGAATCTCAAGAGGAAGAGAATTCCGCAAAAGCAAAATGATCACCCCACTGGACAGTATTAACTGGGAATATGCAGGAGGTCCCGACTAATGGCTGTCAAAAGCTCACTCAGACAAAATGTTACAAAGAAATGATGTTGCCAGCCCATTTAAACATTTAAAATACAAATAGTAGAATCTTCCAGACACAGGTAGGTTAAAATAATAACACAGTGAATTCTAAACTATACTTTTGACTATGGGTGGCAATTTTCAACAAATGAGTTGACAGTGGTTTATGTATGACTTCACTCACCACAGCCTGCAACACCTATATTACTGTGATTGCATTTATGGTCACATGACCATGACTGAAATGTTACATTTCCAAGTCAAAGAACATATTTTATTGGTCTTTCACAGCACTGTGAAGTTCCTTAAGGGCAGAATTGATGATATATTCAAAGCCAGAGAATAAGCATGTGCTGTACAACACATTCAGTGACGCAAACGATCAAAAAACAGTACAGTGTTGGTATCCAAAGAACACTTTGAAACTTTAATACTGATGGGGATTTAGCCTGCAAGGCCACAACTCTAACTGCGGGTGTTTTCGTGCTGAGGGAGAGGGTGGGGTACAGGGTGGGGGGTAATGGAAGGGCTAAACCAGGTAGAAGGCAGGCATATGCCAGCAGAGGCACGTGCTTGTACATGGTGTGTGTGTGTGTTTGAAATGGGAAGAAAGGGAACCAGAACACACACAAACCCTCCTGGGGGTGACCAGATAGTAGGGGGTTGAGTGGCAGTAAACTGCCTTCCAGTTGCCATCAGAGCACCACCTGCAGGAGAAAAACTTTCAGAACACACAGGTGTCCAAGCACACACATGCTGAGTCTTCCTCCAGGCACCTGCTTCACACTGTCAGTCTGTAGGCCCCCTCCCTTCTGAATTAAACTTGCAAAAGGTACCAATAGAACGAAAATACATGGCACTAAATATGAAGAAGACAAATTTACTAAATAAACAGCATGTGGCTAATCTTTTTTAGGTTTGTATTAAACTCCTTTGAGCGTCCAATTCAAACACAAGCATGTTGTACCATACTGTTAAAAGAATAATCTGTATTAAGGTAGTGCTCACGGACAAAAAAAAAAAAAAAGATACAAGGTATACAGGAAATTAAAGTTGAATAAAACTTATAGTGTTGGCTGAATAGATTAAAACACAAAACTTTTTTATTGCTATAATTTAATCACATACTAGATATTGGCCAAGAAACTGTCAAGTGTAAAATGAACAGGAACAAAAATGGTATTTTTTAAAATAATTTAGGCAAGAGTAACCATGTCATACAATACCTTATACTCTCAATTAGCATTGAGCTGTTTGTATGAATCTGTAGGGTTTTTCCTTTGATGAAAAACAAAAGAGTCAAGTCCTCTGGGTACCTTTGATGGGAAGGATGTTTAATCCAAATTTATGCAGCTCAGGTAGAGCTTCAGGTCAAGGACAGTGTGGGCTTGGAACCGACAGCCATGTTGTAAACAGAGCAGCCACCTACCTGCCAATCACCAGCCCATTGCTGGAGGACCGGACACAGATCTGCAATATCCACAGTCAGCAGGCAAACACAATGCGTGTGTGTGTGTGCGCGCAGAGAGCTTTGCATCCAGAGTGCTTTGACCTCCAGGGTGAGACAATTTGGAGTTCCTTCAAGCAGTATGAGCGGAGACAGCATGGCAGACCCCAATGGCCCCGTCTTCCTCTATCACACCAAGAGTTAGTCCTAATCAGAACCGACATATTGTCTGTCTGTCAGTTCATTCAGTGACAACGTTGGCTTCAAAGTATGTGCGATTGCCAAAAATTGCTTTCTGAGCTATGGGATTAAGGACAACATAAGAGTTACAGAATGTGAAAGTGCATCTATAAATTGCCTTTCTGTGTGTGAAGACTTTTTGTAGTCATAATAATCAAAACTAAAAATACAAAGAATACAGCTCACACAAACACAAGGCTATTGAATTCTGCAGTGCTCCCATGTTAAATTAAAATCAGATGGAACTCTCTTTCTCTCCTTCACCTCACTATCCAATTTTTCTATTCTAGCCCTGATTGGTTGATGGGAACCATTAAAATGTGTAAATTAGATTTGTCTTGCATTGCTTTTCAGAGAAACAATTGAATGACTAAGAACAGACTAAATAGAAAAAGCAACCTAGATGTACATGGAATAGAGCCTTGAGCTAAGCAGGGGCTTTTAAATTATTAGGTGAGTGCACTGTGCTTGATGATATTTGCAATTTTGTTTCCATCCATCCATTATCTATACCTGCTTATTGCTATTTAGGGTCCCAAGGATCTGCTGGAGCCTATCCCAGCTCTCTTTCTGGTGAAAGGCAGGGGTACACCCTGGACAGGTCACCAGTCCATCACAGGGCCACATAGAGACAAACAACCTCACACACTCACACTCACTCCTATGGGCAATTTAGAGTCACCAATCAACCTGACATACATGTTTTTGGACTGTGGGTGGAAACTGGAATACCCAGAGTAAACCCACGCAAGCACAGGGAGAACATGCAAACTCCACACAGAAAGGCCGAACCCAGGACCTTCTCGCTGTGAGGAAACTGTGCTAACCACTCACCCACGTGCCGCCTTATGCAATTTTATTTTAGATTTAAATTCTCCCAAACCTAATCATTTAATTTCTGCAAATGGGGGCTATTTTTAAGACCCCTACATTATGAAGCTTTCTCCCATTGGCCTAATGAAACAAGGTGCTCCATACAGTATTTTGTTTTGTTTTGTTATACAGATGCTTGCTTCAGTACACAGTGGCATGGAGTGCTAAATGCTTTTCCTTACAGGGCTAGTGAGCAAGGCACCAGGAGTGGCTACAATAAACAGGTGGGCACTATCATCTACATGTACACCATTACATCACAAACAATTTCCTGCCAGATATTCAAACAAAACCTTTAAACGAGTTCATTAAGATGTAGACACATTCTTTGGATATTTGCACTGAAGGGATTTGTTGGAAAGTTGTAATGCAATTTATTATAGCCAGAAATAAAATGCTCCTCAAAATGAAGATATTCCAACAAAGTTCTGAAGTATACTAAAACTAAAACAATATGCATTCATTTTTGTGATTTACTGGGTCTAAAAATCAAATTGAGATTGCATATCCATATAATAGATCTAGTCATTATTACCATGGAGAGATACAAGGACACGGAGTTCCATTCCCCTACAGCTGCAGTGCAGCTTTCATCTCAATGTGATTGCTCAATTGCATGTTTATCATCCATGACATTGGAGAAATGTTTCTTAGAGTCACCTCATAAAACCCTCATTTACAAAAGTTTAGCTGAGATTAGTCCATTAGCCAAATTACCTAGCCAAGCAGTTGCTTTCCAAATGCAGTGCCTTCAATCTGTAACACAGCATGGGATTCACTCTGAGAAGAAATAAGGGAAGGAGAGGAAAAGTGAGAGATGGAGGGAGAGGCTCTGAGTACACGAGGAAGCACTTGAGCCAGGAGAGCAATTTTTGAGCTCTGCAGTAGTGACCAACTTTTACCTATTCCTTAGGTTCAATCTTAAAGACTAAAATATGCATTGCTTATATAATGCCATTTCTCTATAACAGCCAGAACTATTCTGTCCAAACATTGTGTTCTGCTGCAAAAGAATCAGAGATGAACAACAGTTCATACTGAATGTCCTACATAGTCAGGGGTAAATATCAGAATGATACTGGGGCTATGCAGCTTAGATTAGGAGTGTGGCTGTTGACTCCATAGCTGAAGTGGGATAGGACTTTAAAAAGGTTTTTTGAGGGCTGTCTACAGAAGATGCCTCAGTTTGTTTGCCCTCCGTCTATACATCATTCTTTTTTCAAAGGCACATTCACTGCCCTACAAATTCTCAGCGCTGTCCACCCTTTTCTTACTTTTTCATTATCACTTAATGGTTGAGGAAGAGATTAAAAGGATTTAATTCAGAAGTACAATTACTCAATTTTCTTTCCACAAGTCTTTCTCACTCCACTCCCTTTTCCTGTTCTGCTCCTTGGGACAGGTCTGGTGTCTAAACTAAGTCTTGACCCCCAATTTGAATAAGTTAATGCATTGGCCTGTTTGTGGGGAGAGAAATGGGGGAAGCCTGTATCAGTTCCATACAGTTGGCTCCAGGGAGAATTTGATTCCTTTTCATCTGTCACTCTCAAGGTGTCATTCTCCACCCCAGGTTGTTATCGCCACACGGGCCCTGACAGCTTCAAGCCGCTTCCTCAAGGAAATAAAAAAAAAAATGCAATAAAAAAACCTTGCAAAGCCTTACGATGAATGCATTTGGAAGGAGACGAAAATGACATATCATTTGTGCACAGACATGGATTGATGCTGCATTACACAGCGTTCTAATAAAGAGAAAGAACCAAAGCACATTTACTTTGTGTTATTCAAGAGTAATTCTTGGATTAGTTTGTATGGTCTTGTTAATGCCTATTGTGATACCAATAATGGGAGTTTGTTATTAGAAAGCCAGTGTAAACAAAGAGACATGCATAGTTTAGGTTTTCCAGTACACTATGGCAAGATAGCATTTTGTTCCCATACACACAGGAAAAGCAATATAGTAGCACCTAATTTTTCAAATCTACTTTGATCAATTGATATTTTTGTACAAGCCCAAATTGATTTTATAAGAAGTGTAAAAATATGGACATCCTTACAATAACTTTGCTTATTCACACATCCAGAAGAAACAGAGCAACATCATCCAAGCGAGTAAGAACAAGTCTAACATTCAGTCTCATTTTATTTCTGTTTTGATAATCATCAACTCCTAAATAGGCTTCAGATTTTATATGCCAGTGAACTACAGTCAACTAATGAAAGCTACCTTAAATATAACAGCCGTCTGCTTTCATAGGCAGACTGGCAAGTGGCCCAAACACCCAAACATAACAAACATGTATTTACCTCTGATCATAGAGAGATCAATGCCTTGACACCAGTGCCTAGCTGAGCCAACACAACAGTATTTCATGTGCAGGCCTATTAATTTGGCATTCATTTTCATGCAATGTTTTCATATCAAGGAAGCTTAATGTATATACAGTACAACACAGTATAACAGTGTAAATTTGCTGTCCCATCAAAATAACTCAACACACAGCCATTAATGTCTAAACCTCTGGCAACAAAAGTGAGTACACCCCCAAGTGAAAATGTCCAAATTGGGCCCAAAGTGTCAATATTTTGTGTGACCACCATTATTTTCCAGCACTGCCATAACCCTCTTGGGCATGGAGTTCACCAGAGCTTCACAGGTTGCCACTGGAATCCTCTTCCACTCCTCCATGATGACATCACAGAGCTGGTGGATGTTAGAGACCTTGCGCTCCTCCACCTTCCGTTTGAGGATGCCCCACTGATGCTCAATAGAGTTTAGGTCTGGAGACATGCTTGGCCAGTCCATCACCTTTACCCTCAGCTTCTTTAGCAAGGCAGTGGTCATCTTGGAGGTGTGTTTGGGGTCGTTATCATGCTGGAATACTGCGCTGTAGCCCAGTCTCTGAAGGGAGGGGATCATGCTCTGCTTCAGTATATCTTTCTTGTATATCATCTGTAGAAGAGGCTTCCTTCTGGGACGACAGCCATGCAGACCAATTTGATGCAGTGTGCGGCGTATGGTGTGAGCACTGACAGGCTGACCCCCCACCCCTTGAACCTCTGCAGCAATGCTGGCAGCACTCATACGTCTATTTCCCAAAGACAACCTCTGGATATGACGCTGAGCACATGCACTCAACTTCTTCGGTCGACCATGGCGAGACCTGTTCTCAGTGGAACCTGTCCTGTTAAACCGCTGTATGGTCTTGGCCACCGTGCTGCAGCTCAGTTTCTGGGTCTTGGCAATCTTCTTATAGCCTAGGCCATCTTTATGTAGAGCAACAATTCTTTTTTTCAGATCCTCTGAGAGTTCTTTGCCGTGAGGTGCCATGTTGAACTTCCAGTGACCAGTATGAGAGATTGAGAGCAATAACACCAAATTTAACACACCTGCTCCCCATTCACACCTGAGACCTTGTAACACTAACAAGTCACATGACACCGGGGAGAGAAAATGGCTAACTGGGGCCAATTTGGACATTTTCACTTAGGGGTGTACTCACTTTCGTTGCCAGCGGTTTAGACATAAATGGCTGTGTGTTGAGTTATTTTGAGGGGACAGCAAATTTATACTGTTATACAAGCTGTACACTCACTACTTTACATTATGGCAAAGTATCTTCAGTGTTGTCACATGAAAAAATATAATAAACTATTTACAAAAATGTGAGGGGTGTACTCACTTCTGTGAGATACTGTATATATATAATAATACGACACTAGGGCATTCTATGGTCTAGCATGCAGATTACAATTGAATAATTCAACTTGCGTAATAATGGTGTCCTGCAATGGACTGGTAACCTGTCCAGGGTGTACCCCTGCCTTTTACCCAAAGAGAGCTGGGATAGGCCCCAGCAGGTCCCTGTGACCCCAAATAGGAATAAGTGGGTATAGATAATCAATGGATGAAGTAATAATATTTGTTGCATCTTCATTTCAGTATTTAAGGAAAATCACCATTAGATCCTCCTTACCCTGTCATATATCAGCAGCTCCTGAGTCCAACATCCAGTATCCTAAAAGTTTTTGATGAAAGTTTTTTTTAAGTAGTAGCCAAATACAACACTTATTCTGTGCAAAAATGTACTTCAAAGTTTTTCTGAGGCTCAAATGAAGTTTCAGCTGTCCCAGTAAGTGAACTTGAGACAGTATATTTCTATCTTTTAGTCTATTTAAGACAAATTTGTCTCTTTTTTTTTCCTGGAAAGAAGTTTCATGCCGAGCTACAGCAGACATACCTGTACAGCATTTGTGACACTAGCCTAGCCTCTATGTGGTACATTCTTTGGTTGATCTTATATTGACCATTACTCAGACTAGAGTACCTTCACAAGCAGAGAATCTGTTCTCTGTACCCACACTTCTATTTGTTCCTCACATCTCTCTAGGACCAGAAAAAAGAAAGACATAGTGATGCGAGAAATCCCCAAGACACCGAGAGATTGTAATAATCTCTTTTCTTCTTTACATTCTTAGATTCTTAATGCATTCCTACAAAAACAAATTTATGGTAATCCTGTCTCATAGCCATTGCTGTTGTCAAACCCACATGAAGGCAGCCAAACATGCTTTTTCCCACCGTTCTGTATTTGTAAGTGCGAGAACTCAACAGCATTGTGCTCTGTAATAATTACTTGAAGCACACTACTTTCATTCACATACTTTAGCAACCCTATTTTGATTTTGGATTACCGTTTCACTACAGTGATTTTGAGGTTCATATAATTCAAATTCCCTGGATCTAATGCCTGAATTCCTTACAGTCCAAGATGAACACAAATGCTAATCTTCTTAGATGCTCTAAAGGTGTATGGGCTATGTAGTGTAGCCCACACTGTGGACCATGGTCTTAGATGTTAGCAGAAAACAGAACACGTGAGATGGGTTCTATGTTGTTAATGGAGCAATGCTCCTGTTGGCAGATTATTATTACAAGCTCAGTATCTTCCTCACTGGCAAAACCAATACCAGCCAAATGCTTCTTTCTAAGTACGTGTTCTGTGTGTTTGTGTACAACTACAGCAGTGAAAGTGCACAACTGTGGTGACTATTCTGTTTCACTATTTATGGCTGCCTGAGGTCATGTGTGCATGATAAGTTTTCAACCAGAATTTCTACATTGTCTAAAGTTCCACTTATTAGTCAGACAACATTCATGTGGCTACAGTTTCTTGTTTAAATGAATAGTTTAATTTCATTCTAAGTGTTAGAAGAAGAGACTTAGACCAATATGTAGCCGGAGTCAGCAGCCAATTAGGTTAGCTTAGCAAGACAAAAACCAAGAATGATCAGGCAAATATATACTAGCCTATTCATTGTGTGGAAAACGAAATCTGGCAGAAAGCTACTGGTTTGGAAACTATCCATCAGGAAATACTAATTTTTTTAAATGGATTTTTTTTTTTTTTTTACAGATTAAACTAAATCATTGTGTTAGTCAGCTACAGGTGCTGATAAGGTAGGTTGTTACCTTTGTTACAATCATTTTGCATATCAGCCTATGACCATGATACAGTTATGTGTGTGACCATATGCATATGCATGCACCAAGTAATGGCACAGAGATAGCTTTCATACAGTGCATTCAGAAAGTATTCAGACCCCCTTCATATTTTTTTTATTTTGTGAAGGGGGTCTGGATACACTGTATATGACTGAGTTGTGTGCAGCTTGGCTGCAGACTCCTCTGCTAATTGCTTTCATGTGAATGGCCCTGCTGCTGCTCTATAAAGGTAATATGTCACAGTCCAAGCCCCCCCAGCCATGTAGTCTGTCTAACCACCATCCTAACCCACTCCATCAAGTCATTCCTCTGCAAAGACTAGCCTTGCAGGGAGACGCCTGTCCAGGAGGATCTAGAAGTCTTTAGGTAACGCTAGATAGAGATATGGGACTGCAGTGAAGCAAGTGTGTACGTGTGTGTGTGCGTGCGTGCGTGTGTGTGCGTGTAAAAGAGAGCGAGATTGTGAGGCTTTGATAGTGTGTGTACAGCAAGTATTTGTGGGTTAGAAAAAACTTCCCATTGCTTACCTCTTGCCTTGACTGTCAAGTAAAAGGAAGGCACAAGGAAACATATAAAAGCCAGAGAGAGGTCACCGATATGATTATCCCTGAGTGTCAATACAAAAGGGAGCCGTGAGAAAGGTCCCTGCTGAGCTGGAAAATGAATGGCTTTGACCTCATCAAACCTGTGGAAGCATCTCCACTTGCTAATTAAGATTGAGTGGAAGAAAGTCATTGCTGTACAGGGCCGGCCATCTTAGCTGAAGCTAATCAAGTACACTTCACTTCACTGCTCTCTGTATTTATTAAAGAGCTAAGACAGGAAAGAAAAAGGGTGATGCAGTTGATAGAGTTTTATAATCATGATAACAGCATTTTCTCAATAACACCAGCCATCCCACTATTGAGTGTTCCATAAGACATCCAGTGTATCAAGTAGCATGCTTGCAACATTTGCTCATTTCATCAACATGGTAGGGGAATGATATCCCAATAACAGGCTCGTTATTTCCAATTACACTCTCAAAGATCCATCATAAACTGCCACTGTAAACCCAGCACTGGGTCATTATTGGCTCCCATTAATACTGTATATACAAGCAGATGGCAATGGATGGCAATGAAGTGAGGCATTTATGTGTGTGTACCATCTAGTGAAAAAAAAAAAACAGCATAATCGAGCTTAATATTCCTAGAACTATTCCAGAGTTTTCTAATCTATGGTTGCCTTGAGTCTCCCACAATCCATCTTAAAAATAACACACAAAGAGACAAAAAACAAGCAAAGAAAGGTCTTTTGAAAAGCCACTGCAAAGTGAGGAAATACTAATCATTTTTCTGAAATTATGCTCCCATGTCAATTTCCTGAAGATGATTTCTTATTTGCTCATTTAGTCTATATTTAGAGATCTCAAGGCTGTCGTAAAACCAAAGAATTTCACTGTTAGACCCCACTGCACATAAAGCACACAGACACACATTATCATATGCAACTAATTTAACAAATGGGCTGTCATCATCCATTGTGCCAACAGCTACAGACAATGAGGTTTCACCCCTTGGTTAAAAAGGTAAAAATCCCAGACTGAAACCTCATACAACACGGTCTCCCTGCCTCTGACACCTTTTAGAAGCTCTCAGCAGGTGTCTTGCTCTCACCTTCGTAGCTGTAGTAATCACACACAGTGCCCTGCTGCAGACACTGCCCAGCTTATCAGAGGGAGAAACATGGACGTCCCTTGATCACACAGAAGAACTCAGTGATCCTCAAGGAAGGTGTCCTCCCTATAAAAGTGCTCTGTATGAGCAATAGGGATATTGGAGGAAGGATCTGATTATCCTACTACGCCTAAAAAGAACACAAGCTCCAGTGTCAAAGTTGCAGTCAGATGACAGCTAGCACAGTTTGGTGCCCAAGGCAGTCCATTCCTTTAGTTTGCCATTCTGAAGGTCAACCTTCTGCTGCCCTCCACGTGGCTGCAGTCCTGTTTACCTCTCTCTGAAAGCCAATTACATCACTGCAGTGCTGTGCTAGTCAAAGCTTCTATATTTCACACACAGACACACATAGGCATACACATACACAGATGCGCTGCACACACCCACACAGACAGACAAACACCTGCAGCAGCAACACTTCTTGGCTGCGGTAGAAGGCACAAATAATGCCTTTTGACCTGTCTGTGGTGAAATATATCGATGCGCATACATGGAACGATTATTTACAGCTCACACGCATTATGAGGCAAGTTAGTGAGTGCATGAAAAACGACGGTTTATTTACCATGGGGTTTTATATTGGGTTGAATGTGAGATGATTATAAACCTGTCTTCATTATCTGAAAAATGGAGAGGCCTCGCTAATGTTTACTGATTTATTCTATAGCCTCAAGGGTTTAGTTCTTGATTTATGCTACTCAATGACAACTTGAATAATCATACAAGTGTTGTTAAAATAATGATGGATGGCAGATTGTTGTCCTCTGCAGTAATTTGGCTTTTACCTATTACACTGAATGATGGCATCCTTAAGTATGATCATGTAAGTTTGTAAAGTCCTCTCAGGGTCAATCAGAGAAAATCTACCTGTGGTATAACCTCTACCATTAAATACACCTGTTTAATAAGAGAAATTGCTGTAAGTTTACATTATTTCTCAGCATTTTACATGATATGGAATCAGCCATGTTTGTAATGACCAAAAGTATGAGAAAAATCTGCACACTCCCCCCTGTGTTGTCCCTGTTCTTCTCTGCCATCTACAGACAGCATAACGGAGGTGCCAGACTCACACCTAAGAAGACTTGGATTTCACTGTGCATGCCTCTTATCTAGAGAAAATATTTAACAACTTTTAACAAAAGAAAAAATATATATATTTTTGGTACTTTTAGAATTTAATGCAAAATCCAACTGTATGCATGCAAAAAGATGTAGATACACTGACATCCCATATTAGCATCAGTGGATCCAGCAGAACTAGGACAGCTGATGAGATAAGTATCTAAACCAGATGACCACCATCTGCTGCTTGTGGTGCTGCTGTTGCTGTCTGGACCAAACATGTTGCAGGACCACACAGAAAATCCAGTCCTCTGCCAAAGTAAATGAACATAAGGTTTTTTTTTTTTCCAGGCAGTGCATTAAGCCTTAGGTAACCTTGGATAGAAGGTTCTGAGGCAGAATGATAAGCACAAACAAGAGGGAAAGTATTCTGCATGAAGATAGAGTCTGACAAGATTACTGTGATAAAAATTTAAATTTACATCAATTTCAGGACAATTAGGACAGTTTACTATATGACCAGGTGAGCATATGAAAGTAATGAAAAGGAATAAAAGGTACAGAGCCCATGTGTGGGTGTCAGTGTGCATGTCTGTGTGAGTGCTGGCCAACATAGTGTGAACAGGTCTTGCTCTACCTACTCAAAAGGAGAGAAAGTGCCCTGGGGTGGAGCAGACACGACTGGTTCCATCTGGTGCCTGGGCAGCCAATGAAAAGAATAGAGAGCTCTGGAAGCCAGGAAGAAGGGGAACATCATGAAAAGCTGCAATTGGATTTGTCGTCCAGCTCTTTGGCATCGGCTGCAAGGTGGTTAACGAGGCAGGTGGCTTAACAGGAGGGAAAGGTATCATCATCAGCAGCATCAACTCGTCACGCAAATATTACTTTCTTCCTTGTGTTCTTTGATGGTCCCAAAAAAAAGAAATTGTGCAGGAACTAGAACTGGGTATCTAATAAACAATTAGGGCTCCTGTGCAGTGCCTGAGCTTGTTTGTTCCTTAAAAATGTGTACCCTGTAGCTACCTCTTCCCATGGGAAGAAAGAATGTAGTACGTGCTCTATGTGCTACGCTCCTGAAGCATTATGGGAGAGGAAATGATGGTAAGCATAGAGCCATCTGCTTTGCCACTTGCCACGTGTGCCTGTGCCAATTCCACCTCCTTCCCTCTATTTCTCAGGTGGGGAGTGGAGTGGATCCACACTGTCTGTACACAAGTACACACTAAAAGATCCTCCAACTTCAAATTGCCAGATGTGTAGACACAGAATGTGACTGTAGAGAGGGCTCACACATTTTTCTACACCTTAAACTACCCACATGGTTTCCTCATGTGGCACCTTCTCCCATGCATTACTCTGTGCTATGATAATTGACAGCTGGAGGGGATGTGGATGCATAGTGATGCTAGCCACAGATGGATAGCTTCTCATTGATAAGGGGGCAAACAGACAGAAAAGAGCAATGGTATTTTTTTTTCTTAAACCAGTCTGTTTTCATTTCATCAGACAAGGAGTGCCGCACAGATAGGCCCCAGTGTCCTTGACAGTGGTGACACTGAAGAGATGGATGTACAGCTGGTCAAAGGAAAGTCATTTATTTCCGCTGACCCACTCGGTCAAGTGGATTGAAGCTGAGCCTTTTGATTTGGCTTTTACTTTGCCTCCACCCCACCCCCCCACCCCCACCCCCAACCCCATAGAGTCCACACAGCTCCTGCAATTACCGCAAACAGAGAAGGTGATGGGTCTAAGATTCTGTCCAGATAAAGGAGTCAGGACCCTAATTCTCCTGTTGACACCATTAAGCCATCACTGAGACCGAAAAGAAGGGGAGAGGGTGGCACTGAGGGACTGTCAATCAAAGCTTACCACCCTGCACTTGTTTAAAACCATCTGCCACTGAACTCCCACTGGCCTCTTTGTATCTGATCCCAAAACCAGAAGCAGAGGGTCGATGGTCTTAGTCGTCAGGAGGCATATTCACCACTTACTGTCTTATCAAATGCAAGCAAGGGACTACAGATGCACACATATTCTTGGATCAGGGTAGTAGGTGGAAAGCGCTTAAGGGTTATTTGTCAAGCCAGGCAGCACTGACTGCCAGTACCAGAATAAAAAGCTGTTCCAAATAGCAATCGTCTGACTGAGAGAGCTGAAACAACTGCAATCCAACTGTCATGCTTTGAAAATACATACAGATGGAGGAACGTCATGTAAAAGGGAGCGGTTAATTTTGATGGTACAGCTCAGGGGTATGGAGTTTTCTTTTTTTCTCAGCCGTTATAGGCTAGATAGTGTTGTGTTATTTAGTCACTCCTGAGCCAGTTCAACTCTAATCCAACATCAGTGTCAGGCAGCATACCTAAATCTCTTCATGGTGAGACTTATCAAACAATAACAGACGCTTTGCAGATCCATTTATAGCTGTAAGAGATGAATATTGTGTTGCAACTTCAGGGAGGTTGTGGCACATGTGTCAACTTGTTGTAATACCCTAATATTTGATCTATTGCATAAATGTATGAGGAGTTGTCACTAGCATTTTATTTTCACAGTTTGTTCAAACGCTTGTGAGAAGATTATGTCGGAAATTGAATCACAGATTACGGTTGAATTCATCTAATTCCACCTCAGGTGACAATTTAGGTCTGCAAAAACAGAACTAAAACAATCTCATACAACGTGCTAGGACAGCTGTCTCAAATCAAAGCAAAACACCCGCCTCTGCTTTTCGCTTGGAATCATCTCATAGAATAGTACTTTTCTATTTGAAGTTGTACACCTACTATGTCATGTATAAAGAGCTGTCATATATATAGAAATGGAAATTTAATAGACCTAGCATTAGAAACAGTCTGTTTTTCACATGAACATGGATGGACATGGCTTGTACATCACAATTTGGACTCCTTAGTGTTGGTGCCTTTTGAATTTTAGAACAGAGTAACTGTAAGAAAAACACCATCTGCTTAGTAAATTATGTTTTAAAATATACCTTGCATACCCTGTTTAAAGCGTAAAGCTGGTAACAGTCTATATTCGTCTTTATGTTAATATCAAACTTTTTAGAAAAAAAGGCAAAAATAAAGTGGATTAATCTTCATGAATTTTAAGACATATATGACAAATATTCATATTCCTCAAAATCCGTTTAATAATGACCTGAGTTTTGCTTTAGCACCACCATGATGCTGAGAGTTATGAAGGAAATCTCTGGACAACTACTGTATGGATGGCCAGAAAATTTGATACATTTATGTTCTCCTCAGAATAAAATGTATTCAAATTTGGTGTTTTTCATCTAATGCCAGGTTAATGTCAGATCAATATTTAGCATGCCAAAAAAATGGTTTATGACCAAGTACTTTAAAATGAAAACATTCATACATCAAATTAAAGCCTTCCATCATGTTAAAAACTAAAATAGTTAACATGGTAAGGTCTTCTCCTAAAATTCAGAAAGTTAGTGATATGGGCATTTAAGGATGCCGACATTTGCATTTAGGTCAAAGCACAGCTGTATCTTAGTCCTGGTTTTGATTACCGTACTAAACCTTGACAATCTGGCCAAGGCATATTGTCCCAAAATCACACAGTTGCACTGGCCATTTGGCCATGTTCATGGCCACTTTATCATATTTTGAGTCGGTGCAACACACACAGACCTGCTGCTGTATTGCATCAAATGTGTATTTATCTGCGCCTCATTATCTGCGCCTCAAATACATGTAACCGTATTATTTTCTCCTATTTGAATAAATTGGCTGTTTTAGGAGTTTATTGATGCTTTCAGACATAAAATATATATATTTGTACATTCTTACTTTACTAAGTATAAACAAATGAATGCTGAGAGCTACATACATGGGGAGGGAGGTCAGAAAGTCTTAACAAAAGATTAAAATATTTTTGTCATCGTATTAAAGAAACACCAGCCATATCCTTTAAATAAACATGTTTATGTGCTTTGACCCCATGCAAACACATACCTGTGTGGAAAACAGCACTATAGTACCACTCCTCTCTTCTGTGAGCTGAGAAAATAAGAAACCTTAGGTGTGTGTTCAAAACTCAAAAAACCTATTCATCACTGAAGCCAGAGAGAGAGAGAGCGACTGGACAATCTAAATACCGGTGCTGGTAAAAGAGTCAGAGCAATATGGGATAGGATGAGCCTCTCCATCTCTTGTGTAATGAAGAATGACTGAGAGGGATTGCATAGGCCAACAGCATCTGAAGATAGGGCCATTGCTATGCACGGAGCATCGCGTTTCAGACTGAGCAAGTTGAGACCTACAGCGTGTGAGGTTAGATTGGAAAAAGACGAGAGGAGCGCAAGGTTAAACGTCTCTCCTGTCGATCTTTATCCCCTAAATGACATGGCTCATTCATACAAGCAACTCACATTCAAGGACACTTAGCAGGACTAGTGAAAGAATAAAACAAGGCTTGGATGACAGTTTTATGAAGACACCAGAAAGAATAAACAAAAAGAAAAGAAAAACGATAGCAGTGGAAAAATGACATTTAATTAAAGACTAAATCTTCATTGCTGGCAAGGCATCTGAAGAAAACTACACTTTTTTTTTCTTTATATATTGAATGACAGGGGGTAAAGGAAGTCGGTCCTTGCTGGGATTTCCCTCATGTTTAGAGCAAGGGGGGACTTGTAAAGAAATAAATGTAGTAAATAAAGTCCTTTTTGTTCTCAATCTATAATTCTTCAAAACAGTTGGTAAACACATTAGACATTTAATTTGAACAGTTGGTAACATTAAACTGAGTTGTCTAGGCTGTTTTGCTAAATAAGTGCTGATAAGCTAAACAAAACTATAGCAAAATGAAATGCATAAGAGCTTGTACGGATAAGAAACAAGACAAATAATCTATGGTAATCAAGTTTATGGCTTCATACGCTTGTGACTATGCTTACCTGAGTGCATTTTTAAATGTGTTTGATATGTTACAGTCCCACAGGAGCTACAGTAAGTCACTGGATTGTTATACAGGGTAATAACTAAATGAATGCTCGCTTAAGGCCTTTCTCTTCTCCAGACTTCAATCCTGGGAACAAAAATCATATATTCACATCAAGATGTTTATTTGTAAATGTCCCAAAGGGATTTCCTTTGACAGTTTATTTATTCATAATACATTCTCACAGATGTTAGCACAAGTGGATTTTTTTAGCTGCCTACACTGTGTGCACAATTATTAGGCAAGTTGCATTTTTGATTATTTATTATTTAACAACAGTGCTCTTGGTCAAACCAAAAATGTTTATAAACTTCAAACCTGAATATTTAAAGAAGTGAAAGTGAGGATTTGGCTTTTGTACAAGCATATCTGTGTGTGCACAATTATTATTACACTATTAGTGTGCAGAATTCTTATGCAACTCAAAAAAAAAAAAGTTTTCCCATATGACTTCATCTGTTAATGTTAATGTGAGAATAATAAAGGAACAACTCAAACTTTACAAATAAACATTTTTATCATTTTAAAAAATAAATCAGTGACCAATAAAGCCACCCTTCTTTTCAATAACACTCAAAAGTCTTCCATCCATGGAGTCTTGTTAGTTTCTTGATTTCTTGACCATCAACTTTTTGTGCAGCAGCAACCACAGCCTCCCAGACACCGTTCACATGTGTACTGTTTTCCTTCACTGTAAATCTCACATTTAGGAAAGGCCCAAGTTCTCAATAAGGTTTAGGTCAGGTGAGGAAGGAGGCCATGTCATTATTCTTTCATCTTTAAGGCCTTTACTGGCTAGCCATGCATCGGAGTACTTTGATGCATGAGATGGAGCATTGTCCTGCATAAAAATCATGGTCTTCTTGAAAGATGCAGACTTTTTCCTGTACCACTGTTTGAAGAGAGTTTCTTCTAGAAACTGAGAGTAGGTTTGGGGAGTTCAGTTTGAGTCCATCTTCCACCCGAAAATGTCCAACAAGCTCATCTTTAATAATTCCAGCCCATACCAGTACTCCACCTCTATCTTGCTGGCATCTGAGTGGGAGTGGAGCTCTATGCCCATTGCTGATCCAGCCGTGGGCCCATCCATCTGGTCCATCAAGAGTCACTCTCATCTCATCAGTCCATAAAACCTTTGTAAAATCAGTCTTCAGATATTTCTTAGCTCAGTCTTGGCGTTTCAACTTATGTGTCTTGTTCAGTGGTGGTTGGGTTTCAGCTTTTCTTACCTTGGCCATGTCTCTGAGCACTGAACACCTTTTAGTTCGGGACATTCCAGGCAGGTTCCTTGCGACCCTTTTGGGGATTTACAACAAAACGTTTGATGGTTCTGTGGTCACGTCCTAATATCTTGGCAATTTCAAGAGTGCTGCATTCCTCTGAAAGATTTTTTATAATTTTTGACTTTTCGGAGTCTGTTAAATCTCTTTTCTGGTCCATTATGCCTGAGGAAAAGAAGCTGCCTAATAATTGGTGCACACCTGAGATAGGGTGTTGGTCTCCTAGGGCCACACCCTCCCTCAATACACAAATGCACATACCTTGTATGCTGAAATCCAATAGGCAGTCAAGTTTATACAGCTTGTAGTTGGAAGATTTGCATTAAAATGACAATGTGGTCAAAATACTCACTTGCCTAATAATTGTGCACATAGTGTATAGGTACTCTTAAGCACAAAGGGACTTGCAAACTTTTCAACACCAGGGAGGGCAACATTGCTGGCCGTGAATAGCTATGACACTTTTCTCTTGATTAGGAGCCCTTTACGGTAAAATGATTCCATTCATTGAGAGAGGAAGAGAAATAATTAAGGCCAAACTCACTAAGGATTTCTCTTCTAATTGGCCATATGGACTGGAAAGAAAAGTTTTATTGTTTTCTTTTGTCTTTGCAAGCAGATGTTCAGGGTCTTAGACTTTTGGCTTTAAAGAATCTGTCATTTCTCCCTTGATGATTCTAACCATAATTACTATACAATATCTAATGCTATATTAGTCCATGGTAAGGTTAAAAAGTTAAGTACAATCACTGCTTTCCTTCCATGGCTTGCCCAGGTGTATTCAGCTGTCAACAGGCTACTCCAAATAGGCCTGATGTTAGTGGGAAATATAATGTTAGATGTTTTGGATGTTTACACTAACATCCTCGATGCCCTCTTGACAGGCAATACTTATTGGCTGTACCTTTACCCTTCAAAAGTTAACTATGAATACATTTTTTAATGAAAAAGTCGGTTTTATTAAATACCAGCACTGTCAAATGATAAGACAACCCAAAGCAGAAACCCATTGCACTATAGGCCCCAATTATTGCATTTTGTCCTTGAGTTACATACTGTATGACTTTTTATTATTTCTTTTATGATGGATATTCGTGCAGATACTGTTTGAAGAATTACAATAACCCTGCCGTATCCCCACCAAGAAATTACCAGATGTTTGTCATTGAAAATTATGATTTTCTTCAACAGCTGTTTCTCATTTTGTCCAGTAGGGCCCGAATCACCATAGGAAGCCTCTATGCACTGGTCAAATTCACAATGCTCACATCACATGAGCTTGAGTAAACTGTTATTCACTTTACTTTGGTACAATAGCTGTGTGACAACAATGGATCGTTTCATCATCATCAAGCTCATTAAGAGGAACAAGAGACTAGTGAAAGTGATTAAGTGGGGGCAGGCACTGACAGAGGGAGCCGTGGGTGTAGACCACCTGGGACACGATATGCTAGGTAAGGCTCACGGCAGTTTATAGTGTTAGCCAGCAGGACAAAGATTAAAAGGATTTGGTACACGACATGAAAACATATTGCAAAACATAACCATAGCTTCTTTCAAAGCTGCTACAAGTAGAACTACACGGTATATTCACTAAGTCTTTGTAACTTGTTTGTCAAGAATGAACTCTGCAGTTTCTCTCACATAGCGGTGGTATTTTTCAAAGGTTGACAGTCACTGACACCTGCCTGCGCTCTGTCTGCACTACGGTCCTGCAACTCCTATCAGAGAGCTACAGATTACTCTTTAAAAGAAAAAGTACTGTTAAAACAGTAATGTTAACTGCCTGTTATTGTTAGTGTGTTGTACTTTGGAATCATCATTGTTTGAAGTGGGAAGAAGTGTTTTTAGAGGTCCCAAGACCTGAAATGAACTTTAAACACATCTCGAATGCACTTTGCTTATTCATGCATTGAGTCATGGACTATAAATAAATACTACCAGGGCTCAAAATTGAGACAATTTTAGTTGCAAATTAAGTCAGTGCGACCTCAAAATACAATTGGTAGCACATGTGCAAGTGCAAATAATTGTAATTGTGTGACCAATTTCTTTGGCTGGCAGAGCAGATGATGTGTGCTTGTAAGGAAAGAAAGGTTGCATCATCGCTTTCACCGGCATCACTGCGTGTGTCCTGTGAAATCTCTGAGGAACGCTGAAATGAAGAGGACACTCAAAGATTTTTTTTTGGCTGTCTGCCAAATAATACCAGATAGTTGTAGCGAATTGATGGATGTCGAAGCTGATGTGGTTAGGAGTGAATTTCCAGCATTGCAGATGTGAAGCCAGAGTAACAGTTACAATATTTTCAATAAAGCAGATATGCTAAATATACAATACTGTGGTTTTAGGCATGAAAAAACTCACAGGATATACTTAATATAAATTACATAAATTGTGTTTTCATTTATATTTGTTTTTGCAGCATTCCCCTTTGCCCTTAAAGCCAGCAGCAGTTCTCTTTGGTTTGACCTGCACACAGTTTCTCCTGGCACTTTGCAGCACCTTGGAGATGCTACAGAAGTTCCTCTGTAGATTCAGGCTGCCCAGTGTTTATGTCTCTTCATATGATCCTAGACTGACTCCACACTGCCCAGATCAGGGCTCTGTGCGGGTCAGACCATCTGCTGCAGGACTCTTGTTTCAACTTGCCTCTGAAAATATTTTTTCCTGAACTCTAGTGGGTTCTTCATGGATTTGTTGTCCTGCACAATGAACCTGGGATCAATCAGACACCTGATGGTATTATGTGATAAGAATCTAAAACATCTGAAGTGCCTAAAACTTCTGCACAGTACTGCATTTCTCCTGTGTGATTGGCTGGAAGACTTGTCCATACCAAATAAAAAATGGAAACTCTTATCATCGAGATCAACCATAATCTTATCACAATGCTACATAAAATTTGATATTTGGCACAGCCCTATTTTCAACTATATTTTTTAGCTTGCAATAGAGAATATGGTAGTGGCCCTGGGCCCATGTGATCCCTCTGTAATTGCACAGAGAATGTCAAAAGCAAGACATGAATGGAGATTAGTCCTATTTCTACATCTTTGATGTAGGGACTATGAGGCAAGCCAACAATTTTAAGTGATTGTCACCTGCTGTGTTGCTGTATATCCCCCAGGGATGCTGTGATCATTGGCAGGTTGCAGCAAATCAGACAGGCACTTGACTACCTCTCAATGACAGAACCATAGCTACTGGAGGGAAGATGCTCATTTTACTTATCTGTCTTTCTGTACAGGTCTGACTGAGATCAGAGTGTCCAAACATGAATACATAAAAGTGGTAGTAATAGCATTGAGCAAAGAATCAGGTCTACAAAATTTCTACAAATTAGCTTTGTTTAATTTCAGTTCTACTTATAAGCAGAAATTTATAAGCACAATATGTGCATGTGCTGGCACCTCAGTTGCAGCATTTTTGCCTATCTTCCTAATAAAATTATGTAAATCAAATTGTGGTGCAAACAAGCCCATAAAAAGTGCAAGCAAATAGCTCTTTCATTACCAATTACAAGTGCAAATTGCCTCAGCTTTAAAATTAATCCACCAAGGCTGGCACTTTTGCACCCTAAAGCCTCTCTATAAATGAAGCATTCTCTGATCCTGTTTGATTTTCTAGGATGGAAAACCCTCTCTCTTGCTTACCTAACGTGCTTGTGACAACATTTTGTCTTAACAGCAATGGGAAGAGTTATTCTAAAGGGGGGGGAAATTACAGTGGAAGATTGTTAAATTAACTTTTCTAAGAATAATTTTATGAATTTAAATGTGCATACCAACATTCTTCACTGCTCAGAATTTAAGAGTGGTTAGTACCATGGGGAAAACTAGCAGGTTAATATAACATGAGTTCTTCCACTATTATCCACATGGTCATTGATTAGAATACAGTTTTTAGCAGCTCACACAGACTAGTATATTGTCTTACATTCTCAATAAGTGTGAAGAAGTCCAGCAACAGCTGATATAGTTTGCAGTGACTGTGGGTTTTCCACTCCTGACTATGCATTTGCATAATGGAATTATGGGCTCAGCCATGCTATGTCTTTAGTGGACCATTAGGCAGGCCTTTACTGGATTGTAATTAGTGGCTTCTGCCCTTCACCTTCATTAGCATGCAAATGAAAATTCTGAACACCAAGAAATATTTGGCACATTGGGAGAAAAATGCCAAAATGATTAACAGGCAATCCATAGTGGAATTGTCTATTTCTATCTATCACAGTTTAAAGCACTTGAAATGAGACATTGCAAAGTAGTTGAGTCCTAGCAAGTTGATGTGAACAAGAACCTGAAATTAATTTTGATGATATGACTGGTGACAGAGTTCATTTTGACCAAAGGGTCTCTGGCCTTACACTGAGACATTTTGGGTAGTGCTTTTAGACCTAATGATGTTCATATGAATTTATCCTTTAATCTTCAACTTTATTCTGGTTCAAATTAAGGCCATGCATGATATGCATTCATACACACACAGCCCTACCTAGATATTTTTAACCCTACCTAATAAGACATTGTACTTGAACTTCTAAAACCATCTAGTAGCATTTGCAATTCTAATTCACTCATTTGAATGAAACACTGCTGACCATGAATACAATTGAACTTTCAAGACATGTCAGACAAGACCCTGCCAAAAGAAGCCCTCGACACATACACATTAATCACAGAAGGTAGCCTCTGGGCTGGCAAGCAAAGAAACATTCTTTCAGCACCCTCACATGCCAGAAAAGGGTGAAGCCTGGAGGTCGCTCTTCTTTTGTTAACCCTGTCTAATTAAGAGTCAAAATTCAGCATGGCGAGATAGGATGAAGGCAGAACTGGTTGTATAATTATAACACATTTTCTGCTGCATATAACGTGGCTGTAATTGATTTAAATACATACAGAAAATGCATAGGAGTTGATATGTTTGCAGCTTAGGACCCATATTGTAACCAGGTTTTACCTTAACTCACATTTCCACAGGGCAAGCCAATATTGACAGTGTTGTCCGTCACTGTACAGAAAAACCACCATAATTCACAGTATGATTCTCTTGATTAAACAAATCAAAGATTGTCAAAGAAAAATCAATAGCTCTACAAGCACTACCACTACTAGTTGTACTGCCAGAAACCCAAAGCCAGAAGACAAACCTGAACATTTAAAAAACAAAATAATAACATGAATTTGACAGGTCCTCTTAAAAACTGAACTGTTCTGACACCAATTCCTGCTCATTGTTTATTCATAACAGGCACTTGTAGAATAATGATTTTAATGCATCAATATGACTAATGACTCAGTAACAAAAACTAAATAAATAACTTGAATGCCCAAAGAAAACAAGGGTTAAATAAAAATACAACGTAAGCAATAATGCCTGTCAAGCCCTACCAAGGAGTTAGCCAAACCCCTCTCTGACAAATGCAGTACTCATATTCATATGATCCTTTTGCAAATAACAAGATGTAGTATGTGTAATACTGTGAATACTGTGGTGGTATTCAGTGCCAGGTGTAGGTGGTAGTGTGTTATTTGTGCTGCAGGATGAAAAGTAAAGCCTTAATTTCTCATTCTTTAGGATCCAACAGACCCCACTACTGTGAATAGCAACAGTAAGTGCAAATTCAACTTCTATTTTTCACAATGCATGGAGGACTACTGAAGTGGCAATGCTTTGCCACCAACTAGATTTATGCTTCTTGAAGGTTGCAAAATACAAACTGAACAAACTATTATAAAGCTCCATTAACATAAATGCAAACAGCGTCACTTGGGATTTGGACACTTAGTGCTGCCTATAAAACACTGTCAAAACCAATGACAAGGTGTAGAAGATGTACATTTTTTGTTATTAACCATGTTTTACAGCTGGGTTCCATTAGTGTAAATTCAAATTCAACAACTGAGGCTGATGATGGTATTACATGAGAACAGATTAGCTACTTTTGCTACAGGAATACAGAAAAAAAATTATGTATTCATTTCATTCATATTTGGGTCCATGCAGCATTGCTAACTCTACGTGTATAAGGAGACAAAGAACCACTGTGACTAGGTCAGTCTATCAATGGGCTCCTGCACCATGCAAGCATTTGTTTTTAATGTAGAGCCATGCCTGCCTCAGTGATTTGTTTTCATATTGTTTTTCTGATGTCTGATCTCTACATTACCAATCTGAAACAACTCTATGATCATTAAATATGCCTTTGTACTAGTAAAAAAGTGGTTATGTTTTAACCATTATATTTTTAGGAAAACCTTCTAAAGACAAATTTTACGGAATAATCTATAGCTGAAGAAGTGAGTTATTCATATTGGTGTGAAAGTCTAATAGCAAAATGTTTCCATTACCCTGTTGTACATTCTTAGAGCGGGTGTATTCAAAGTCTTTGGAATTATATAAGGAGCTGTACACTTTTTATTTTTCCCTATGCATGCTGTGGGTTTCCATTTGAATAGCACAGCAGCACATTACAGACACTCAAGTTGTGTGTTAAACACATTTGTGGGAGATTGGTTTTCACAGTCAACCACTACAGTAAGTAGGAAATAGATTGCAGCAAATAAATTGGATTTTTAAAAAGTATTTAGAATCAAAAAAGTCATTATGCCTACTCATCACACAGGATGTAACCCAAAGTTATCAGTAACAGATTTCTGCAAACTCAAAATCATCTGTCATGAATAAGGGATTAATTTTCATTGATTTGCACAGATGAGCAATCAACCTTAATTACGTGTCTTTTTGATTTTAAAGCTGAAACCATTAATTGGATTGGCAAATGCATGACAAATATTCTATGTTAAAATGCAGCAGCACTAAACACCACTTATTTTCCTTTCTCTGTCCAGATCAATGGACTTATGTTTCATTTTATTACCTTACATGTGTTTCATCTTTGTGTGTGTTTATTCCAAAAATGTCTTCAGTCAAAATGTTTCCAAAACCTCAGTTGAACAAAAAACATAATTTCACAGAGTGATCCCAAGATGTTCAGTCACTCTTTAGAGCAGGGCTGCCCAATCCTGGTCCTCGATGACCATTGTCCTTGTTTTTCCAACTATCCCTGCCTTACCCACTGCTGATTACCTGGATTAGGTTTGTTCAGCCATACAGAAACTGGGAGATGCCATTTCACTTTGTCTTCCCTCACTTCCACACCCATCTTGAGATGGTATCTTCCAGAGTATAATGGACTGAACACACCTGATCCAGGTAATCAGCAGTGGGCAGGGTAGGGGTAGTCAAAAACCAGCAGTACAGTGGACCTCAAGGACCAGGACTGGGCACCACTGCTTTAGAGCATTAAGTGGTCTCTGCACTCAAAGAAATCTTGATTCAGCCACCATAGCGCTCACACAGTAAACCAAGTTAAAGATAATTTACAGTCTGGTGGGTACATTTTATTTATTTATTCTTCCTTTAAAAAAAAAAACAATTGCACCATTGCTCAAAATGGACAGCTTGTTCAATAATTCATACAATTAGTTTTTCTCCTTAAGCAAGCTCTCTTGTTTCACTAACCTGCCTTCAACCTTCCCCCTGGCCTCTGTCTTATTAATCAGCCCCCATCGATTTAGTGTTGAAACTAATTAAAGCCCTGACATGTGCATTTGATTCTAGACATCTGTATGTGTCACAAATGCAAAAGCATGCCGCCTCTGCCACTCTCTAACTCA
This sequence comes from Mastacembelus armatus, assembly GCF_900324485.2. Lineage (NCBI taxonomy): Eukaryota > Metazoa > Chordata > Actinopteri > Synbranchiformes > Mastacembelidae > Mastacembelus > Mastacembelus armatus. Next base: position 25,063,829 of record NC_046635.1, read on the forward strand.
TTGCTATTGACACCCATAGAGTAACTTGTTCCACTAAAGCCAAACACAAGCAACACACTGAGTGATTTTGAGCAGTTTCATTGCTGACTTAAGACTGAATACAAACAAGTATCACTAAACCGTGTTTCATTTGTGTTGATTCTTTAAGAAAAACTATGCTTTATTACAACTGAGATTTTCCTTCTGAAGTTCTTTCCATTCGATGATTACACTGAAGAGACAAAACTGCTTTCATTTTACATGTCTAAAAACAGCTTCAGTGGGGTAAGAAACACAATCAGTGAGACAATCATAAAGGACACAAAGAGTTTCTGACATATTATCTAATAGGACTGCTCAATGGGAAAAAAAAACACTTATCACAACTCATTCACTTTGGAAACATGTTACATTTATTGATCATTAGAAAACATCTGGTAGTTAAAAAGACTCACTGTATTACCTAGTGGTGCAGACACCACCATGTAGTAAATCTTGCACATAATGTATTTTTGATTCACATCAGATTCTTTGAATCCAAACAGTTCCCAGAAAACTGAATTAGTTCTACCTGCTTTGCTGCCCAAACACTGCTGCTGTTGTTCTCCATCTGCCAACTTTACTCACACTGATTTTTAAATACCACCAGATATTACATACAATGTGCCTCACTGACAGTTGTTCTCAAATATACACGAGTGTTGATACTGGATACTGTTATCAATATCACACAGCAATAGAGCAACATTCTGGTAAGCACGTAAGCTAAATCAAGATGGCGACCGACACAATCAGGGAGGCACCTACAACGCCACCAACACCAAGAACAACAACGCCAACACTACCTGACAATACCAACTCGGACAATGCCAATCTACTACTCCGTCTAGCAAACAATGAAATCACCAAATTAAAGCAGGAAATACGCCGCCTCTCTCACGATCTCCAACAGAAAGACTCCATACTCACTAGCTTCAGGGACATTGCCCTCGAGCAGTCGAGGAAGATCTCCACACTTACCTTCACTCTCCAGGACACTGCCCCATGGGACCCGTCAACCTGTCCACGACCCTCCTCCTCTTCTACACCATGTCTTCGGTCCTCCTGGACCGAGGTTGCGGTTCGTGGGCGGAATAAATATCACCACGGGTCTCCGCGTCCCTCCCTAGACCTCTCCAATCGATTTGCACCTCTGTCTTCTGCCACTCCGGACCTACATACTGTCTCATCCGCCAATCACGTACCGGATCGTTCCGCTCCGGTATCCCAACAACCCCCGTCACCCGCCAATGTCGTTCGGCGCCGTCACCTGCTCTCGCTCCCCTCTGACGACACCCGCTGCCCCCGCCTTAGTCCAAGTGCTCCTCGCGGAGCCCGTTGCCACGGCGGAAAACAGTCTCCATCCCGCTCAGCTACTACATACGTGCGCCGTAGGATCCTTCGCGAGGCCGTGCTCAGGCACACTCACGGGCTCCCTAGCTACGGACCAACCGAACTGCCGCCTCCATCTTCCACCTCAGCACCTGATGTCACCGCCCCGCCTCCCCGCCAGTCAGCAAGACGACACGACTCAAACGGCCAACTACTGGCGTCTTCTCCACGCCCCCTTTTCCCCCCAACCACGTTAATCATCGGAGACTCAATTATAAGGAATGTACGCTTTTTCAACGCCACTACTCACTGTCTCCCTGGAGCTACGGCCTCAGACATCTTGGCCATGCTTCCTGGATTACTGCCAACACTTCCGTCTTCCATCATTAGAATGATTGTTCATATTGGAACTTGTGACACGTCACTCCACCAGTCTGAACTAACTAAAAAGGATTTTCTCTCTCTCCTCCACCTCCTAAGCAACTGTGGTAAGACTATTTTCATGTCTGGTCCCATCCCCACGTTTGGAAGAGGCTCTGGCCGCTTCAGTAGAATCCTCAGTCTCAACACCTGGCTCAAGTCTGTCTCCCTGTCCTACAATCTCCAATTCATCGACAACTTCAACCTCTTCTGGAACCGACCTGCCTTCTTTGCAGGAGATGGTCTGCATCCTAACCGCCTGGGCTCCCATATACTTTCCACCAACATTCAACATGCAGCTCACTGTACCCCACACGCTAACACTGGACAACCTGTCCATTCTGTCCCACAAGCCTGACTATCTGACTCCATACTACCAATCCCCTCCATCTGGTCATCCTCCCGACCTCAGCCAAGGAAACCAGGTATACGCCTGATCAACCACTCTGTTCTAGCTAACATCCCCAGATACATGGACTCTACACCTTTCCATAACACTCATTTTGGGCTACTTAACGTTCGCTCCCTCTCTCAAAAAGCATTCCTCATCTTTGACATTATTCTTAAACACAATCTCGACATCCTGTGCTTAACTGAAACCTGGCAGCAGCCCAACGACTTCACTGAACTTAATCAATCTATTCCTCCTGGTTTCACATATCTCACCCATCCACGCCTCACGGGACGCGGTGGCGGCCTCGCCATACTGTTCAACCTTAAATACAAAATATCCATCCACCCCACTGTCACCTTTCAGTCCTTTGAAGCTCTCATAGCACGTATTCACGGTCACACACCAACCTTCTTGGCCACGATCTACCGCCCACCAAAACCTAACCTGACCTTCCTGGATGAACTGTCTGACCTCTTAGCTAACCTCATCTCTCTGTCAGCCAACATAATTCTTCTTGGTGATTTTAACATCCACTTCGACAATCCCAACAACACCACAACAAAAGACTTCATTTCCTGTCTGGACAGCTTTGGGCTCCAACAATACATCACCTCCCCAACACATTCTCTAGGCCACACCCTCGACTTAGTCTGCTGCTCTGGCGTCACAGCTCAGTCATGTTCTACCCTCGACACCTTCTTCTCCGACCACAAACTAGTCTGCTTTAACTCCAAACTACCTATCTTCAAAACCCACCTCTCCCGCATCATCACCTTCTTTAACTTAAAGAACATCGACCTCCCCTCCTTCACTGCTGCTCTCAACAACCTTTCATGTACTAATTATACTCCGTCCCTCTCCAACATGTTATCCAATTTCAACCGTGAGCTACGAAATCTACTCGACACCTTCGCCCCACTCAAAACTAGATCTGTATCCTTTACGCACTCTGCTCCATGGTACACCCCCGAACTCCGCCTCCTCAAAACCCAAGCCCGTCGCCTTGAACGTCTCTTCAAAAAAACCGGTTCATCCACCCACAAGGACTTATACCTAAACCACATACTGAAGTACAAGCAAACTATTACTCAAACAAAATCTGACTTCTATGCCTCTCTTATTGTATCCGCCTCTGGCTCCACACGTTCCCTCTTCTCCACTGTCAAAAATTTATTGGGCCCTCCCGATACTCCTCTCTTCTCCTCACTCTCCACCACCTTGTGCAATAACTTCCTGGATTTCTTCTCATCAAAAATCGAAAATATACACCAGCAATTTCCCCCCATCTGTGACACTGCGAACTGCCTCCACTGTACCCTACCCTGTCTATCAGTATCCTCCCTGCTTTCGAGTTTTATCATTCCACCCACCATGGTTATCTCTTCCCTGATCCTCAAATCCAAACCCTCAACCTGCAAACTTGACCCCCTACCAACCAACCTCGTCAAGCTCTGTCTCCCCTCTCTCCTTCCTCATCTTACCCACATTATTCACACTTCCCTCAGTTCTGGTATCGTACCCCCATCACTCAAGACAGCCATCATCACACCAATCCTAAAAAAACCTGGTCTCGATCCTGCGGACCTTAACAACTTCTGCCAATCTCCCGTTCCTCTCTAAAATTCTTGAAAAAGTTGTCCACCACCAGGTCCATACCCACCTTGCCGCCAATAGCCTATACGAACACTTTCAATCTGGTTTCCGCCATCTTCACAGCACTGAAACTGCCCTGGTCAAAATCACCAACGACCTCCTAGTAGCCGCAGATTCTGGCCTTGTCTCCATCCTCATCCTCCTTGACCTAACTGCAGCTTTTGACACCATCTCGCACAATATTCTCCTCCATCGCCTTGCTTCCATCGGCATAGCCGGCTCGGTCCTCTCATGGTTCACCTCCTACCTCTCTGACCGCACCCAGTCCGTCCATCTCCAGAACTTCCACTCCCAGCCCTCTACTGTCAGTTGTGGCGTGCCCCAGGGCTCTGTCCTGGGGCCCCTCCTCTTCATTATTTATCTCCTTCCTCTCGGACATATCTTTAGGCAACATAACATCAATTTCCAATGTTGTGCAGACGACACCCAGCTCTACATCTCTGCTGCTCCATCTTCTACCCTCCCCCCTCCCTCCCTCCTTACCTGCTTACATAATATCAAATCCTGGTTCACCCATAACTTTTTGAAACTCAACCCCGACAAAACTGAAATTCTCCTCGTGGGCACCAAATCCACCCTTTCTAAAACCAGCACCTTCTCCATTCTAATTGACAACAATACTGTCCTCCCCTCCCCCCAAGTTAAAAGCCTGGGTGTCATCCTAGACGGTACTCTCTCCTTCACTCAGCATATCAATACCACTACCCGGTCGGCCTACTCCCATCTACGTAACATAAACCGCATCCGTTCTTCACTCACCATCGATAGCACGGCCATACTCGTTAATGCCTTTGTCACCTCTCGTTTGGATTACTGTAACTCACTCCTCACTGGTCTACCTCTCAAATCACTTCATAAACTTCAACTTGTCCAGAACTCTGCTGCCCGAATCATCGCCAGAACTTCATTCTCACATCATATTACCCCTGTCCTTAAACAACTTCACTGGCTCCCTGTGTCCTTCCGTATAAACTATAAAATCCTCCTTCTCACCTACAAAGCCCTCCACTCTATTGCCCCACCATACATCACTGATCTACTTCATATCTATTCTCCGCCTCGTACTCTCCGCTCCTCCAGTTCCACTCTCCTCTGCACCCCTACAGTGCACCTGGCCACCATGGGCGCTAGATCCTTCAGCCACACTGCGCCCCGCCTTTGGAACATTCTCCCTCATCGCATCCGGTCGTCTCCGGACTTATCAACTTTTAAATCATCACTCACAAACATATCTGTTCCGTATAGCGTTTTCCACCTAACTCTCTTAACTTCTCAAAGCAGCCCGTGATGTTCTACCACCCTCCGCCTATTTCATATTGTCTCATATTGTTTCATATTTGTTGTTCTGTCATCTGGGTTTCTGTGTTTCAATTTGCTTTTGCTGTACATCGCCCACTTCCTGGATGCTCTGCACTTTTGCCTTTACATTCTGGCCCTCTGATTATGCATTGTTGTTATTGTTGTTTTAATGCACTCTTTGTATTTCATGCTGTATGCTTCCTTTTTCTCTCTGTAAGGTGACCTTGAGAGTTTGAAAGGCGCCATGAAATAAAATGTATTATTATTATTATTATTATATTGTTTTTGTGGTCTTTTGGTGCCAAATTTATAATCAAAATCTGATTAATTGTGCATCCTTATTATCTACCACTTTTGCACTTAAAACTGAAAATACCATAAGCATGCCCATATTATTGGACACAAAACTATAACAAGGTCAAAGTTTACCCATAAAGCAAGCCTGTAAACTGTGATGAATCTTTACAATGGAAGCTTTAAGTAATAATTTTGTCTTAGTAGAAATATAAGATTTGCAAAGTTTTCAGGCGTTTTAAAGGTACAATGTCTAATATTTAGATCATCTATTACAGCTATTGAAATGAAATATAGTATTCACAAATAAGTTGTCATTAGTGTGTAATCACCAGAAAATACCATCTGCTGCATTTTCTTCATCTTAGAACTAGCCTTTTAAATCTACATAGGGAGCTGGTCTCAGCCATGTTGCACTGCCCTATTTATGCAAACAGAACAGACAAACCAAACACTGGCTCTAGACAGGAAATCACTTTTTGACATGGCACCTCACAGCCACCATATACTCTCTTGCACCTGGAAACCAGGGGGTGGGAGGTGCTCAGGAGGTTGCCTTTTGCAGCCTCTGCACTAGATGGCCCCACATTTTTCACATTTTACATCTTCCACCTTTAATGTTGCAGAGGCTCAAAGAAATGTGGTAGGGCTTTGCATTTAAATACTGTGCTGGATGTGAATCTGCTAAGTCATCTCAACTGTGAAAGGCCATAGACAACAATAAGCAGTAATGCAATGTGGTGGTTATTTCATACGCGGTAGCCTACAGACCAAAATTAAGTCAAGACTAAATAGTTGAGCTTTCGTTCCCAGCTGTTTTACAATGTATCTGTGTCTTTTAAGATGTATAGTTTATGCAGTGAATGCTCCTTGCCACAATAAATACTCAGCACCATTCATTAAGTAGTATAAACACTCATAACTAGACTTCATGCCCCTAAAATGAATATGTGCTTCTTAAAGTAGCAGTGGTGGGTAAACAATTAGCACATTTGGGCCTTCAATGATGAAGCTTCCCACTACCCCTATTAAGACATGGCATCTTTATACAGTTTATCCCCGCTGTTTTATGAATTCACAATTACACCTCATTAATGTGTCATTTGCATAATTACAGGGAATGGGGACACCATTCACAGTGGGAATATACACTACCTTGAAGAAAAAAAAGATGCAACACAACGTTGTGAGATGCAGTGTTGTGAGTCTGCGATATTTTGTTACCGTTCATGTTTTTCGGTAGGTTGATTATTAACGAATTTACAGCCCACATTCTGGAACAAAACTGACTTTTGTATATTGTAAGGATTCTGGCTTAATGTTTAATTGACAGGTAGACTTAAACATAAAAAAACCCTTAGTTCATATTTTATATTCCTAATATTTTCAAGCAGCATTAATTCTCTAAATTTATTTCTGCCTCTTCACGGACATGAAATAGGCACTATTTAAGACTAAGCACTACCTGCAATGAAAGCTGTGTGAGAATTTGAGCAAAAGAGCTTATTTGGCCTGCACAGGTACTTTAACCCACCCTCTCTAGGTTATTTGTAAGATAAATGAAACCACAGAAACAGATGACAGGTCTTTAGCTCAACTATAAAATGCAATTAACCAGCAAATGAGGCCAGGCAAACCACTCTGACCATTCGGCATGAGCAACAGCTAGAGGGGAAGGAGGAGAATGGTAATTCATACCCAATCTGCAAACTGCTCTGGTACATTTACTGGGTTGATAAATAGCATTTGACATTTTAACTGCTGCTGATTTGGGTATTCAAAGGTATTTAATTGAGACGTCAAAGAATTTTTGATATTGCTTGCTAGCAGGAAGGATCAGAGATGTTCAGAGATCAGAGATTTTATTGTGGTCTTCCTGCCTGTTTGTGAGTTAAAAAAAGATTTTTCTGAAACTGATGCTCTACTCCACCAAAAGTACAGTAACACAGGAGATTACTTAAAAAGGCTTGAACCTAGATTTGCTGATGCTCATATCTTAACAACACACAAATAGCTGGGATTGATGGGAATTTCATTAGTTTTGCTTAAACATATGGTCATAAAACATTACATGGAGAGATTAAAGTTTTCACATGACAGTGCCAGATACAAAGTCAGAATATCACCTGAACCATCTGGCTTCATTCTCTGGATATCTGTACCAGATTTCATAGCAATCCATCACATCCTTATTGAGACAGTTCAGTGAAAATGCCAACCTGCTAATGTAATGTAGGCTTCACCCTGTGGGGACAATGAATGTATACATTTTCATTAAAATCTACTCCATAACTGTTATTTTACTAAAACGGTGGACTTTACAAGAGAGCGCAATTGTTATCCCTAGTGCCACACCACAACCATGGCTAAAAAGACCACTGCTGACTTTCAGAAATCCACAAGATCTGAACTTTATAATGGTTTACCAATCAATCCCGCAGTGTGTTTGGAATATAATCTGCAATATCATTTCAAAGCATGCCTACATTTCATCAGGGAAAATTTACAGCTCAGTGTGTAACGCCCACCTTCTCTATCCACAAGCAACCCACAGGCCCCAGTGGTCGGATGCCGTGCCAAGGCCTTTTGTTCTCAGTCATAATACATCTTTATTAGTATAATCCCGTTGCTCCTGTGCTTTACTCACACTCCATTAGTCTTTATCCAAATCATGTAGTTACAAACAGACTGCCATTGAAGGCAGGAGAAAGACTCTCCGGACAGCAACGATGGATAATTGCTTCAACTTTTCAACTAACTGTTTAGTGTATCAAGTCTGAAAAGCCTTTGGCAAAAAGACAAGAAGCAGCCCACATTTGGATCTAAGCAGTGAAATGAAAAGCCTCCTTCTGACAGCTACACTGTTTTGTGTGGAAGAATACTGGCTCTGCTTAGTCCCTGTTTCTCTCCCCTAGTCTGGATACAACAGTGTGCACAGGGGTCCTGAGATTTATGGAAGCAGCTCAGTGTAGCTGGTGGGGGAAAGTCTTTGGGGGTTTTCACATCCCTCCATTTGTTTTGCACATTACTGATGTTTCCCTTAATGTTCTCCGAGCATTCCCTGGAGAAGCTTAGATGGTTCTGTTCTTCAGTTCAGGCTTCATTTAGTTTTTCCCCTGTTCTTCTCTGGAGATAAAACCTGACATACAGACCTCTCTGGCTCTCCTGAGGAGCTATTAATACAGCAAAAGGAACAGAGGAGAGGAGGTGGTGAGCCCCAGATCCACCTGGCACACCAAGCACTGCCATGTTTATTTGGATCGTATATGGGAAATGGGTGAATAGGCAAGCAATAGCTTTTAGTAATTGTGGCAAATTGATGCTTCCAAGGTCCCTGATGAGCAGTGGATCTTTTTGCCAGCCAGAGTTCTCCCCTACTAATCATCATACCTCTAAAAATCATAAATGTAACTGAACTTTTTATATCATATATTGGAAGCCAAACCAAAAGGTTTTCCAAAACAGTTGATCATCTTTGAGTATTTCAGAGAATATAAAATGAATTAACAAGTTGGCTTTCTGCCATTGCATGAATTATTTCCAGCTTTCTTAGTATAACAAAGAAAATTAAGACACACACACACATCTAGGCATACATTTACATGTATTTTGTTGTGAAAATGGCTGACCTAGTTTTCTACCTCTTGTGTTTATACCATGAACATGTACAATGAGATTAGATGAACTTTATTAAAGATGTTTATCAAAAGGAAATTCAGGTGGTCTTGTAGTGAAATTAATAAGTACTAAGTAGTAAAAATAGTGAGAAACAGTCCAATTCATGTTGATTATTTATCTGCCATCGGCAAAGGCGTTGTATAGCCTACTGACTGACTACAGTGGGGATGAAGGATCTTCCTGCAGCACAGTGAAGCGAGTCGTTCTCTGCAGCTGCTTTTCTTGTCCATTAGTATGGTGTGAAAGGGATAATCAGTGTATTTGTATGTAGTGATAACAGATTCCATGCTCTGACCTCACTGTATGGTTAGATTAGGTTTGCTAAGTGAGGTGAGGTTAGGTTAGAAGAAACTGATGTAAAATTTTTTAATCGATAAATGTGTCTTCTTCTATGATACCACATCAATAGAGTTATGTAGCTGGCAAAGCAGTCTCTGTCTTTATGCAATATCCAGCATTTACTGCACAGCATAGTCCAAACACTGATTGGCTGTATGGCTGTATAAATTTGACGGGTAGACCAAACTCAAATCAAAACCAAAGTTGCAAATGCAAAACTGCAGGGAAAAGGTGCAACATGGGTGTGATAAAGTAAAATGCTAATGATAGTTTTCTATCTTCAGTAATACAATTAACCTATTTCCAAGGATGCTTTTTCTTCTCTTTATTTGCTCTGTGGAGGTTTACTTGAGATAGTTTTCTCAAGAAAACTCTGACCATTACTCTGTTATGTTGAGTTCTTTAAGGTTATTATGCGTGTAGTTCTGTTGCCATGGATATAATTTCCAAGTGAAATTGGTTGAAGACACAATGTCCGTTGGATCAACTGACAAAATGAATGGCATTTAACTTGCTAGCTACAGCTGAGCAAAAAATATGCTCGTGTCACTGGCTATTTCAGCCAAAAACAATCAATGTCAGTCACTTGTTAAAAGTGGGAGGCTGCTTTTATGTACTTTCATCTGAAATCAGCGACCTATTATTTACAAAATTACCCGAAATGTCAAAGGTGAATTCTGCTCCTGTTGACATCGTGAAGTAACTGTCACTCTAATTTTAAGGACACAGGCTGAGCAACAGGATCTAAAGTGATGATGAAGGCAAAGGGGCAACTGAGGACTCCTCATGATATAGTGTAATCTACATCTGTTTCCAGAGAAAATCTGCATTTGCATGGCTTCAAGATACAAAACATGATTTCCATGTATGATTTTCTTTTGTGCTCATTTGCTTTTTTATTCTTGGAGATTGGAGAAACAACCTCAGCCATTTCACACAAAACGCAATTCCATGCTATCTACCTTTGTCAGGTAGGTATGAATAACACTCAGACACACGCAAAACAGTATGCTATATTCAGCAACAAGTCTAAGCAGATAATGTTGCCATGCCTCAGTCTCCTCTGGCTAGCCTCACAATGCCTTAACATAAGGACAATGAGAAGAAGGCGATAAATCTTTATTGAAGCAATTATAGAGCAAATGTTATTTACACCACCTAATTGGGCCTGGGTATCTCTCTGCTCATAGAAATTAAGGCTCAAGGGGAGTTAAAATGGACACCAATTAATTTTTGCTGACAGAATCAGCAAAATGGCAAATGGCAACAAAGGGAGTTTCCCCAGGAGGTAGTGACTTTAGAGGGAGGTGAGAATAACTCAACTAATGTAGTCACAACATCACACCATTTCCATATAAATAACTTCCAAAGAAATAAGAAACTCATTTGTGCGGCTGAAAAGAAATCAATTATGGCAACAAACAGGCTAGCTCCATTTCCCTAGACCTTGAAAAGCACGAGTGACATGGTTATAGTACATTTTAATGCTTTGCTTGGAATCTAGTAGAATATGCATAATGTGCACTGACGGACAGGGAGGGGTAGCATCAGCTAGCAAATGGCAAGTACACATACAAGACCACACACAGCTTATTAAAAAGCTGTCACTAGGAGAGGAGAAGCTAACAGGATGTACCAGACTTGATGAGGATTTATTACCCACTGCCATCTTTACTAAATGGCATTCTTAGACTCTGAGTCCTAAAATAAATCACCCCGCCAATGTGCATATGTCTGTGTGTGTGTGTGTGTGTGTTACTGGGTCACTTTTGAAAAGTTGTTTTGTTTAACATAGTTTTTGACACGATAAGAAATTACAAAGGACACAACGTCTGTGTCAGTTGTACAATAAATCAAATCATCAAGAGTAAATATGGGCCCTGCAGGTTATCCTTCACCAAGCTTTGACTTCATTTGATTGTTGTCAGTTTGAATCAAAGAGTGTATCGTCGTCACTTCAACACAGTGCACACAGTCAGTACCAGCAATCAGGGACACCACAGGAGCGGTGGGTATCCTGAATAATTTAGAAGGCCCATAGCTGAACAGAGACCCTGTGGTTTAGATATTTATCTTTTAAGAGCTCTCAAGTTGTTGTCAGGCATTTCAAATTTCTAGCACCCTGCAGAAACAATTAAAACAAGCTGTTTTTTATACACACACAAAACGTGAATCAGGCGTTTGTCTAAAGAAAAGATTTAACATATATCTCACCATGAAGACATTAAATAAACAGACCACTATAAACAGCAGCAGTCTCACACTGTAGTAAGGCAGAGATGCTGCTCAGTACAACATTAAAGTATTAACATCTATTCAAGATTTTACTCAAACCACATTTCCTACTTTGTTCTTCCATGACAACCTAAAAATCTCAAATGTAGAGTGCTTTGTTAGGTCCTAATTACACTGTATTAACACTGTCTCAGTTTGTTTCTTTAACAGCAGCCAAAGTTTTCATCTGTGTTCTCTTCTTCACGCTAGTGGTGTTACCATACAGGTGGAGGTATGGCCTCAAGGTATCAGCTCCTTGGGAATGGTGGTGAAAACTTTTGTTGCAGTTAAAGATACAAACTGGGGACAAGATAAACAATTATGACATGACAAAACACTAAATTATAGAACAGTTACATCTGGATCACTACTGCTATGGTACATCCCCTCTCTACTCCTGCCCTTTGTCAGATGCATAATCGCATGTTCTGTGTTTCAGTGAACAGGGTGTTAATAGTGGTGGCTCACAATCAAGTGTGTCAGCACTTCATCTGTGTAACAGCACAAGCTGTCAAGGCAACGTCACTTGCGTACCACACAACTGTTACATCCTGCAGGATTGTTTTACTTAACACTTGGCAAATTTCTTTCAATGTTGCTGGATATAGAAAATAAAAATTTGAAGTTCACAGTGTAGCCAGGATCTCACTGTCCAAATTTGCTCTATGGAGTCAGAGCTAGAAAATATATTTCTCAAAACAAATGAGTAGCATTTGAACATATTTTGTAAGAGTGTTTTAGCAAATCTATAAAATACAGAAAAAAGGTAGAAAAATTAAAATTGGTGGTCTCAATATATATATACACACACACACGCACATGCACACACACACACACACGCACACACACACACACACACGCACACACACACACACTGGTCATACACATACATATATATACACTGGTTATATATTTTTACTCATTGTCACTTACAATTTCCTGCAATTTAACACAATTATCACTGGAAACCCCCAATGTCCTTGTACTTTTTCACTGTTCACAGCAGAGTGATTAAAAAGATAACTTCAGTAGTTTCAAGATGCAAAGTCTAGTGAAGGTCACCATCCACAAAGCGGTGGGACTGGACAGATCATGTTGGTTGGACAGACTAGATAATAACAGACATTTCATCAAAAACAACATTTCTGCTAACATTTCTTGGCTGTACTTCATAGTCTTAAATAGACTGACAGGATTCTATTAAGCTTGTTTAAACTGTGTAAGGGATATTTATGTCCCTCTGCACTATTCAGAATTGATGCTGAGTCAGTCAATGGTGCAGATGTGATAAAATCTTTCATCATAAATTGATGAATACAGTGTTTCTTCCTCTGTTTGACACACAGCTAAATTAAAGACACCATACTTCATAGAATTATAAACAAAATGTCTGTGTTAAAATTGGCATCTGTTTCATTTGGATGCTGGTGAGGATTCTGCACATTCAACTTTGAGTTAAACTACTTGTGTGTCAGCTGTTTAAAGGATAAAATGATGGAATTCAATCTGCTGAACAAACTGGGAGCAGTCTTCATTTGGAGTAGAAATGAGTGGGGCTCCAGTGGGAAAAAGCAATATTGTCTGCTCTTCTCTCACTGGACAAGGTCAATTAGTGAAGGCCATGGACTGGCAATCAAACTTGACACCAAAGATTGACTATGGTGATTACAATCATGCAGATGGGGGGCCTTAAAGGTTATTAATAATGATTTATGGAATTGATTAAAAAAGAAAGATAGGATTCCGTGCTTTAAATATATTATATACATCCTGCTGAAGGAACATTTACCACTTGCAGAAAATAGAAAATAGTTATAAATGCAATGTGTTCAGTGATTGGATGGTTTATGGTGGAGTTATGATTATGATTGCAGAGTGAAGATAGATTGGCTGAAAAAAAAAGTCAACATAAATATCACACAAGACACCATGGATTGATCGGGAAAATGTTTGCCCTAGCAATCACATATCAACAGCTAGTTCAAAGATCAGTTCACATGCATTAAAATAAACTAGTTCATGTTCATAGCTACAATTTTGAGTTTTGATCCAAGTTTTAAAAAAATTGTGTCTGGAAGCAGCATTGTTTACACTACACCATGAAACCGGAGCAGCACGTACACTGGTTTTATAAAAATTGTTTCTGTTTTACGTTAACCACTTAATCACATCTGTGTTAATCACTTAAGGTTATAGGCTGAGCTCTTAGCAAATCACCGATGAAATAACAGCATAGAAGGGCTGCATACAACTTAGAAGGAAGGAATCTAATACAGGATTAAAGTAGCTAACAGACAGTTTGTATGAAAATAATTATTTTAATAAATGATTTCTGCTATATAGGCAAATGTATGTGAAGTGTACTGTGGAAAGGATATATAAATATCACAGTGGGTATACCTGGATATTCTTTTCCAGTGGATCTCTGAAAATACTCTGCCAGTGAACTCCGTGTCTCCCTGCCAGTCTCTCTCCACTTTATTGTTTAACTGCCTGCTCCTACTTGAGGGAGCATTTGTTTTAAGTCTTGGATAGCACAAGTGGGTGGTGTGCCGCTCTGTGTTAACAGGATACAACTGTGCTGACATGGGGATGTGATGTTCCAGCAAAACACAGAACAAGTGATCCTAGAATTTTTAGCAGGAACTTAGAGAGGAAGATTTGTGTTAGCACACTGGTACAGTCATTGTCTGTACTGAATGAAGCCTTTGCCGTTTACATTCAGCCTCTTGTACATTAACAGTCAAATTTTGAAAACTCTTTTCAGAACTGTGAGTTTCTGTAGGCACTGCTGTTTTTTATGTTAGCAACTGCTTATGTAAACTACTTAGTTATGCATATTTTCAAAAAACAAAATTAGAGTAGTTCCAAATTAAGGGTGATGAGACATCCTGGAATACAATATTTGTTCATTTTCATTTCTTATTGTACAGTTTAATCATTTTATTACATTGAAAAATGTCATGCACCATTCACTTACATGTTCTTACTAAAACGACATGGATTATATATAACTATGTATCTTACAAACATAAAAAACAGAAGAAACAAACATCTGGATTACAGTATTTAAAAGCCTGTTAAATACAGAGTTGAGGGACAATTAATGAGATTGTGAGTTTGCCAGGCATACCGCCGTCAGATGGTCAGTCAACACAGTGGTGGAAAGGTGTGTCTCAGAAAACAGAGCTCCTATTAATATACCTCAACAAGTCTGAGACAACCAAACCTGAGCCAGCCAAATGGTGGATGTCATCAAAGTCAAGCAAAATCACTATGGAGGTTTGCCAATTAAAAATGCTTGGGAACCCCTAGAATGGTGGGGGTTTACAGCAAACATTACTTTGTTTGATCTCAGTATGTCCATTTGAATTATCAAAACTCTTGTACACAGAGAAGAAGCAACTTATCTAAAACACTGAGATATATATGCTTCCTATACCTATGCTGTAGGTTGTTTGTGTGATCTATTACAAGTCACAAAGTGAGTGCTACAGGCATTGTAGGTATGAACATTAAAACCTGTTGGTGACCTTCTAACCCTATGGCTGCTCATTTCCCCCAGAGTAGACATAATCTGTCATCATTGTTTTTACTTCACTTGGAAAAAAATCCTTTAAGAGGTAACCCTCGAGGTGATCAATATATTGCATAACATAAAAGAAGAAAACAGGTACGATATATTTTATCAACAAAAACTACAAGCTGCACATTATATTGATTATCCAACTAATGAAAAAAAGGCATACTTTTGTATCTTAAGAGATTAATGCACCTTTCTCCTCTTGGTAACACAGCAAAGTTTGCATAAATGACAACACCTGAAAACCTTCTATGTTATTACAAAAATGCAACCCAGAAAAGTCCTTGCTTTGCCCAGTGACCATTTCAGAGCATAAAGCACCACTTCAAGCTTGTTAATCATTCCCCCTACACAGTCAAAACTGACATGATCATTTGATGCATTACTGTGTAATGCTCCAGTAATTATTCTTTCCTTTAACAAGGCAGGCGAGTGAAGGCAGGCTGCCCTCCTTCCATCCCATGTATCAGTCATTTATTTCTTCATTTTCTCTCAGCTTAGCACAATCTCAGTTGTACTGGAGCATTGAGAAAATGTGACCAAGGGAATGGTGCTCTTTAGCCTATGTAGGCTAATCAAACTTCCAGCAGCCAGCTATATTTTACTAATACACCTAATTGTTTTTACTGTTCATATGTTCAGGTAAACTCGAGATGGCACCATTCTTGTTCTGGGCAAACAGTTCTGTATTCAAACATACACCCACATGTGTGAGCTGTCAAGTCAAAAATATCTCTTACTGTTGCTCCACAGGTAAAGGTAGGGGTTAAGGGGCCTGGTAGCTTTTGACAAAGGTCAGAGAGTTATGCATTCACTTCCTAAGCAGCTTTTTTTTCCTGGAAACCTGGGGATTCGAACTAGATGACCTCAAGGTTGCACGTTAGTTTTTATTTCTGTGATCTCAGGTTCCCTCAGAGATTAACTGTAGACTTACAGGTTAAAGCATAAGATTCATAAGTGCAGTGTGTTAACATTTGATTGTTAGATTTTGGTAAGCTCTTAGCGCCTTAACCATCTGATTTCCTTACTTTCCAGTACTTGTATTGGTACTCACTTCTGCTGTGCTACCAGGTTTATTTGGGGTAAGATTTCTGAAAATAACAGTCCAATAGTAGGAGAAGTCCTGTTTATTGTTGTCCTGTTTATTGTCTGCATAGTTCATATTGGGTGGCAACAGCTGGAACACTTTCCTAACTGTGGATAGACACAAAACACTCCCGACTGATTCACCAGAAGTAAAGATTAGCAACTGCATTTTAAATATTCTGGTTTCTTCATAAAAAGTCAAAAGTACAAGCTTGTGTATGTAAAAAAAGGTAAGTCAACTACAACTTCCACAGTGCACTTCAATAAGAAACATCCAATCACTGTCGCTGAAATACTGCTGCGTGTGTGTGTGCTACTAATGGCAACCACAAGCAAAAGATCAGGCTTTGAAGAAACATTCTGCAGCTTCAATTAGTCCACTAAGTAGTTTTGCATTATGGGCAAGATTAGCCAGAATATTGGACATACTGAATTCAGGGCCACAAAACACAAAGCAAAGTCTCTAAAATAAATGAATTACTTGGACTTGTATTATTTTTTTCAGTTACCTGCTTACCCCTGAATGCCTGGGTTCTAAAACATTCCTACACACCTCTTATCCTCAGCAACCCAGCACTTATATAATAGCTTTAGGGTATGTATTATATAGCACACACATTAGTTTTGACTGCGATTTTTTTCCTTGGCCACACTGGTGCACCCAACTTTTTTGGCATGTTTGTCTATGTGTCTTGTCTATGTCTTTTAACCCCAGAAAAAAAAGGGCAGGTTCTCGCCTCTGATTGGTTCTGATCTTGTGATTCCTCTGTTCCATGTTCAAGGGCTAGGCAACCTGAAGGGACAAATCAAACGTGGTGCTAAGCGAAGCAAAGACAGAGAAGTAAGCCTATAGAAAATGTTTTCATTCCCATCTCCCCCAGACCGTGATAAAGTGACAGATAATAGATCATAGAGATGAATAACCTGCATAGCCTGCACTTCTTATTTCTTTTCACAATCAATTACAAAACTATCAATGGGCATGAGAAATGACAAAGACGTACCACATTGATTGTATTTATGTTAATGTTTTTGATCTACCTAAATTTGTGCTAGTGCACCTAAATGGAAAAAATGTGGCACGCCACTGCAACCAAAACAAAAAGTTAGTCTGGACCCCTGGAATAACAGCCACTCAATGTCACGATAGCATCCAAAATGAACAGTTATAAGATTCTCATTAGCAACAAAGGCAGTAAAACCAATAATGAGCATCAACAGCAGGTGATCATGTTTGGATTGTCACAATAAATACAGAGCCTCTGGTGTGTGTACATGTGTGCTCTTGAGAGATTAAGAAAGGGCGAAAGTCAGTGAAAAATAAAGAGGGAGGAACAAGTATAAATGAAGTAGAGGAGGTGAGCCATCGAGAAACACATCCTACATGGTTCAGGAGACTAATTATACAAGAAGGCCAAGCTAAGTCGACCACTTCAGAGAGTCTGCAGGCTACACAGGGACCAAGCGACATGGATACCCCATTCAGAAGAGGGAACAGCTTCTCATGCATGCCTTATTACCCCAAAGACCTACGTCTGTGGCAGATAAGTCACCTACTCCTTCTACCCTTGCTCCTCCACGGACACAGATCCAGTAATGATACATTTCACTTCTGGCAATTTCCAGTTTGATAGGTAGAAATGTGAAAACAAAAAAATGAAAACGTGTGCAATATGGGACATCATCTCTGACCCCCATCAAATAGTTCTCTCTTCACATCGCGTGGTAACACGACACAGTGCCAACCCCTCATTTTCCTGTAGTCCATCTCTAATGGGATTTGGGTTTTATATTAAGTCCAGCTTCTCCTTCCCACTCTCCCCTTGTCCTTACACTGTGGTGTGAGTGATTTGAATTTAAAAAGTGGATAAAATCCACAGAGCAGACTTCAAATAGGATTGTGTGCCGCTTTCACTGTTAAGCATGGCCTTCCAGGTAAACCTGTCCTGTAAAATGACAGAAAAGGTGAAGGGTGCTCTTATGTAGGTCATCACTTATGCACATGCTCACTCATAAGAGGAAGCCCTCGTTGGATCAACCTGTACAACTTGGCAAGGCAGATTTTCTGTCTCTGAAATAAAACAAGCAGGATGTGACTAGAGATGTTCCATTGTGTGCATTGTGCACTGTTTGTGTACATGGCTTCCACTATCTTCCACTATCCACAATAATCAAGGGGGACAAGACTTTATAAAAATAAAAAGAAAAAAAAAGGACTAAAGGTGAGTACTAACTAACATGCTGATATATAGTAGGTAAAACTCACCATGAACACATTTTAGTTTGGTGTTATCATGTTAAACCATCCAATGATTGTCGAAGACGTTAAAAGCCCACACTGTCAAGTCAAAATGTTACACAGCATCTCAACACACAAAGTGGCAACAGGCTGCAGGCTTAGTTAGACTAGAATGATTGGCTTTTGTGTTCTTTACAACAGGGAGCTACTACAAATATTTACCCATTTATAATAAATTATTACCTCCTAACAGTCTGATAGAAAAACCTATTAAACTTAAATTCAGGCTAACTGATTTTAGACTAATCTCTGCAGATAACTAAACCCACACTAGAATATCAGATAAATATATATTAATTTATAATTAAACAGAAATAATACCAAAAATGAAACAATTTAAGTCCCTTTAACACAAACACTGATCATGCCTAAGACTTGTTCTGAACTCCTCTGGAGCCAGGAGATAATGGCGGTATGGGCTCATATGAAAGTTCCCCTTAGTCATCATATAGTCTATACAGATATTCAGTAGGCCTGCACCTATCGATCATTTTTGGAGTCGAGTATTCTACTGAATATTTCAGCGATTACTCGAGTAATCGGATAAATACACTATTGCATTTTTATTGCATAACAGAACCGACAGGTTACCTTTAAATGACCTTACCTTGTGTCGGTTCCACTCGGTGAGCTGGTCTGGTTCACCACTGCAGTCAGCTTATTTGGTGCATTGCTTACTTGTAGTTTAACACGAATTATTCCTTTAGTTCACCACTTCGTTTCCAACCGGATGTCTTCTGTTCAGATGTTGAATCATTGACAAAGTGCTGCTGTGGTTCTCCCGTTCTACTTTATAATTCACGCATTGCACCGTGTCGTCATCTTTTTTAAGTTTGAAATGATCCCAGACTTTGGACATTTCCTGCCTTTTACAGACAATTTCGCTCTCTGCCATAGCGCCAACTTTGTATACTGAAATGGATTGCGCAACAGTGATTACGGTCCGTATGGAACAATGGTCACTAGGCGGAGCAGGTCCGATAACGCAAGTGAAAGTTATTAAGCAAACTCTTAAGGCAAAGAATTTGCTTTCAGGATTTTTTTTGTAATCGATTTCCTCGATTTATTTGAGTAATCACTGCAGCCGTAATATTCAGTAGTCGATCTTAACTGCAGTGTCACAGCTGGTGAATCCATAAAAAATAGTGAGAATTGTTGCCATCACTCCTATAAAATACTCGGAGGTTTGTTGAATGTTCTAGTAAACGGAGATAAAGCTGAAATCTGCAGCTGTGAGTACAGAAAAGGATGCAACACAAAAACAAAAAGTCTTTGGAGGTGGACAGTTCAAAGTGCACAAAAATAATGGAGGTCTTGAAGCAATCTAACATTTGAAAGGACAGGCGCATCAGAGTGGCGGCTAAAGCTTTGACGGGTACATTCTGATCTGGCCTTAGCCTAAATATCAATGTCTGTTATTCACAATTATTCTATGTATAAAATGGCCTAGACCTGCAAGCATCGTCTTTCCAGCTGAGCGTTTTCAACAACTCTACAGATTAGTCTGTAATGTTTAATGATTAATATCCTAATTACGCTTATCCAAAATTGCCTATTTACATCCTGCGTTTAGTTCAGTTGCTTCAGTTTTATTGCTCTAAAACAATCCTTCTCTAGCATTAAGTCCATGACAAAAAAATCAGTGTTCCATTTAAAACTGTTGTTTTTAATGTTCATATGTTCAGGTAAGCTTAACATGGTACAAAGATTCTTGTTTTGGGCAAACAGTTCTGTATTCAAACATACACCCACATGTGTGAACTGTCAAGTCAAAAATATCTCTTACTGTTGCTCCACAGGTAAAGGTAGGGGTTAAAGGGCCTGGTAGCTTTTGACAAAGGTCAGAGAGTTATGCATTCACTTCCTAAGCAGCTTTTTTTTCCTGGCAACCTGGGGATTCGAACTAGATGACCTCAAGGTTGCATGTTAGTTTTCATTTCTCTGCTCTCAGGTGCCTTCAGAGATTAACTGTAGACTCGTAGAAAAGGTTAAAGCATAAGATTCATAAGTGCAGTGTGTTAACATTTGATTGTTAGATTTTGGTAAGCTCTTAGCACCTTAACCATCTGATTTCCTTACCTTCCAGTACTTGTATTGGTACTCACTTCTGCTGTGCTACCAGGTTTATTTGGGGTAAGATTTCTGAAAATAACAGTCCAATAGTAGGAGAAGTTCTGTTTATTGTCTGCGTAGTCCGTATTGGGTGGCAACAACTAGAGCAAAAATAACAGAGCTCTTTAAGCAATCTGACATTTGAAAAAGCAGGCACATCAGAGAGGAGAAGCCAGGGAGCAGGTGGTGTGTTGCTGGTAGGCTTTTTATACGTTTGATTATTTTAGAGCTACTTGACCTACCATTGTCTTAATCACAGTGTAGTCAGTGCAGGAACATTTCAAGAAGGTTTAGGGTAATGCTACATTTCTGCAAAGAAAATCCAAAAAAATTGACTTTGCTCAACTGTAAATGGGTCAAAAACACTAGAAATTTTTCATATCCCCTTTATGAAAAAATAAGAAGGGGCTGCTGATTTCTCTCTCAGCACATTTTAAACACATTAATTTCTTTCAAAACACTCTATATAGCCTAAGAGGCAAAATCATACTCTGCCATCTATAGCCAGTTCAGCAGTAAAAATGATGTCTGGTAAGACTGTAAACATACAAGTGAACATTGCACTGAAAAAGAGGCAAAAGATGGAGGAGACAGGAGAAAGATCCAGCAAGATGGTGAAGTGAATCAGAGGTTCAGTAATGAATGTTAGTATGTGAATAAAGCAAATGAATGCATTATCAATGAATGAATGTGTTCAATGAATATGATTAAGCTGGGCTGCTCTTTAAAACTGCTCAACTGTTCATATTTTTTTTCAAGTGTGACTGTAATATAGCATTCAACTCTGACCAAGAAAAACAGTCTGTCCCTGATTTGCTGGCGCATATCTGTCAGTGTTCAGTCATTGACATGCATTTAATCTTACTGTGGTTGACATGTTCAGTGTTACAGCTAATTACAGAAGTAATACATCGCTCAATTAGTAGCTTTAGATTCATTTCTACAATAATTAGTTGAGACATACAAAATGTGTAGAACCATGATTTCAGGCAAGAATGCTTTCAGGTTTTCCTTGGAATTTGTGCTTTTTCAGTGTTCAGACCAGTATTATGAAACTGTAAACACTATTGAGATTCCTATCTGCCTTCTCCCTGCCCACTCAGTTTAGGAATTTTGTATGTGGTGGGCAGATCAAAACAGTGCCAGAAGTGATGATGATTTTCATGAAAAATCTTTTTTTCTTTTTTTTTTTTTGATACTATTAAAATATGAACACTGCAGTGTCGTTGTTTTGTGTTGCGCACAGAATACGGCATATTGCAACCACACCACAACGTCATTGCCAAAAAATTGATTAACTTGGCTCCAATCCCCATTCTTCAGTGCCCACAATGTTTTGGTGGAACATTCCAGTATTCTCAGGAAAGATCTCCATATTTGAGTTCTGCAGCTCATATTTAAGTCTAATGCTAATATTCACTGGCAATGCAGAAGTAAAGTGCCATATATCTAGCAAGGTGGATAATTAATGATGTAGAAGTCAGGGTGGTGGATGGGTGTATAGCGAGTCTTTCATGCAAGAGATAAAGGTTCACCATCCATCAAAGACATGCAACCAAGGTTTGTTAGGTTTATTAACCTAAACTGTGAAATTTACCTAAACTTAAACCTACCCTAGATTTAAAACGATGGCATTGCACTTAAAATTTTCATTACTATCTTGCAATAGAAGGAGAAATTACAATCTTTACTGTTTTAATAAAAGTACATTCAAATTTTACTTACACTGAAAAAGTTTAATATTAATGATAACTGTATACATATATGGCACACATCAGACATAAACCTACCCTTCTACCCTCCAATCTCTCTTTAGAGTGTAATCACACCTGCCTCATCGTGACAGAATGTAACATGTAGTGCTGGTCATGATGGTGTGGTTTCTGTTTTGGTGAGAGAACTGCACAAACAGATGAAGTTGTGTCCTTCCGTATAAACCATAAAATCCTCCTCCTCACCTACAAAGCCCTCCACTCTATTGCCCCACCATACATCACTGATCTACTTCATATCTATTCTCCGCCTCGTACTCTCCGCTCCTCCAGGTCCACTCTCCTCTGCACCCCTACAGTGCGCCTGGCCACCATGGGCGCTAGATCCTTCAGCCACACTGCGCCCCGCCTTTGGAACATTCTCCCTCATCGCATCCGGTCGTCTCCGGACTTATCAACTTTTAAATCATCACTCAAAACGTATCTGTTCCGTATAGCGTTTTCCACCTAACTCTCTTAACTTCTCAAAGCAGCCCGTGATGTCCTACCACCCTCTGCCTATTTCATATTGTCTCATATTGTTTCATATTTGTTGTTCTGTCATCTGGGTTTTTGTGTTTCAGTTTGCTTTTGCTGTACATCGCCCACTTCCTGGATGCTCTGCACTTTTGCCTTTACATTCTGGCCCTCTGTTTATGTATTGTTGTTATTGTTGTTTTAATGCACTCTATGTATTTCATGCTGTATGCTTCCTTTTTCTCTCTGTAAGGTGACCTTGAGAGTTTGAAAGGCGCCATGAAATAAAATTTATTATTATTATTATTATTATTATTATTATTAAGTTAGTTAGTAGTTGAAGATGAAGCTGATAGTGCCACTGAAGAGACTGCTCCTCATAATTCCTCAGAGGTAACCTTGTCTTGCAGCATTGAGCACTCCAGTGTATCTTGTGTTTAACATGCCTGGTTAAGCACCTAAAGAAATCTATGTGGGTTATGACACACACAAGGAATTGCTGCCACTAGCTTACCAATGAAATGTGGTGAAAGTCTCTTTGAGGTTCTCCCATCACTTCTTTGACAATCCCTAAATCAGACTGAACAATCATATCAACCAATTTACTAAAACTGGGATAGAATCAGAAGAGACACATTACACAGGCTGACCACATGAACAAAATTATTTTTATTTAGAGTTAGGGTTACTTACATTTGCATTCAACATTTTTAAACCTTAACGTATTAAAATTAAAGATGCAGTGAATTCTGTGTTGCACATTAACAAACATTGCTGTAACATTCCACAGTGACTTAGATATTTATTTTTCTGTGGTGTTTCATCGTTCATGGAGAGATGGAACAATGTCCCCCATACAATCACATTTATAACATCATGTAGTATATACAATGTATGATTAAATGTTCGTATCTTCTACAATGCACACCATTTTTTTGTCCTATTTGTTAAATAAATTATAAAACCAGCCCATTCTTCTTTTCCTGATTTTCAAAAAGGTATTAAACTACAAGTCTTTGCCACCATATTCAAGGTCCAACATCTCAGTAAAAAGACCTTACTTTTGCTTGAATCCCTGTAAAGGGTGTTTGCATCTAAGGTCGTAAACAGTGGCAGTTCTGGTCCATTTACAGGGGTCAGACTGGAGCCAGCTTTTCTTTTTAAGAGCCTCTAACTCTAAGAGCTACACACCTGTTTTGTCAGTGAGGCGAGTTAGAAAAACCAGTTTAATCATTTTTAAGATATTCACATCAAAAAAAAAACTGATATAATAATAAAGCATTTATGCACAAAGACATTGCACACAGAACTATTCCAACTATTACAAAGCTTATACTCTGATACAGAAAACTAGTATTAGATACTAAAATGTTGCACAGTCAAACATTCACAAATACAAAAGCTTTAATGTCTCAGAACGTTTAGATGCCTGTATCAAATACGTGACTTATGTACGCTTTCAGGCTAATCAATCATGCAGTACAGTTTGAAAACAATACACAAATGAAGAAATTCTCAGATAGCAGCAGACACTCTGCATAGGCTCATTCACAAATCAGTCAACATAGGGCCTGTAATACCCTGAAGGCTTTGTCCTTATGATTATGTCCATGTAGACAGCACACACTGTTTAAGTGTATATTTGTTTGACTTCAGTCCTGCTTTCTTGCTGTGTTAACACAGACATGCACATGGGAACATTTAACCATTAGGAAAAATACAAAAATACACACACACACACACACACACACACACACACACACACATTATTTCAGGCAGTTCTCCTTTCTTTCATGTACGTCAAGTATAACCATATAGTGCCAAACTGTCTCTCTAACTGTGACAAATCCTAAAATCTGAAATGAAATACAAAATCTGCCAGCAAGTCAGATTGAATTGCTCCAACCTCAAAACCTTCACAGTTTATACTTGCCTGCATTTTCAGCCTAAAAATTGAGCTCTCAAAAAAATACTCTGTCTATGGTATATCTTTTAACAGAAGTATGACAGTTATCAAAGAGTAAGAAGAAGCACATTTAAATTCTACTAGAAGGTCAGCTTTAAATCACAGTCTGTTAACATTATATGGTTGTTTGTAGTATAAAGGCTATGCATAAAAGCATATAAAATGCACAAAAACATTTAATTAAAAGCAAAATAATGTATCAGAAAAGATAGTGTTCCCTGTAGAAGGAAACTACTTTTACTAGGGGCATCTTTTGGAAAGGAGAGGGGCAGATCAAAGTTGAGGTTCAGAAGCACAGAGCAGGGGGGTCTCTTTGGGATCCATGAATGCCCTCTCCCGTCTTTACCATAGGTAAGTTTGGTTTTATTGGTAGCAGTGAGAAAAAGGAGAGATTTTTTTCACAAAAAAAAAAAACAAAAACAAAAAAAACAATACCAGCCCACCAGGGCCAAAAACATCCTTAACTGCCAGCTGAGTTTATGTCCCACCCTCTAGTTGGTTCCAACTTTCAACTTTCATGAAAAAACTTTCTGGATTTATGGTGAGATCTGACAGTTTGATCTTTTGCAAGATGTCCTCCATGTGAATGAGGGCTCTTGCCATGAGTTTCTGAAAATGACAGCATCAGCCAGGAAAGCTGCTGTAATTGATTCTGTGCTTGGAAGAACTTTGTCTATCAAGGTTGTCGAAACACTTTGGCCCTTCCTGAGACAGGTGTGGTGGTATGATGGCCTGTAACTGTGGTGTGTCAGTGAAATCCTCTGGAGGGATGTTATTTTTCTCACCCAACCCTAAACTGTTTAGGGGTGGGGTAAGGTTGAGGTCAGGTGAAACATCATAAGGCATGACTAAAAAGGGTTAGGATGATGGAAATAGGCTTCGCTTCCCTAGAATCTACTCCTGAATCTTTCAATCAATGTTTGAATGGTTTCTTATACAATTTTTGGAAAATCCAAGTTCTCAGAAAGTAACACATCGACCCATTTTGCTAACCAGCAGCTTGCCATGATAGCAAATATAGGGAGATCTGGGAACACAGCATACCTGAAATGACACTACATTATCTTAACAATGGTAAATGACATTATAAAGTTAGCTAGATTACCGTAATTCCTACTCCAAACTACAGCCCACACAGGTCAGCACCTACGCAGATGAATAATCGTCTTTACATGAAATACCGAGACCTGTTCCTTTATCAATGCGCACGTACAAAGAGCTCGTTTTGTTCCACCTAACCTGAATCTGAAATACACTCTTAGGGCCTCAAGACTTTACTCTGACTCCATTGAGTTTCAATTGGGTCTTAGAGAGGAAAATCTTTGTTTCATGTTCTGCTTCTGTCTGTGCCAGTTTGTGTTTTGTGAGCCATTTCCTGTTCCTTGACCCATATTCTGACCTCTGAGAGCAAGTAGCAGAAATGTTCAACAATGACAATCCTACCAACCTCCTCTGTGGTTCTGCTTGGTCACTTCTACTTGTGGAGGAATTCCTTTTATGACAGATCTCCCAGGGGGTCTCATCCTTGGTGTCAAGAAATGTGTGAAGATTGATAAATGTGCTTCTAATTTTGAATTCTACTCTTCTTTTACACATGTGCATTGGTGGTGCGCTTGCTGAGCTGCTTAGGAGTGACCACTGTTACCTGCGATTCTTGTGTATTTTAAATGTTTCATGTTTCTGTGTTTGCAGACCCTTTACCTCAAACTGCTCCTTGAGGCACAAATAAAGTCAGCCACCTAGAATTGAAGTGAACTAAATAGAAAAACAATTGTGGGCCTCAGTCTGCAGAGCTCTAAAGTGATTTCACACTTGGTTAACTGGGCTGTGCAACATATAGAATATATAACATTTTTCCTAAATTACAAAGTGTGACTATATGTGGTGGTATTTGGCATTTTTCCCCAAATAACACTAATGTGATGTCATTTTCTGTATTTCCTTGGAATAAAACCAACGACAGCATGAGAAAAATACAACCATAGTGCAAAATGATCATCAACATACTGTACCTCATGTTTCCAACACTGAAGATAAGGATGGATTATTTCAACTTTTAGCAGTCAAGGTGTCCTAAAAAGCCATGCCAACTTGTGGTGTTGTGAGGCCTTTTCAACGGAGAAATGTGGGGAAATTGAAAATGGTGATTAACTTTACTTAAAGTTGCCCATAAGGTAATGGTAAGTGTAACTGAAAAATCAAGGTATTTAAGTGAAAAACAAAAAACAACTAATGCATGAAGTAAATCTGACATATTGGTCACTTCTGTGTGATAGTCTTAGATTGCTGTTGGTATGTGGCACAATATCTAAGAGTTAGCCAAGTAATTAGCAAATGAAATAACTATAAATTTTATTTCTAGGTCACTGTAGTATTCCTGGGAACTCCATTCATACGTCAAGATTCTGCATGCCACTATTTATATTACAATTACACCAAACTTCAGTGCTAATGCAGGGAATAATGTGCCATATAGGACGTAGTGAGGCAGAAAATGCTGGTGTGGAAGTCAGGCTGATAGATGAACATGAAGTATATCTTGGAGATTTTAATATTCATGTGTGTTGCCCTGATAAACCCTTGGTGAAGGACTTCTTAAATATTGCTGATTCTTTTAATTTGGTGCAGTCTGTTATTGGCCCTACACACAAACAAGGCCACACGTTGGACCTTGTTTTTTCTTTTGGCCTGCCCGTACTCAACTTGGAGATTGGCGACCCAGCATTTTCCGATCATATGCCGGTTTTATTTGAGGTGGGGTTTTCCACCCGCACCGTCAAAATCCCTGCTCCTGCTCGACGCTGCCGGGCATTGAACTCCTCTTCTGCTGGTTGCTTTTCTGCTGCTTTCGAGTGCCTTGGTCCCCCACCTGCCTCCATCTCAGCTCACTGTGACGACTTAACTACCTGGTTTTATTCTTCCTGTCTCTCTGTCCTGGATTCTGTGGCCCCATTTATGACCAAGCGGCCAAAAGCAAAATCTGACCCGTGGCTCAACGATGGAACCCGAGCTCTCAGGCGGCAGTGTCGCAAGGCTGAGCGTACGTGGAGAAGGGACAAACTGCAAGTTTCTCTCCAAATATGGAAGGACTGCTGGAATAATTACCAGAACACTGTTAAAGAGGCCAGAAGGCTACATTTCTCAAATCTCATTTCCTCAAACTGTCACAACTTACGAGTGCTTTTTAACACTATTGATTCTGTTTTTCATGTTCCACAGTCTACTTGCTTAGAAGCTTCTGTTGAGTTGTGTAATGACTTCCTTCAGTTTTTTGTGGATAAGGTTGCCACTATTAGGTCTCTTATCTCATTGCCTGTTTCTGCTCCTTCGGTGTCTGTTCCTTGTTGTGCTGTCTTTTTTGTTCAATTCCAACCAATATCTATGTCACAACTAAAGGATGTGGTTGGCTCTCTGAATCCCTCAGGCTCCCCACATGATCCAGCTCCCCCGTGGTTTTTTAAAGAAGTTTTTCCCTGTGTAGGCAAATTGGTCCTTAACATTATTAACAGTAGTTTATCGTTTGGTGTTGTTCCTTCTAATTTTAAGCATGCGGTAGTGCAACCGCTTATAAAGAAACCTAGTCTGGATCCATCTGTGTTGGCAAATTATAGACCTATTTCCAGACTACCGTTTTTTTCAAAGGTTTTAGAAAAAGTTGTTTATGCTCAACTGAAAGCGTTTTTGGATGAGCATGAGATTCTAGAGATCTTTCAGTCCGGTTTTAAACCACACCACAGCACAGAGTCAGCTTTAATTAAAGTTTTTAATGATATTTTTACTTGTTCTGATACTGGCGATTTCGTGGTTCTTATTCTTCTTGACTTATCTGCTGCCTTTGACACAGTTGACCACAATATTTTGATTTCCCGCCTGCATGACGTTGTGGGAATCCGTGGTCTTGCATTGGAGTGGTTTAGATCCTATCTGGTAGCTAGAACTTTCTCTGTGGGTCTTGCCAGCTTTGAATCCTCCTCTGCTCCCCTGTCCTCCGGGGTTCCCCAGGGTTCCGTTTTGGGTCCTTTACTTTTTTCCCTCTACTTGCTTCCTCTGGGTCACATCTTTAGACAACATGGCATATCATTCCATTTTTATGCAGATGATACCCAGGTCTATTTTCCATTGAAGAAAAAGGAGGGTTTCTCAATTGCACGTTTGCTCGCATGTCTTGATGACATTAAAGCCTGGATGGCGTTAAATTTTCTTCATTTTAATGAGGCAAAGACAGAAGTAATGTTGGTTGGCTCTAGTGCCTCTAGTGTATCTTCCGGTGTTAATCTAGGTCCCTTGACATCATATCTTACACCACTGGTCACTAATTTAGGTTTCAAAATGGATAGGGATCTTAAATTCGATAAGCAAATCGGTGCAGTGGTAAAATCCGGTTTTTTTCACTTAAGGCGTTTGGCAAAACTACGACCTCTAGTGTCAAAGCAGCACTTTGAGCTAGTAATTCATGCCTTTGTTACATCACGCCTTGATTACTGTAATGCTCTGTATCTTGGGGTCAGTCAGGCATCCCTTTTACGTCTCCAGCTGGTCCAAAATGCGGCGGCGCGTCTTTTAACTGGAACGCGAAAATACAAGCACATCACACCAATCCTGGCTGCACTCCACTGGCTGCCAGTGTCTTTTAGGGTTCATTTTAAGGTTTTATTATTTGTTTTTAAATCTTTAAATGGTCTTGCCCCTCCTTATCTTACTGAACTCCTTCACCCTTATACTCCTAGCCGCTCCCTTAGATCAGCCGACCTCCAGCTTCTTGAGGTACCAAAAACGAGGAGGAAGCTCCGTGGAGATAGATCTTTCTCTGTTGCTGCCCCAAGGCTGTGGAACAATTTGCCTTTGAACATAAGACAAGCCCCTACATTAGCTATGTTCAAAGTACAACTTAAAACCTATTTGTATACTCAAGCCTTTCGACCGGCGTGATGGAATGATCATGGACTGTTTTTATTGTTTTTATTTTTTTAAAAACTTTTAACTTACTCTTAAAATTCTTATTCATGTATGTGTGTGTAAGTGTGTATATATGTATGTATATATATATATATATATATGTAAATTCTTTGTTTTGGTGTACGGCACTTTGTGTCAGCTCTTGCTGTTCTTAAAGCGCCTTATAAATAAAAAGTATTATTATTATTATTATTATTACTTTACTGAGGTAGAGCAGTGTTTGTATTTTATCAAAAATCTGCAATAAAGATTATCTAAACACAATCATTCTCTAATCTTAGCTGTGTTAAAATTGTCCAAAAAAAAAAAAGAAAAGAAAAAATATTGTGTACAAATGCTTACCTTATGACCAGAAATGTGTCCGGAAATGAGTAATGATTAGCTCCATAAATGCTGGATGTGGAAGTAAAAACATTGTTAAATAACAGTAATAATAATAACAAGACCATTATAATAATAATAATAATAATAATTCTTATTATTATTATTACATTTGCCATACCAATATAAACTGCCTGAAAATGGCCAAAAACATAAACTTGCCATGATGACATCTATGGGTGTGTTTATTATATTTTTATAGTTTAAATTGTAGAGTCAGCAGACACTTTGAGCTAAATTCTTGGCTTACGTGTTGTTAATACAATGTGAGCGTGTGTGTGTGTGTGTGTGTGTGTGTGTGTGTGTGTGTGTGTGTGTGCGTGTGTGTGACAGAAAGAGGAGAGAAGTTGAGGTTGTTTTGAGTGACAGTGCCTTTGAGTTCACAGAGGTACAGATGAGCAGAGAATAAATGACAGCCTGCAGAGAAGGAAATGAAGAAAATGGCACCTTAATTTACTTAATACCACAGTGATAGGGGGCATGAGATGATGTGACATGAAATGATGATGACAACCAGCCTTCCTCTACCTGGCTGCTGCTCAGCTAAACAAAGCTAAAGCATAGGTCTGCCTTGCATCCATAGCACTGGACAACAGAGTTTGCTTCTTGAAGAGTTTATCTCACAAAATTTTAGCTGCTGATCACGAAAACCACTTAAATTTACATATCACACAGTCATTTATTAAAATCTTCTATTTTTTCAGTTTCTCTCTTATTTTACATTTAATAATTTCACTACACATAGTATGGTGATTTTTTCATGATAACATAAAACAAATGTTTTGTCCTATAGAATCTAGTGTTTTTTTAAATATCCACAAACACATCCCTTAGAAAGAAATAGATTCACAGCACCACCTTCAAGTCGAAGTCAGTGGGTGAGTGCATGAACTGGTGCCATATTGCTGTCAGTATGGACAGCCCTCGTGCAATATCAAATGCTTCAAAGCAATTTCCCACTTTTGTAGGACATTTTTACTTGTTTGAACACATGCCTCATCTACTGATATTACCTGAGGTATATCTGCATGCAGCTCCAACACTATTATTAGGAATCTATAATGCCTAATTTGCTTTCAGTTTAAACAATCACATTTCATATTCCGCTATTGTTCCACATACCTTACAGCAAAACGAGGATTTACTTTCCCTGGACTGCAAACTTTAAAATGAATAAATTTGTGCAGACAGTAGTCAAATATTTTTTGAAACTGCTAAGGCTCATGCGAAAACAGTATGAACACTTGGAGGAAATTTATATTTAAATACTTACATATCAATTGGATATGTGTCAACACTGGACATCTTATTAAGAAACCAGTTTACAAGCGTTACATTAAGTTCAGCCTTAAGTATGTGGACCGAGTTTTGCTTTTCACAGTCTTTCCATTTTAACTGATCTACTAAGCAATGGCATCAGCTCGTGCCAGTTTGGAAAGCCTGAATCTGTGTGATGAGCAGAGTGGCTGAATAACAACCAGCATGAAAGCTGCAATTAATCTTAAAGCATAAAGCAAGCACCATTATGAGAATATTTAGTCTAACACCAACACACTATCTTTTTCAATCGTGTTGCCCCATGAGGATGAATTGTTTAATACAAAGGTATTTTAGAAGTATAGAGTCATAAACTATATGAAAGAAAGATTTCAGGTCTGTTATTGGGATATTCTACGATAAAACTGACTAACATATGAGCACAGTTCACATTTTAAGTAACTTACCAATCTTTTTTAGAGCCTTTTAGCATATTTGTAATTGTCATATATTGTATCTGTTATATTCAGGCTTTTTTATCTTATTTTATTATTGGACATTTTAATCTATTTTATTTTCAATGGATACAGTTTTTGCCTGATATTATTTTAATGTAGCACTCATCTTGATTTACCTCTGTGAAGCATTTTCTAATTTGGCTTTGAGAGTTGCTGCATAAAATAAAGTTTATCACTGTTATTATTTATATGCTACTGTAAAAATC